>NC_135576.1:59997264-60317264 GCF_965152235.1 Eretmochelys imbricata | reverse complement strand
TCAGGATGGTAGATACCTTACAGGGTAATTAGATTCAAAACATAGAGAACCCCTCTAGGCAAAACCTTAAGTTACAAAAAGGATACACAGACAGAAATAGTTATTCTATTCAGCACAATTCTTTTCTCAGCCATTTAAAGAAATCATAATCTAACACATACCTAGCTAGATTACTTACTAAAAGTTCTAAGACTCCATTCCTCGTCTATCCCCGACAAAAGCAGCATATAGACAGACCGAGACCCTTTGTTTCTCTCCCTCCTCCCAGCTTTTGAAAGTATCCTGTCTCCTCATTGGTCATTTTGGTCAGGTGCCAGCGAGGTTATCTTTAGCTTCTTAACCCTTTACAGGTGAGAGGATTTTTCCTCTGGCCAGGAGGGATTTCAAAGGGGTTTACCCTTCCCTTTATATTTATGACAGCCACGATTTTCAAAATTGACTGCCTAACGTCAGGCTCCTAAATCCATAATTAGGCACTTAAGTCCATGTTATGTCAATCGGAGCAATTGGTCACTCATCACTTCAGAAAATCAAGTCAGTTGTTTAGTTGCCTAAGTGTGGACTTTGGAGCCCAACTATGTGCATCTGTTTTTGTAAATCTTAGCTATGATGTATGTCTGTATAAAAGTACGCATATATACAGAAATCACTGAAATTTTGCCTTATTTGGAGTAGAACACAGTATCTGTTTAGTAGCATCTCTCAACACTACTCAACAGTTTAAACAAGAAAGTGAAGAGTACATCTATATGACATCTTTAAGTGAAAACATTTTCAATGGGGCCATACTCAAGACCCTGGCAAGGCTCAAACAGATTTCTTCAACATGGCTGTGAAACCACTAAAAATGTATAGTTTTTGGCACAAAATCATGTTAAGCACTTTTAAACACTATTTTCCATAACTAGTTTAAAATTTGTGATGTGAACGAAAGCTTACATGACAAATCAGTAAGTGGCTGCTCAGAGTAATCATTCCAAAGAATAGAAGTACTTGTGGCACCTTAGAGACTAACAAATTTATTTGAGCATAAGCTTTCGTGATGCATCCGATGAAGTGAGCTGTAGCTCACGAAAGCTTATGCTCAAATAAATTGGTTAGTCTCTAAGGTGCCACAAGTACTCCTTTTCTTTTTGTGAATACAGACTAACACGGCTGCTACTCTGAAACCTGTCATTCCAAAGAATGGAGAAAATGGGATGGTGATTTTTAGTAGCTTTACTTTGTGAAATCAGCACCACAAAGTTATGGAAATTTATAATAGGTTTTGTGGAGCTATGGTACTGAAGTTATGTATTCAACAAAATAATATAAATAAATAAATAGAAATTGTCGTCTGGTGGCTTCCAAAGAAGACAGCCTCTCATAGACTGAGTCAACAATAGAGAGACAAGGTGGGTGAGGTAATATCTTGTATTGGACCAACTTCTGTTGGTGAGAGAGAGACAAGCTTTCAAACTTACACAGAGCTCTTAAGAAGAAGAGCTCTGTGTAGGCTCAAAAATTTGTCTCTCACACTAGCAGAAGTTACTCCAATACAAGATATTACCTCACCCACCTTGTCTCACTAATATCCTGCAATCGACACTGCTACAACAACACTGCATATGAGTCAAGAATGTTCTGTTCACATTATTGTTTCACACCCAGTCACAGTTGGAGAGAGCATACATTATGTACTTGCAAATTTAGTTTTATTTGTATTTATTTTTACATTTATGAAACATGCTCATTTCCTGGTCTCTTAGCTGAAATGCAGTAATAAAACAATACTTAAAATAACAAATTTACCATTGTTGATGAAGTTTCTACCTCAAAATATATCTCCACCATTCTTTCCAACACAAGAAAATGCCTTTGTAAAAAGATAGGTCTTACATCATGTTCTGATGCTCACCACAGGGAAAGCAAGTTCCAAAGTTGAGTGCCCTCCATTGAGAAATCAAGGGATCCCACAGTTGAAAGCTCTGATTGTAATACTGCTTACTTGAGGGTATTGTATAACATATGCAAAAGGCCTAGTTAAATTTATACAAATAACCCATAAATAATAGTCATAGCCTTTCACCGTATCTTGGTCATGTTATGACATCAGGTAATAAGTAAAAAACATTTTGGAAGTTGGGAATAAATGGGTGATTTACTGGAGCCAAAAGTTCCAAGTTAATACCAGTTTTCACTTCCGATTGTATCGTATTTAGAGACTTCAAAAAGTATTAGCATCCTTTGTCCCCAAAAGAGAATCCTTAATCTTGCAGGAAACAATCTGAGATGTCCTTCCCTCATAATGATTTCCTAATAATGTCAAAGACCATTCTTTTCATCTATGCCAAGTAACTCATTTCCATGGGAAACAGAATTTTAGGCTATTCTAAAGTCAATGTGACAGATTCTAGCCCCCACTGAAGCCTGTATGCTTTGCTCTGATGACACAAAGGGTATGTCTTCACTGCATCTGGACAGGAGCCTTCCAGTCTCGGTTCACAGACTTGAGTTTCCGCTGTAAAAATAGCTTTGTAGAATTGTGGCTGGAGCTCAGGGACTCAAGTGTGATGGGCAATGTCAAAGCAACATTTACACAGCTGTTTTTAGCATGCTAGCACGAGCCCCTCAAACGCAAGTCTGTGGACCTGATCTGGGAGGCTTGCTCCAAGATGCAGTGTGGAAATACCCAAAAGGGCCAGAAGGTTTCAACTAAGGATTCCCTGAGCATGGGAGAATCTCTGGCTGGCATAGAGCCAGTGTAACAACACTTCCCAACAGCTCAGGCATAAGAAGTGCATTAGAACAGCCTTCAGACTGCTCCAATTTGTGATGGGGCTTAAATTGGCCCATAGCCAACCTGGGGGTAGGGAACTTGCAAAATGAATTAAAGAGTTGCCTGTGCATCCCCTTTTCCCTCACTCAGCGGTGTTGAGCAGAGGTAAAGTGTACTTGAGAGTCTGGGTCACAATGTAAAAGTTTCCTTGCTTCTTGAAGAAGCCCATTCCTATATCTGGAACTAAACAGGTTCAATAGAAATGTGTATAGAGTTTACTCATTGACCAGATGGAAGTGCAGTGTGTCCTTATGTATGTAAATAGAATAGTCATCAACGTTTACATCAATTCCATGGACAGACACTGTCTACAAAATCAATATCCAGATATTCTTCACATTTGGGTGGTGAAGAAAAGAAAGTTACTTACGAGAAACTGTTCTTTCATTGGTAATGACTCTACTACTGCTCTCCAAGAGTTTATACACACACTTTTCCAAGATTAACATCTTATTAGAGCAAGAGGTGTATTTTTTGATGCCTGTCTTCTTGACTTCACCCATTATGCCAGGCAACAAAAGTCCCCCCACAGTTTGGACTAACAAGAATTGATTTAAAAATTGTCAAAAACAAGCACTATTAACTTTAACACATTAATATGTGTAAGTCTAACTGTTGTAAACTAATGAGGGAAGTAGGGACTGGTTCTGTGACTGCACTGATTGTTGGGAAATGAAGAAAGAGGAGGCAGGATTTTTTACAGCTTTGAATAGTTATGAAATTTGCATGCCACACAACACCTAATTGCCAGGCTATAAAGCCAGTTTGAGTCTCCAAATGTTCTAACCTGTATCACAAATTGATATTTTCACTAATATACCCAGGTCTTTTCCCTCCTCTGTCATTTCCAACTGATGAGTCCACAGCTTATAGCAAAAAAGTCTTATAGTCTGTAAGTACACAATCTTTCACTTTGGACTATTAAATTTCATCCCATTTGTATTATTCCAGTCCTCAAGGTCATCCAATTCTTCTAGTAGAATATTCGATCCTCCTCTGTATTGATGATGCCTCCCAACATTGTTTCATGAGAACATTTCATTAGCACTCTCCTACCTTTTGTGTCAAGGTCATTAAGTAAAAATAAGATTTGCCTGAAAATCGATCCATGAGGAACTCCACTAGTAACCTCCCTCCTGACCAATAGTTTTCCTTTTAGCACAACCTATAGTTGCTTCCCCATTAACTAGTTCCTTACAATTCCTGTACTAATCCCCAGCTTCTCCAGTTTGACTAATGATTTCCTGTGTGATACCATATCAAATGCTTTACTGAAGTCCAGATAGATTAGATGTACCATATTTAGCTGGTCTTAAAACATTAGTTATCTTACAAAGAAGGATATCAGCTTAGACTGGCATGATCTACCGCTGGCAAACGTATGTTGCATTTTATCCCATTTTCCTTCATGTCTTTAGTTATTCTTTTCTTTAAAATGTGTTCTGAAACCTTGCATACTATTGAGGTCAGACTAGCAGGTGCATAGTTGACTGGCTTATTTTTTCCTTCTTTCTTAAATATAGGTACTATATTTTCTATTCTCCAGTCATACCATACCACCTCCAGTTTAACAGAAAAAATGAAAATCTTTGGTATCAGAATTACAATTTTATGTGACAGTTCTTTCAGTATTCTGGGATGCAGTTTATCCGCTCCCCTGTTACCCCTCCCAATCTGAGTACATTAAATTATTTTTGAGTTTTGCTTCCATCTTGAATGTGGTAATTTCTATATACTCATTCCCATTAACCATCTTGCCTTTTCCCCCATGTTCAACATTAGCATCCTTATTGAAAACTGAGGCAAAGTATTCATTTAGTTTTGCAGTCTTATTATCCATATTATAGCTAGATTATCCTTAATTTCTCACCCATCCTCACTGCATAGTGGCTGCCCACTTCTTTTTATTTATATGGCTAAAGAGTTTTTTACTATTTGTTTTAATTTCTGTTGCAAGGTATCACTCAGCTTGACTTTTGGCAATTCTTATTTTATCCCTACACTTTCTGACCTCCAAGGTATAGCTTTCTTTGCTGATCAGTCCCTTTCTTTTTAGGATTTTGCTTATTCCTAATATCCTTTTTGAAGTGGTTATTCATTTAGTAAATGCCGGAGTCCATCCGTACATGCTTCGGATGCAAATTCCAGATAGTTTCTGCACCTTTAACTTAAATAAATTTCAAGCCTCCTGCATGTTTAAGGCCTTGAGATCATCAGTCTAGTTTACTTCACAAACTGGTTCCCTTAATTTCTCAACATTTGCCCTTTTGAAATTAAACACTTTAGTTACCAACCAGTTTTTTTGATTGTCCTTCCATTTAATTTCAATAGAATCAACTCTTGATCATTGAATTCAAGGTTATTTTCTACAAATAGAATGTCTATAATGTCTTCGTTACTTATCCAAGCCAAATCTAAAAAAGCATCACCTCTTGTTGGTTCATTACTATTTGAAGACGTGTCTGCTGGCATCCAGGAATAACTGGGTCACACCATTATTAGTAATATTTGTTCTCCAGTCTATATCTAGGAAGTTAGTCTTCCATAACGACACAATTTTTGTTAGTATTTATCTCTCTCATAACATCAAAGAGATCTCCGTCCATTTCCAGATTCCACCCTGGGGGAGGGGAGGGATCTAGAGCAGACCCCTAACACTACCTTAATAGAATCTCTTATACAATCTTTCCCCAAAGTGATTTTGAGACAAACTGATTCTTTTTTATCCATGCTGATGTTATCACTTCTTATTTCTTGTGTCTGCCACATCATTGAGGTACAATGCTTCTGATTTCCTTACTGTACCACATCATTGGTGTACAGTGGTACCCCACCACATTTACCTTTATTTTTTTCTCTCTTGAGAAGCACATATCCATCAATACCTCTATTCCAGTCACAACTGCAATTCCACCATATTTCTGTTATCTTTATACTATTTGGTTTTGCATCCTGCACCAGTAATACTAGTTCCAGTATTTTGTTGCCCAGGCTTCTTGCATTAGTGTACAAATATCTCATCTGACTTCAGAATATTTCCTAGACAGATTAAATATAATCCTTTCACTATTCGTATCATCTACCTGACTATTCCTCCCATCAGTATTATTACTCTTTTTGTTTGGGGTCCATACTCCTACCCTCTGGAGTTCCTTTTTCCTGTACTAAATCCTCATTTACATGCAATGCTGCTGTCAGATGCTCTGGGCCTGGCTGGAGCCCAGTGGGGCAGGAAGAAGAAAGTGCGGAGAGGAAGGAGAGATCTGATAATAATCTGGCTGGGCAAAGAGACTAGCTAAATTTATATGTGGAATTTAACCAGACTATTGCTATCAAGGATAGGTGGTACTCATTAACTTGTATTTCTTCTTAAAAGGAATATTTGAAAGAGCTGCTGTCTTGTGGGAATTCTTCTGAAGAGGATGTAATGCCCATTGAACATTCACATTTGACACTGAGGAGCGCACAAGAGCAGCCTGTTTTCAATCCTTTCCAGGTGCACCGCCAATATTGTGCAAATGTGTTTGATCAGGTAAGTGAAAGTTTTTGAAATTTTCAAGTCCTATCAATGAAAATATCACATATTCTGATATAAGGAATGCAGGTCATACCTACACAGTGAGGCAGTCCTGGAAAGCAGTGACTCTGAAAATAATTTTCAACATGATTTCTCAACTGTAACGCTGTGGCAAAAAGAGCTAATGTGATCCTTGTCTGTATAAACAACGGAGTAGTGAATAGGGTTAGGGAGATTATTTTACTTCCGGATGTGGCATTGCTGAAATCGACCCTGGAATAGTGTGTGCAGTTCTGGTGTTCACATTTTTAAAAGGATGTTGAAAAATTGGAAAGGGTGCAAAAAAGAGAGACAAAAATTATTTGAAGGGTGGAAAAAATGCCTTTCAATCTGTTTACCTATTCAAAAAGAAGATCAAGAGTTGACTTGATTACAGCATACAAGTAACTTTACAAGGAGAGAATAACAGATACTAAAGGGCTGTTTAATCTAGTGGAGGAAGGCCTAACAACAACCTATGGCTGGAAGATGAAGCCAGACAAATTCAAAATGGAAAAAAAAGGCAAACATTTTTAACAATGGGGGTGATCAACTGTTGAAACAAGCTATCCCAGGAAGTGGTGGATTCTCCATTTCTTGAAGGCTTCAGATCAAGACTGAATATCTTTCTGAAAAATTTTCTTCAGCCAAACACAAGTTATTGTCCTTAATACAGGGGTAACTGGGTGAAATTTAGTAGCCTGTGATATATGGGAGGTCAGACTAGATGATCTAATGGTCACTTCTGGCCTTAAACTCTATGAAACTATGATGACATTTATGGTAGGTGTTGAAATCATGATAATGAACTAATTGGCATAGGCACAAACTTCATAAAATTGCTTGGGTGCTTGCTGCCTCTAAAGTGCTGACAATTCTAACCCATTTGTATTATGCAAGGGGGTTGTCATTGACACATTTCCGCCCTCCTCCCCCCGTTCTTTTATCTGTATTGTTGCTGTGATGTGGATCTCATGTACTTGAGGAATTTGTATTCTTTTACCTATAACTACATTACTTCAGTATGAACACAGGAAGCACATTTTTATGGATGATTTTTCATTATCTTGATGCAATGGACTGGGTCTCTCTGTTGAAGACAGTGACAAAGCTTGAAGCGCATATTTGGGAGAAATGATGAAAAAACATCCATAAAATACAGTACCTGATGACAGCCATTGTCAAAAATACGAGACACTATAGTAATGGTTGCATTGGAAATATATAGATAGGTACAGATTAAATAGAAAAAAAAGACAAAAGTATGTATTTCCGATATTCATATTAGGCTAATCAGGTAAAATGTTAAGGTATCCAATTCCAGAAACTAGTACCTTGCCAGGTCAGCAGGTTTTTTTTTTTGTTTTGTTTTTTTTAAATTAGATCTAAGGTAAAATCATCAAAACTCCCTAAGTCTGAGAACGGCACTTAGGGTACAAATCTCAAAAGTCACTTTTAAAATGGGATTTATGTGCCTAGATCATGTAGGCACTTTTGAAAAATTTATTCGGAGACTTTGCCAATCTTCTTAATCCCTTTAGGCACCCCCACAATTTCAAATGGTAATATAAATGCTGATTTTTTAAACTGTTACACTGAAGTACGCACTAAAAACTTCTTCCTCTAGACAACCCTTTATCTTTTTTCAGTACAAATTTGTTTGGTATTTCAGTAAAGATATCACCTCTGCTCTCTTTAGTGATGGCTAAAGACAAGTTTCACTGTATATGCCATTTTCTAAATATTGTTAATAGATATTTAATCCATGTGATGTATTTCAGTGAAAGTGTTAATGGTGTGAATGATGGAGATGAATACTAATTTGAGACTCTTGACCCCTGTTGAACTAGTTTTAAGCCTGTGTTGCTCTTTCTTGTTCCACAAGTCCCTTTGTAAATATCCTAAATGAAGAGGACTCAAGGGAGGAATTACTTGTCTTAGACAACTGGGAAAAAAATTAAATGGTGTCCAAATTTGGAACGCAGATAATATTTTTATCGTGCCTGTTATAGGTCTTGCCTACATTCATTAATAGTGAGTAGAATAAGACCTTCAAATACTGACAACTCAGGGCAGAATTCTTTTGCTATATGACAGAGTTGCAGTGCTCCATTAATCAGCAGGTGACAAGAGATAGTTCATATTGGATTGTGTTGGATTCCAGAAATTTTAGCATAAAATCTGTTTTTCAGAACTTGGAAAACTGTCCAAGCATTTAAATAAAAATAATTAATGGACTATAGACCTTAAAGTATCATGTGTCAAACCTATTAGTCAGTAAATCAACTTGCTTCCTGAAATTAATTTTACTATTAAAGAAGTTACCTTATTTTATTTCCTTAAAAATATACTTTTAACACATGAATATAGGAACTGCCATACTGGAATAGACCGATGGTCAGTCTAGTCCATTATCTGGTCTCTGCCAGTAGCTACTACTAGATTCTTCAGAGGACAGTACAAGAAAACTCATAATGGACAATTATTCTGCCTAAATTTCTTCTTATCCCCATCAGTCAGTGGTTGTCCTCTCTCCTGAAGCATGAGAGTTTATAAAATCTCTGATCTGTTTCTTTATTTTTACCATATATAATTTAAGTATATATATGTTTTCATTACCCACATAAATGATGAATCCTTGTTTGAATCCCACTAAGCCTCTGGCCTTCACAATATCTTTTGTCAGTGAGCCAATTATGCATTGTGTAAGAGTATTTCCTTCTATCAGTTTTATACTCGTTGCCTTTCAATTCCAAAGACTGTGCCTTAGTTCTTCTATTATGAGAGGATAAATAGGAGTGCCAACTTTGTGTTTATTCAGGATTCTGTGTATTCCATGGCACAGTGGCACTAAATTCAGGAACAAGAGCAGCTGAATTCTGCAGCACTGTTAACTTACTCTATTCCCATAAAATCCTCTTCATTAACAATCCCTTCCCTCCCGCACAGCCCATTACCACTGGGTTTGGATTAGCCTAAATAAGCCAGGAAGTGGGTGAACCAGAAGAGTATGCTGGCCTGCCTGGAGAGTGTTGCCAGGGATAAGCCTCTTAAGCTGGTTACAGGCTCCCACTTCCTGGCACTCAGCAGAGAGAGGTTTGGAGACAGGTCTCTTGAACAACAAGATAGCCAATATCCATGAAGCTAGGCTACCTAAGGAATATAATGGGGGAAAAATATCATAGAAAATAATCCTTTACAAAAATATTTATTGACAAATTTGTTTTCTATCAGTACTTTTGACTAGGGCCCATATTAAAAATAAATATAAATGAAAAATGTGTCAATTAATATTTTCACTGTGTTCTTCAGGTGAATGGACTCCACACTCCAGCCCCATAAGCCTCCGTTCCCCAATTAATTCTCCCTAGAAAGCAAGAGGTAGCTGCAGGGTGGAACTGATAGGGCAAGGAGACAGAAAACAAAATGTCTGGTACCTGCCTGCAACAATATGGGATTCTCATGCAAAAATGCTGAATCCTGCAGCATCTTCAAAAAAGGATAGATTTTGCAGCAGGTTCTATGGCTGTGGAATCACAAAACACGTAGGGGCCCTATTTTTACCATTCATTATTTTATATACCTATGTCATGTCCCCTCTTTTTTTTGACAGGTTTCAGAGTAACAGCCGTGTTAGTCTGTATTCGCAAAAAGAAAAGGAGTACTTGTGGCACCTTAGAGACTAACCAATTTATTTGAGCATGAGCTTTCGTGAGCTACAGTGAGCTGTAGCTCACGAAAGCTCATGCTCAAATAAATTGGTTAGTCTCTAAGGTGCCACAAGTACTCCTTTCCTCTTTTTTTTGTTTTCTCTAAACAAAGCAGTTCCAAACTTTTCAGTCTCCCTTCATGTACAATTCTTGTTGTAGTTTTTTTTTTTAACCTCTTAACATTTTCAACATCGATTTCTGTACCCCTTCTGTTTCTACATTGAGCAGAGGACTACATTGAGCTGCCCACAATGACTGCCAGGTCTTTTTCCTTCGGGGCTACAGTTAAAATAGAACACAGAAATATGTATGAATAGTTCAAATTATTCCTTACAATGTGCATTACTTTACATTTGTCAACACTGAATTTCATCTGCCACCTTGGGTTTTTCCTGGCAGCTTCTCTAGTCTTGAGTAACCCAACTGATTTTGTGATATTTGTAAGCTTTGCCACTCACTCTTTATTCACCTATTTTACCACATCACTGAACAACAGTGGTTTAGGGCAGACTTTGGAGCCACGCCCTGTTATCTTTTTGCCATTATGAAATTTTATCGTTTGTTTTTACTCTTTGTTTTCTGTGTTATAGCCAGTTTCTAATACAAGACAATACTTTTCTTCTCACCCCACGACTACTTGGTTTCCTTAATATAAGTTCTTGTTATGGATTTTTTCAAAGCCTGTTTAATGGTCTTTTAAACTGCCTTCAAAAAAGTCCATAACAAGAACTAATAAACTAAATCAACAGGTTGTCTCTTATTTGCTATCTTGTTGACATATGCAAAGAATTATGGTAGATTAGAAAGCATGATTTTCCTTTTCTGAAGCCGTGCTACATTGTCCCCATCATATCATGTTCATCAAGAGGCTTAATAATTCTTTTTAATTATAATTTCAGCCAGTTTACCTGGTCCTGAAATAAAGTTCGCTGCTCTGTACACCCCAGGATCAACCATTGCAATTTAATTAAATATTATGTGGATTTGTTATCTTCCGGCCCTTTGGTTTAGTAGCTAATTTGAGAGAGAGCGCATAATTACTGTTCACAATTCATCCACTTTATTTTTACATTTCTTCAGAACTCCTGATGTTTACCATCTAGTTGTAGCAACTTGTTACTCTGAATTTTATCACTTTGTCCTGACATCTCAATCTCTAACAGTGCCTCTTTTTTGCTACCTAATAAGAGTAAGGCTCAGGTCATGCAGCTCCTCAATGGATCTGTTGTGAAGGCTGCTTCAAAGAAATCATTTAGCTTATCTCAGGTGATTTTACCTTCCTTCACTACTCCTTTACTTGACAACCAGACTGACCAGTTCTCTCCCAGGCTTCCTCCTTCTATTACATTTACAAAGTTTCTTGGTTGGTTTTTTTTTTCTTTCTGTTTGCTCGTCAAATCCCCTCTTTTTAGCCCTTCTAATTTCACTTATCTTCGATGTTCTTTTTTTATTCTGTGTGTAGAATGAATGACTACTTGAGTTTACAGTTAGAACATTGGAGCACTGTCTTTCCTGTTTCCATCCCCTCCCTCTTTAACTCTCTTTCCTCCCTCTTCATTAACTCCTTCCATCTCTCATCTCATTCTTGATAGACTTTTTCCTCCTCATTCATTCTTAATCAGACATTCACTTCCACCATCCACTTTCTTCCCCATTTACTCACTTATTCTCTTTTACTTTCCCTGCCCCTCTCTCCTGCTCTTCCTTTCTCTATCCTTCCCTCTCCCTGACTTTTATTGTGTGTGAGTGCATGAAGGAAGGATGGAGGGGGGTAAAAGAAAAGCGGAGAGACAGTGAGGGAACTAAAGCATCTAGGTGGAAGAGGAACCCTGGAGTATATTCAACTGTCTCCAGTAGCACCAGAGGTTCTGCGGGACTAGGGAACCCTGAAAATCTTGTTGGAAACTCTCCTTGCTTCAGTTTATGTTACATTACTTCCTATTGGCTTCATTTGGGCTGGATTTCCATTTTCTACAGGAGACTTGTTTGGCTTAAATAATCTCTTGAACCTTGCCATTTAGCCATATATATTAATATACATATATATGGGTATTTACCTTCCCTCTTCTTTTTCTGTTTAGGGGTTTACATAATTCCTGTTACTATTTATTATTGTATGGGAAAGTAGCCTCCATTCAGAGTCATAAGGATTTTAATTTCCCCATTTTTGACTGGCTTCCTCATCTTTTTTTTTTTTTTTTGAACTCCTAGCCAAATTTACTTTCACCATACTAATTTTGGGAGCGATCCCTCCCGCAAGTATATTGAAATTAATTGTATTATGGTCACTATTCCTTATTGGCTGAACTATAGTTAATAATGTTAATGTTATACAGCTACAAGTATTGCTTTGTAAGCATGATATTCTTGTATGACATCATTTGTCTGCATACAGTTATTGTAGGGTAGATTTTATTAATTAAATAAGCAACAGGGTATTTACCTGAGTTCATATTGTTTATATTTATAGGTATTTATAATAACCATCTGGTGATTGCAATGCCTTACACAACAATAGACGAGTAAAATATCTTGCACTAATTAAGATACAGCATGAATTCCAGCTACACCAAGTTCTTTCTCTTGATAAACTTTTTGCTGACAGTAGAAAATGTAAATTGCTACAATACATAAAAAGTTGCCAATTATTTTGCTTTTCAAATAGAGTCAAGCTCTCAGAGAAAGTGACTGGGCAAAATGCCATTAACAGTTGGAAGAATAACGACTCAAAAAATTGATTTATCTTTTTATAAATAATGGCTACATCCCCAAATGGATTTATAAATTAATTGCTGTCTTATTGGAATAAAAACCTTCTTCTATGGACATGATTGATGTCATCTGTCTAAGTCCTTGTTCTAGACCCCCCTCCTTCTTAGTTAGTCTATCACAGCTGGAGCTTTAATTTACTGATCATATTAACTCTGATTAATAACTAACAATAGCTTCTTCCCATACCTCAACAGTCAGCCATTACTGAATGGAACTGGGATTGGTCAATCTTGCTGCCAAGTTATCTGGGACTGAATCAGATGACCTTCAGGGCACTGCTGGCACACAGGTAATATGATTCTTATATAGAATGTCTGTACTTTCCAATTTTTGGTCTTACTTTATAATGGACTATACATTAAAGTTAATTTTGACACCAATTGTAAAATAATTGGGAAATATATTTTTAAACTACAGAATTTTAAAATGTCAATTGTTTGAAAGGATAGTTTTTCTGTATTTGGAATGCGATGAGAAAGTCTAGTGATAAATGTATAATTTACAATTTATAATTTTTATCTCAAGGGGTAAAAGCTTGTGTTTTTTGTGATTAAGATTCCAGAATTTGTTTGCCTTTGTCCACAAGCAGTACTTTACACAGTAATAAAAGCAAATTTTTGCTTTTCCAAATCCATAATACTCATATAAATTTCAGCTGTGTAGCACAGAACTCAGGGGGAATGCTTGTTAAAATAAGCGATGAAGGCCTAAATTCAGTGATGTCATGGCAAACAATAGCTATAGCACAGAAACATTAATTTAAATTGTTTAAAAATAATGCAACACAAATTTTACTTAACGATACTAACAGTTCCTCTTTAAAATGACATTTTTGTCTTTTAAAATTGCAGTGCTTAATGAACAGCAAGGATATTTAATGCAAAACAAATGATATTCTTACAACTCACAGACTGTTGATAGGTCTGCATGTAAAATACTGTACGTCCTTTGCAGGTAGTATTTGTATGCTGTATTTGTGTCTTACCCTATCAGATATAACAAAAATAGTAATTTTGTCCTTGGTATAGGACAAATTTAAGTATGCATGGTAAATCATCTTACTTATATATTTAAGGTATTTCTAAGGTGCCTATGGCCTCTATTTGTATGAAAGGAAGCTGATATCTTTGGAGCAATGAATGCTCCTTTCTAATATGTATAGGGTTTCTCCTGTAATGTACTAATTTTGTATGTGTGAAGTTACCCTTTATTTACTAGCCTATGGACAGGATAAAGGGTCCTGCTACTACTGACATCCAGTGAGATATTCTTTAGCTGAAATGATGGTGATCCGTGACTTTTGGAGGTGAGGGGACCAGAGTTCTCCAGGCTCTGCAGAAACTGTGATTTGTTCAGTAATTGTTGTCTGCAACATATTGATTTGTTACATGTTGGTAGTGTGATGGATGTGAAAGCTCTGAAACTTGAAAAGATTATTTTATTGAGATGTGCCAGATGCTATGGGCAAAGGGATTGTTCATAAACGTGTGCATCTATAAATGTTATATGTATATTTGTGAGCTAGGGATAGTATACTCGTTCCATCAGGGAGAGTTACTGAGCTTCCACAGGGAACTAAAATCAGTGGGAGACAATTAATGCAAATCCTGGCACAGGTAAGCAACTCCAAAGAAGTACCACCCATTGGGCGGAAATGTGTATATTGGTACAGACTGGGTTCAAGAGGCCCAGCAGACAAATAACAGGATTTTGATATAAAGGAAGCTGAACTGATTTAGAGACCCTCACTTTGATCCAATATTTTCAAAACATTAATTTTTTAGTTAAACCAAAATTAATTGACAAAGATGTTACAATAGCAAAGAATGCACACTATGTCATTCCCTACTTACTGCTTACAACTGCCCTCAGTTAAAATGAAGGAATTTGTATTTTCTTTCTAAAACAAATACAAATTACTCAGTGTGTCTATAAACAAAAGGTATGACTCCAACCCACAACAGGAACTTAAGCTCTGAGGCTGGCTCTTATACTGCCCTGTTTGCTGATGTCATCAGCATGAGCCAAAGGCAGTGGAGAAGGGTTGGTGTGACTTACAGATGGAAGCTGCTCTCTCAGGCCACAACAACTCCCCTGTTGACTTATAATTTGTGTGATGAGTGTAAAGAGGAGTACCTGGTTTACCTTCTCTACACTACCTATTATTTTATATACCTCTGTCATGTCATCTATTGTTTGTCTCCTTTTTAAATTGAATTGTCATAATCTTGATCGTTTCTCCTATTTTGGAAGTCTCTCCATTAATTGTCCTTCTTTGGATTCATTCAGTTTTTGTTGTATCCTTATAGAGATGAGGTGAACAAAACTGAGCACATTATTTAAAATGAGGCCATACCATCAATTTATAAAACAGCCACTATAATATTTTCAGCATTATTTTCTATCAGTTTATTTAACATGTTCTAACATCTTTCTCCCCTTATTGGCTGCTGCTGTACAATGAGGATACATGTTTTCATCAAGCTGTCCACAGTGATGTCTAGTTCTAGTTCCCTTTTTAAGCTTAAATGTTGTCTATTTGACACTATGTTTACTAAGTACGCTCTGCTGATTCTCCTACAGTAGAAAAACTAAGCAAAAAGTGCTTATGGGACTCATTTACCAGGGAAATGCCTCCCCAACCTAGTTACTGACTGAGTGAGATTGGGACAAGTTTTGTCCCTGAGCCTGCAAGTAGTAGGCACATTAATTATTTGGCAGTTAGAGGAGGGTAAAAGGCTTCCAGTATAAAAGGGGCATGAATCTTCGCAAACTACTCAGTGCTGGCTCCACCTATGTGTTTGAATCCTGCCTCTCCTAGTCCTGTAAACCCTGAAATAAAAGTATATTTAGAAAATGTTTAAAAGAAATATCTTGGTTAGTGCTTTACATTAACTCAAGGTTGTATATAATGTAAAAGGTCATAGAGACCAACCTACTAAAGTAAGAAGGGCAGAGATCTGAGTTTAACCCATTAACAGATCAGACCTTCCAGAAACTTTGACCTAGTTTTCTTAACAATAGGGGGGAAAGGTGGTTAAACAGCAGTTCTTTCCATGGCTGATTTCAGATGCAATGTGTATATTTTTACATAGTTCTAGCTGTGAGAGTAGTTGGAATGGGAGGTAAAATATGGTTTTCAGTTACATTTGAAGTGTTATGTTTGAATAAGTATTCTCATTAATGATTTACAATATTAAACTAATTTATAATACATGTCTATGATTTTCACATGCATAAGAAAAATCCTACATGTCCACTGCCTTTTTTTTTTTTTTTGCCTTTCACATGATATAAATATGCAACACTTTTTTATATGCTCTTAGAGGTTTGCTTTTCCAAAAGTGAATCCCCTGGCTTTACTACACAAAATATATATTCAAACTAGAAGAACTACAGCCTTTAATCATAATTTAATATTGATATATTTCTCAACTTGTGAACAATTACAAATTTCATACAGCAAAAATATCTACTGCTATATTGCTAAGTGAGTAGGTATGTTGATTTATAATGTATAAATCCACTGTCTTTTTGAACACTTGCCTGTATATCCTGTACATTTGCACACATAGTGATATAGAATTGTCGGACTGGAAGGGACCTCAAGAGGTCATCTAGTCCAGTCCCCTAGGCTAATTCCAGGACTATGTATTATCTAGACCATCCCTGACAGGTATTTGTCCAACCTGCTCTTAAAAATCTCCAATGATGGAGATTCCATGACCTCCCTAGGCAATTTATTCCAGTGCTAAACCACTCTGACAGGAAGTTTTTCCTAATGTCCAACCAAAACTGCCCTTGATGCAATTTAAGCCCATTGCTTCTTGTCCTATCCTCAGTGGTTAAGAAGAACATTTTTTCTCCCTCCTCCTTGTAACCACCTTTTATGTACTTGAGAACATGGCTCCATTGAAAGGATTTGCTTTTTTAAAGCACTCATAAAAAGTAATCTCCACTCAGATTTTAGCACCTGCTTGCTCTCACACACATGCAAGTTAAAAGAAATACTTTCAGATCTCATTTGTATTTATTTTTAGAGAATTAAAACTGCTAATTTGCATGCTACTATAAATGTGAACAGTTGTGCTATTTTAATATCTGTGATGTAATCTACAGTTATGCTGGGGCTTGGGTGAAATCTCATTGATTTTGTTTGACTAGTAGCTAGCCAGCAGGCAGCAACCACAGAAGGTCTCATGTTAGTATGATCTATCCTGCTACTCAGATGAATTTGGAGGGGAGTCAACAACCTGACCATGCTTAACAAAACAAGATGGTCATGAGAAAAGCAGGACTCATGACGGGAAGTAACTGTCACAGGAGGACATTGGATGTTTCACCGTGCTCAGGTCCACCTCTCATATGTGAGTTCAGACCTCTCTATATAGGTATCTTCAACTGCTTGGTAGGCTTCTTGAAAGTAGAGCAGAGGTGCGTGTGTGTGTGTTTACGTAGTAAGTCAAAGGGGCTCATTATATCCTGTGGCAAATAATTTAGTTGCAGTGGTATCTGCTGCAAAACCTGCACAAACTCTGGTCCAGTTAGGATACCAGAATGGGCCATAGCCAAATCAAGATTGAATGTTACCTAATAAGACATGTCAGTGGCTTATCACACAGTGACACTGTCCTATGGGTGTATAGGCCTATACCAGATAGTGTACTGCTATGCTGGGGTCAGGGAGAGCATTCTAATCTGAGATAGTCTACAGTAGAGCCTAAGGGCTTTGGCCAGTGGGAAAACATTTCGATTGGGTTTGGTAAGGACTGTCCACATGCCTATTCTGTTTATACTAGCTGATGCTGGAAAAAGTTGCAGTATTTGTTTCCCAGTCAAGAGTTAGGTGATCTGATGAAATGTTTAACTATTTATTAAAGTCCACTGTAACTCGAATAAAATCATTGTTTTTTCTAGTCGAGAATTTTGAATTATTACAGAGCAAAATTGCATAGATTCTAGTGGATACACAGATACCATCTGTTGTGAATGGTACCCATATGGTGAACTATTTGTGGAAAATGTTTACATTAATAATGTTTATTGTGTTGATGATCATCTATATATCCAGAAAATGCTCTTTTAAAATCCAGTTTACCAACATGCTGAAATATTCATTTAGTACTGAAATTGAAAGGTGGGTCAGTGAGGTGAGCTGTGCTGTTAAATGCACTTTTTTGTCCACATCAAGATGTGATATGTCTCTAAAGATGTTTGAATCTGAAAAAGTGACAGATGTCAAGGTCAGGAAAAAAAGTGGCATGTCCCTGACAGTTTGGTTTTGTAGGAGAAACTCTAGTGGAGAAGTTTCAGAGTAACAGCCGTGTTAGTCTGTATTCGCAAAAAGTAAAGGAGTACTTGTGGCACCTTAGAGACTAACCAATTTATTTGAGCATGAGCTTTCGTGAGCTACAGCTCACTTCATCAGATGTGGTGAGCTGTAGCTCACGAAAGCTCATGCTCAAATAAATTGGTTAGTCTCTAAGGTGCCACAAGTACTCCTTTTCTTCTAGTGGAGAAGGAGTTCATAGATTCCAAGGCCAGAAAGGACCATTGTGGTCCTCTAATGCGCCCTACTGTATAACACCGAACATAGTACTCCCCCTCAAAAAAAAATTCCAGTTGCAGCTGGCATACCACAAAGAAGACATAGAGGATGTAAAAGGCAGCTAGCTAGAAAATTATTAACCATGTGCAAAACAGTTATGGAATAAGCGCTTTGTCCTGCAGTTATCTGAATCCCTACATCTTGATCACTGGGATCCCTTGGCCCCAGTAATTGGACTTTTCTGTGGCATCCCACCATGCATCTGTGAATGGGCGAGCCCTGATATCAAATAGCTTGTGTCAAGTCTTCAGGACTCCAACACCGTACAAGATTCATAGTTTACGATATATAATTCCCTTAACTAAATAAGATCTATCTGGCATAGTGAGCAATCACCACTTAATTGCATCCCAATAGTCCCTTCCTGTATAAAAGGAAATTTGTTGAGAAGAACTTGAAATGCAGGTTGAGAATGTCCATCTCCACATATTTACAACACAGATACAATATGCCTGAACAATTGTAGATTGTAGTGCATGTTTTCCCCTGAGAACCACAGAAATTCCTAATCCCCTAATATGATGCAGGACTTGTCCACCACACTAGAGCTCTCAGAACTACACCCTGGGAAACAGATCTGGTACTCACTAGGAAAAAAAGCAGATTTCTATCTATTACCCATTTTAACCTTTTTAATTAATCCTATTTGGTTGAGAAATATTGGATCTTTATCCTTAGATGAACAATTTTGATGACAATATAGGCAAAATGCCATTTGCCAGCTAACAGTGTTATCTATTATCACTGTGTGTTCTTGCTCCTTTGCCGTATGAATCACAGTGTGTCCAGTCAGTTGTGAGCCCTGCTAACTTATTTGCCCAATGGAGTAGATTTATCTACTTCTCAGTGAGCTCCTTCATAGAGCAATATGAGTGGAACTAAATAGTTAAACAGCATGAATTGTCAGTAATAAAGTTTCTTGACCTGGGCTATAACATATGGATGAAATATCTGGTAATCTCTTGGTGAATGGTCTTTATATGAAAGCCCATTATGGTTGTGGATATGGCTGACCGTGCTCTAAATGTATATGTGTTATACTGTCTGATGCCCAGCATCTCTTCTTAAAAACTCTCTCATTTAGCTGAGATTTACCCCATGCCCACTCAGTTCATCAATTCTACATGTGTCTAAGACTGTCATGTTGAATATTCATGGAAATGGAACTAAGTCACAAGCTTGTGCCCTACTAGTACCATCATCTGTAGCCCTGTAACAGGCCCACAGTTACGGCACAACTCAGCCCATAACTCTGCTCTACTTCTGTGTAAATGTTCATGCATTTTTCTGATTATTGCAGGACCTGCAGAACCCTTCATTGGTATGTAAAACAATTTTCCCCTTAAGAAGACTGGAAAAAGAGGAAGCTATCAGACCCTGATTGGCTATAGCTAATACGATTTCCCATATCTAACCTTCTAATATTGGTCCAACTCTGTTAGAAAGAAGAATGTCAAAAGTCTTTTATGATGGGGCCTTTGCATACTTGGGATATGTTCTATTGTAACTGTTACTATCAAAGGAAGAGCGCCTGGAATTAAGCTTTTTTTCTGATTTGCATCTAGCACTAGTGCATAAAACCTGCTCATGGGAAAATAAAAAAAATGTATTGGCTGTACCTACCTTACTTTAAGAAGAGCATGAAGGGGGAGACTGCCTTGTCTAGTGGCTAGAGTATAGGCCTAGGAGTTGAGTCCTTTTTTCTGTCATTGGCTCACTCTGCCTCACTTTTCCCATTTATAAATTGGGTGCTTTGACATCTTTGAATGAAAAAATGCTAGATGAGTTTGAATTATTAGTATTGATATTAATTATGTATGTATTTATGTATCTATTGTAAGGCTTTACATCTCATCTGTTTCCTTGACAATTTGCATAGCTATCCTTATCATTTCTTCATGGCAGGGCCTGCTTTTTTCCATATTGAAACCACGTTGAGATTGCTTGATATGCCTTTTGACTCAATTTTGTACTCAGCACCTCATGCCACTACATAATACACCGTGCATCTAGTACTTGGCTGTCGAGGGTTGCCAACTCTGACTGAAGCTATTCTGGGAGATTCTCCCCCACCCTCCCCGGCCTCCTGCAACATGACGTAATGTCTTTTTCTTAAAATATCCTCTTAAGATCTCCCAGATTGCTTTCAATAGTCACCAAGAGATCAGTGCCAATTCTGGGAGAGTCCAGGTCAATCCTGGAGGGTTGTCTCATCTCCTTATTAACAGATGCAGTCTTTCCTCTACCAATAATCCTCTTTTCTTTCAACTCTGGCCCTCCTGTTACTCAATGTTGCTTCTGTAGTGAAAAGGGTCACATTTATCTTTCTTGTTGCTGAAAATGCAAATTCTATTTTCCCTACTCCCTGGATGTAGAGTTGGATGTATTAGAGCTCTGCGCTTGTGCTAATGCAGGCAGGGTACTGACTGTGTCCTTGTTCCAACTACCACCCGCTGCTTATCCACCCACCTGCACTGTGGGGTTTATGATTCTGCGTCCGTGAGGGAAAGGAGAAAGAGCTGAGGCAGGCATAATAGCAAGTTAGAAGTTTAGTCTTGCCCACCAAACTGTTCCTTCCTTCTGCCTCTTGAGCTTTTATGGGTTTTAGCAATGTGCAATTAATAATACATAATAATTCATTGCACTAATAGCATGTTCCACCCAAAGATCTCAAAACTCTTTTTCAAACTTTAATGAGTTAAGACTTTCAACACCCCTGAGAGGTAGCAAGGGAAGTATTATTATCCTAGATTAATAGAGAATTTGAGACATAGAGAGCTTGAAGCGCTGTTTCCAGAGTTGAAGAGAGAGTCTGTGGCAGAGCCAAGAATAGAACTTAGATCTTCTGACTCCCAGTCCAGTGCTTTAGCCAAAAAACTATCTTTCACCTTTCTTACTGTGGCAAAGCTTACATGACCTATTTCACTAAGTGAAAAGTTTACATGATCATCTCCATATAGGGATATCATTTAACACTGGGGCTAAGTGGGGCTAAGATTGAGACCATGGTACACTTGAAAGTAAGATGCTGCAGGATTGAGGGACAGAAGGATGCCATTCCCATGTTGGTAGACTGTGTCAACAGGTGCTGTGATCTACTGATTTGGGTGGCCTTTGAACCTGCCATGGATAACCCACACTATTACCAGCAAGTTCTCAAAAACGCCAATTTGACTAAGCCAAATTCCTTTCTGGATCAAACAACAAACTTGGTCTGTGCATAGGGCAGGAAACTGTTGTGTGTCCTGTATTGCATAGTAAAGAGAGAATTCAGAATTGCCACCATGAAAAATGTCATTGTGGAAAGCTTTTTTAATGTTAGTCTCTAGACTGACAGGTTATGACAAAACTGCATTCATGTTGCTTGAATACATCTTTTGTCTAGTTTTACATGCTTTTTGACTTGTCTAGAAAATGACATATTGAGGTTTTCATTAGCTTTAACCAGGTATGATTTTCTTGATGGAAGATACCTTGGTAGGACTGCAGTTGAAGACGAATAAACCAGTGAAGCTTGGAAAGGCCATGGCCCTTCTTCAGATGGTTGCAATGACTTGAAAGACTCATTAATCAATGAGCAGGTCACAGGTGTGATGGCTTTCCTACAATCTGCTAACAGACTGTGAAAGTCACATCCAGCACACTAAACTGTCAAACTAGACACATCTACAAACATTCTTGAACTTTTTCTTTCAGTTTTAGCTCAAAAACACAATCTTGTAGTGCTATTTATAATGAATGTATGTTGCATTCATGATTTCTAAAGAATAGCAGTTATAGAAAGCAAAAAGGATATTTAAAATGGTTTTCCTTTTGGACTTTCCTCAGTAGTTATTGCAATAACAACTAGATAGTTAGTTAAAAGAAAAGGAGTACTTGTGGCACCTTAGAGACTAACCAATTTATTTGAGCATGAGCTTTCGTGAGCTACAGCTCACTTCATCGGATGCATACTGTGGAAACTGCAGAAGACATTATATACACAGAGACCATGAAACAATACCTCCTCCCACCCCACTCTCCTGCTGGTAATAGCTTATCTAAAGTGATCATCAAGTTGGGCCATTTCCAGCACAAATCCAGGTTTTCTCACCCTCCGCCCCCCCCGCCCCCCCCCCCCACACAAACTCACTCTCCTGCTGGTAATAGCTTATCCAAAGTGACCACTCTCCTCACAATGTGTATGAAAATCAAGGTGGGCCATTTCCAGCACAAATCCAGGTTTTCTCACCCTCCCCACCCCCCCTCCAAAAACCACACACACAAACTCACTCTCCTGCTGGTAATAGCTTATCCAAAGTGACCACTCTCCTCACAATGTGTATGAAAATCAAGGTGGGCCATTTCCAGCACAAATACAGGTTTTCTCACCCCCTCCACCCCCCCTTTTTTTTTTCCTGCTGCAGAGTGAGTTTTTGTGTGTGTGTTTTTTTGAAGGAAAAAAAAAGGGGTGGGGTGGGGGGGTGAGAAAACCTGTATTTGTGCTGGAAATGGCCCACCTTGATTTTCATACACATTGTGAGGAGAGTGGTCACTTTGGATAAGCTATTACCAGCAGGAGAGTGAGTTTGTGTGTGTGGTTTTTGGAGGGGGGTGGGGGGGTGAGAAAACCTGGATTTGTGCTGGAAATGGCCCACCTTGATTATCATACACATTTTAAAGAGAGTGGTCACTTTGGATGGGCTATTACCAGCAGGAGAGTGAGTTTGGGGGGGGGGCGGAGGGTGAGAAAACCTGGATTTGTGCTGGAAATGGCCCAACTTGATGATCACTTTAGATAAGCTATTACCAGTAGGAGAGTGGGGTGGGAGGAGGTATTGTTTCATGGTCTCTGTGTATATAATGTCTTCTGCAGTTTCCACAGTATGCATCCGATGAAGTGAGCTGTAGCTCACGAAAGCTCATGCTCAAATAAATTGGTTAGTCTCTAAGGTGCCACAAGTACTCCTTTTCTTTTTGCGAATACAGACTAACACGGCTGTTACTCTGAAACCTAGATAGTTAGTTGTTAGTTGTATACATTTTTTAACCTTATATTTATTTGTTTACTTAACCTTATATTTATTTAATTTTTAGTATATATAAAATGAGAGTGAAAATACTGATTAGAGTGAAAACAGAAGTGCAGAGTTTTCTCGCATGTAAACAGCAAGGGAAATATACCTTTTTTCTAACTTTCATAACTCTTGCTGTTCTGGTACTGAATTGCTCTGGAGAGGAGGCTTCCAGGTTTGTTGCAGTGCTGCAGCGTGAACAGAATGCCATAAAATTAGATTGAGAGGACCAGGATCTAAGATTAGACCCATAAACTGAGATTACTTATTTGACCAAATATGGGGCTGGTTCACCCTCTCCTAAAACCTGTCAGATGGAGCTCAGAGGAAGGAAAACTCTGAGATTTTCCTACATCATACCATTAGGGGGTGTGGTTTGATCTTTTGGGATAAGTGGAAGGCTAGGCCTTATGCCTCTCCAGTAGCTCTGGCCTTTTGCAACCCCCCCTTGGGCTGAATTATCTTCTTTCCGTAAATTTAATTGGGCTCTGGGAGAGACGTCTAAGAAAGAGGATGTACATCTGCTTCATACCACTCCACCCACTTTTTCCTCAGTCTCCCTAATTCTCATGCCCTTCCCCATATGGATTTCCAAGCCAGCAAAAAGGTCTCTTTATACTCCAAGGTAAGGGAAGGCAGTGCCCCAGCAGTGGGTTGAGCCTCCCTCCCCTCATCCCTGTTTTCTGCAGGAAGTAGGATTTCTTTGCATAGAAAGGTATGATCTCCCTCTTTCCTCCATATCCTTGAGTTTTGAACTTCAGCATCCAGAAATCATTTAATTTATTTCCCAAATTCCCCACCTACTGGGCCTGAATCACCAATCTCTGACACTATAACTCAATTTAAATCAATAGAGAAATATTGGTGTAAAATTGGAGTAACACAATGGTGAATCAGCCCCACTGTACTAATCTAACTATACATACAAGATGGGGAAGTAATGTTGCTGTATTTACTGATGTACTGCTTAGTATAATAGTTAGCAATCTATCATATCATCAGTGTTATCTACTGTGACTTTACAAAGCTCCTAAATCAGAAATTTGAATATACTTGTTTGTGAGGCTATGTTCCACTCCAGCTCTAGCACCCTTATTTTACTCACCCCAATGCAACTGTGTCCTATTGACAATGATTTTTAAGGGATATACAGCTGTCACATCATATCACTTTTTCAGAAAGAGCATGCAATTGATTTATTTTTATGTTAATAGCGATATATTTTATTAATATATTTTGCCATTGGGATCACAGAGAAGTATACCTTGAAATAAGTTTGATAGCCATTTTTGCCCATATTTTGGTTATTGCTTTTGTTATTGCTTTAATTCAGAAATTATAAATCCCTCAAAAAACTACCCTCTAGGATAATATGGAAATGATCCCTTTAATTGTAGTAGTGAAGACTTTGAGAACTGCATTTAAATACAGCCAAACTCTTACCACAAACGTGTTAATTAAATTAACAATAAAAAGGTATGATTTCTCCTGAATTCATTACATGAGTAATTTAACTGTAGTTTTGGATAAAAATTACATGAGTAATTACATTAGTAATTTAACTGTAGATTTGGATAAAATTTAAAGCATTTGTATGATATACAGTCAAACCTCTGTAAGTGGTACATAAAAATCAAAGACTTTCTTATTGTTTCTCCCAGTACAAAAGAAATCTTTCAAAATGTTAAATAGTGACACCGCTTAAAAATAAATTT
Organism: Eretmochelys imbricata; assembly: GCF_965152235.1. Taxonomy (NCBI): domain Eukaryota; kingdom Metazoa; phylum Chordata; order Testudines; family Cheloniidae; genus Eretmochelys; species Eretmochelys imbricata. Next base: position 60,292,031 of record NC_135576.1, on the reverse strand, counting down.
TCTCTTTCATTACTCCCTCTTGTATAAATAGCTGTTTTAAACATTACACCACTTGTTGTTTCGTATGGTTTTATTGTCTCTTCATTCCTTAAAAATAGCATTTCATGTATTTGCTAGTCTTAAGGTAAGAAATTTAAAGACAACCAACGTGAAATTTATTATTGTAGATAAAATGGCAGTTGTGTAAGAAATTTTCATACTAGGTTTTTAGAATTTCAGCATAAAAAATGCCTCAGTGCCCCAGTGACCAAGAGCTGTGACCCCTAGATACAGAAATCAAGCCAGTCTGTTGCATGTGCCTTTATATCGATCCATAACAAGGGCTGTTCTTTGCCGTGTTCTATCCCAACCACCACAACAGTTCCATACATTTTACAGGCCTGGTCCTCACTTAAAAGTTTTACCAGTGTAACCACGTCAGTTAGTGATATTGGGTTGGGGTTGTTTTTTTTACTGAAATTGTTATACCAGCAAATGCCTAGTGTGACACAGTTGTACCAGTGTAAGGTGACTTAGACCAGTATAGCTTATTCCTTCCTGAACCAGAATATGTTCTACTGGTATAAGCATTTTTATACTGGGGTAACTGAGGCTACATTTAGTGGCATTGGGAGTGTTGCCACTTTAACTATATAAGTATAGTTAGAGAGGCAAAACTCTCCCTTTCCTGCTCCCCTGAGTTAGATGTTCAGGTTTTCTTTCATATCCTTTTCTCTTTCACTCTCTCCTTGACTGCCACAGTGATCTTCTTGTAGGGCTTGCCTACACAGAGCAGCAATGTGTACTACAGGGGTGAGATTTCTAAAGAACACTAATGTGTTGCGCACTACCTGGTTCATGTAGACCCTGCTGGTACAAATTAAAAGTTCCCTGGTGCATCTTAAGGTACTGTTAAATTGTCCATTTGCTTTCTATTACTGGAGTACTGTGGAGACATCTGTGGTCCCCTTAACTCCCTCTCAAATGCCCTTTCAGTGCCTGCCAACTGCCTGCTGCCCATCCTCAGAAAGAACACACTCCCTTGTCACACTTACATTTGGGCTTCCTTTTTCATTGGCAGCTTGTCAGAGAGAATATGATCATAAGGTTCTGATCCTGCAAGGAAGATATAAAATCATTTCATTGACACAGAACTTATATCTGTACTAGCTTCCTAGCCAGAACATCTTGAAATGTAATGGCGGGGTTGCTGGCCATTCTTAGCATGGAGTTTTTGCAGTGAGAATGTTGGGTGGATTTGTTTGGTGAGTCTCTGAGCTGAGCAATATGTCTTTATTCCCCAGAAGATTTGGAGAGTCTCCCAGGATCACATGCGAGGTATGTGGTAGAGTTTGGAAGTGAACTAAGGGAATTTGCATTTGTGTGGAGAACCAGATGATTGGTATCAATGAAGATCTGGATGGACTTTTCTACTAACTTGTCCCTGCAAAACATTTTTTAAAAAAATCACATTCAACAATGGCTTGAAATTCTCTGAGTTCAGGTTTCAGCTGTTTCAGCCTTCTGGTGGGTCTGATAGACTTTGGGCTCCAATCTTTAACCCTTAATAGGACCAGTCTTCTGTGCTCCCAAGTCTGTAAAACATTCTCATACTTACAAACAGATAGGTAAGACTCCATCCCTGCCAATGAAGGGGAACTTCACACATGGCTTATTTTCATCTCTCCAAGTGGGCTAGTGGAACCTTGTCTTACACTTTCATTATCCTATACTAGGTGGGTATAGATAACCAAGGCAAATTTAGCTCCAAATTTTTTTGAAGCCATCTCTTCAATAAGTCTACCTGCTTTTGTGGGTCTACATTCTACATCTGCAGTTTGTCTGGAATCTTCCACAGGATGGAGGGAAGTGGGTCAGACTACAAGGGAAAATTAGTCACCAGTAAATCAGTTTTTCAGAGTCCATCTTCATCTGCCATTCTGCATCCCTGAACCTACAATTGTATTATGAAGTTTCCCAATTGTTTTGGGAGTTGAAAGCTTTAAAACTTGGCATGGAATGTGTGGAATCTGATTCTGTCTTTCGTTAGTTTTTGCTTCCTTCTTGATAGTTTGTGTTCTGACTCTGATTGATTGTCTGGAATCTTTCTCATAATGGGAGAAGAGGAAGGATTCTGACAAACTGAATTACTGTTAATAGTGTTCCAAAAAATAACAGAAAAAAAGAGGGACAAACTCAGTTGCTATGTGGCTTCCTTTTTCAAGTTAGTCATTACTTCACATGTAGGGCCCAATTCAGTGGAATTTTCCCTGAATAAAGACCTGAGGACTATGCTCTTAGTATACTTAATCTGCACATGTTAGACTTTATCCTGTATTTTCTATTCTGCAATTGCAAATAGACTAGAAGACAGAATTTCTTGGAACAGCTTTTTTTTTTTTCCCTGCAGTTCAATACAATTCAACTCCATCCAGACGCCTTTTAATGTTTACATTTGGCACTACAAGTAAGGAGAATACAGGCCCACCTGCTTCCTAGAGTGATTTAAAATCAGTTAATTGGAGCTACCATGAATTTTTCCACATAATGTGGAATAATTAATGTATTATCTTTCATTATAAACAGGAACACATAAATAGTTTTAGTAACCTAATCATTCAGAGGAACTGGGTTTTTTTTTGGCATCTTCCAGTTCCTAGGCTATGAGCTTCACAGCTACATTAACAGCAGATAAGATTTAACAACAGTGAACTGTGAATATTAAAAATATATGATTTTGCTGTGCTAACCATAATCATTTGAGAGCAAAGTTATTTTAATGTAGCTTTTATATAGTGACTGAGCTTCAGCACCTGTTGAAGTATAAGAACGTACCTTGAGATTATACATCAAAATGGCAGCAGAGAGATGTTGGTTATTTAATTTTAATGTCAAGGTCAGCCTGCATAATGTTGCTTAGAGAAGCCTAAAAAAGTCATGTGCTTGTTGGTTGGAGACTTAAGGATATTTAAGAATGCTGTGTTTAAATAGGCCATTAAATCTGATCAGGATCAGTAACATTGGAAAGTGACCTAATAAATAAGATTTTAAAGGTTTTCTTTCTTGCAAAACTTCTCTGGCTTTTATGAATGATTGCACTTAAGTGATCTGTGTGAGCTGTTCAGAGATTGTTGTGGTATTTTTTTAGTAATACTCCCCTGAAAGTATATTGTTATGAGTCCATATTTACAAGAGTTTGTAATTTGGCCATAAAAGTTTACCCCAGACTGGAACAGGTAGATTGTAAAACCAATATACACAATTGTTATTGAAAATAAGGGGATCTGTCTGTCTAATTTTTCATACTATTAAACAATTTACTTCAGAGAGAGAGAGAGAGAGAGAAATGTGTCTAAGATCCACAGAAGAGCCGTTGAAGAAAGGTAGCAATCTAGATGGAGATTTACCCAATAGGGCTTTGTGGTTCTTAAGGAGGTATTACTGTCAGTCAAATAAATAATATTTTTTAAAAATTTCTCCCAGGGCTTTGTTCTTCCCTCAAAACATAATTCCTATTATCCCTCATCCCTCATTAGCACCCCTAAGGCTAATGCAAGTTATGCACAAACATCCAAAATATAGTACAGTATTCAGTATCCCTAAATATGTGTTTATACCACACACTCCTTGGTCTCCAAAAAGTGTATCAGGTAAAATAATTTTTAGATGCTTTTGTGGTTTTAAAAATGAAACTCTGGGATTAATATAATAAAGGAGTATATTATTTTGAAGGACATATTACAACACTTTAGGTAAATAAACATTTGAAAATATATACACCAGGCATGTATCTTACATATTCACAAGATAGACCATATAGGAAGTTAGAAGGACATTGTGGAATATCATACCAAACTTTGTATATTTTCATAATATGCATTTTCTTCTTGTTTCTTTGACTAATAAAAAATAAAATATTAAAGCACAAAAACACAGTCAAATACATTGGGAGGTAAATTTTTAGAGTTTCACATGAGGATTTAACCACTCAGCTGCCATGTATGTTAATAGGACTCATGTGTAAATCCCTGTGTAGTCTGCCATAAATGTACTACTTCAGTGATTAACTAATACCCAGTAAAGTAAAGTAAACAGAGTTAAAACTCCAGCCTTAACAAATTATACCTAGATAATGCAAAAATATTAACCTAAGATATTGGGTACATCCTAAGGAAGACATGACAGTCTGATGTGAAAAAGACTTAATGGCCTCATTAAAACTAATAAATAGATAGTCGTTGTAGCAGGTGGCAGTCACAGTTGCTCTTGAGACTCCCATTACCATAATCTCAAAATCTTTAATGTATTTATCCTCACAACACCCCCTGATGCAGGGAAGTATTATGATCTCCATTTTACCAATACCTTAAAGTCCAATAGAGAGCCAGTGCAGATCCTGGAGCATGTGTCATGTGCTCACAGAGAGATGCCCTGCTCAGTAACTGAGGTGCTGCTTTCTGCACCAGCAGAATGGTTTTAAGATATAGCACTTCCACCAAGATCCACAGACAAGTCAATAACACTTCTGATCAACGGTCTCAAACATAGCTGATAGAGCTAATAATATACCTGCATGGACACATGATCTTCATCAGGAGGGGATCATTGACCCACATCATCTGTGCTAAAGCCAGATCTATACCCAGATTCATTACAGTCAGGGAAATCAAAGGCATCTATACCCAGATTCATAACAGTCAGGGAAATCAAAGGCAACTTTTAGAGTTGTCTCATTACAACTTTCTCCACAATCTTGCCCAAGAAGGGAAGATGTGATGCTGGTTGATAATTAGCTATATGGTCAGTGTCAAATAATGACTTCCTGAGCAAAGCCTACACTATGTCCTTCAAAGCAATAGGCAGCCTATCCTCTCTGAGAGGCGTCAACAATCTCCACAGGCAAAGTATCCTGTGTTTCACCACTGGCTACAGCAGCCAGAAAGATCATGGTTACAAAGCGCAGGTTGTGAGATGAACTTCTGACAACACCTCCATTACCTCAGTGGCTGAAAATCTAGAGAAGATGAGGTTCAAGACCCTAGAGGTAAGCAGACAGCCCATCCTTAATCTTATCAATCTTGTTCATAAAACAACAAGCAATTTCTTCACAATGGGAGGGACCCAACTCAGCTACAAAGCTGAGACCATCTGGATTTAGTGGACTATTTACCACCCAAAACAAGTCTGCTGTCCAAGATTTTCTGAATGCTATGGTAGAGGAAGATAACTTTTTTTTTGCATTCCGCACAGCTACAACATAAGAGTTTAAAAAAACTTTATGCTATAACCAATCAGTCTCAGAATGAGATTTTGCCACTGGCACTCTAGCAATTTTCCTTCTTGCATTTTTTGGAACAAATAATCCATAAACCAGGGTGACCTGTGAAAACAAAGCCTGTGATGAGGGCACTTAAGGGCATCTCAGTCTATGATGGAGGACAAACAAGTATAATGCCCTACCAAACCATCCAGGGAGCGATATGTTGGTGGAACAGGATTCTTTCTTATAGCTATCTGGAAACATATCTAGATAAGAGCATAAATTAACTCTGCTACTTCTGTCCTTTTAAGAGATTTGACTCAAAGTCATCTGGCAAATAGAAGAGTTGTTGGAGACATCAGGAACTAACTAGCATACTATCATCATTAAGTGGTTGGCCTATACATCTGAGAGCTCTGCTCCTAAGCAGTTAAAAGTGGTACAGCTAGAATGACTGCTGTAATACTTGTAATAAGCATTGTTGGGTGAGATATTTAGTTTTAGATACTTGCCCTTGAAATCCACAATTGCAACTCTACCATTGATATTCATGAGAATTGTGCAGAGTAATAGAGGGTACATTATAGTCCTATATTTCCTTCTTCTGGAGAGAGAGATTCAGTCAGACTTTTCCATAGAAAATATAGGAATTGCCATACTGGATCAGAGTTGAGATCCAGTCCAAGCTCCGAATATCCCATCTATAACAATGGCCAGGACCAGATGCTTCAGATGAAGTTGCAAGAAATCCCTTAGCAGAAGATATGGAATAACCCCCACCCTCCTCATTAAAGTCTAGTGTTAAACCACAATTGTCAGAGATTTGCTTACACCCTGAAACTTAAGGTTTAGTATCCTGTCCAAAACTCTCTCTGTTATTTTTTTGAGCATTAACTATTATCAGTCTGTGGCAGTGAACTCCAGTCTAATTGAGAACTGTGTGTAAAAGGATTTCCTTTTATCATATTTTAATTTGCCGCCTTTAAATTTCATTTAATGTCCCCTTGTTCTTTTATTACAAGACAGGAAGAATGGAAGCTATCTTTCATCTCTGTTCTCTTTATTATTTTGTATACTTTTATTGTGTCCCCTCTCATTCGTCTCCTTTCTAATGTAAACAATCCCAATCTTTTCAATCTCTTTTCAAATGAGAGTTTCTTTCATGTCTCTGTTCATTCTGGTTTTCCTTCCCTGTACCAGAAAAGAACAGGTCCAGGGTAGATATCTCCCCATGGTCCAATGTGGTGATGACTAAAGCAAAGAAATTACATAGCTTCTCAGCAATGGCTTATTTTCTGCAAGCTGCTCTCTTTTAACCCTTGTGATCCAGCAGACCCACATATTTTTCCAAAACCTTCCTTCCTTCTCATGGTTTTAGATATAGGGTTAGATTTTCAAATTTTCAATGATCTCCTTTTGGCTCAAATAAAGTCCTAACTCTTGTCATTTAGCCATAATTGTTTATTTCTTAACTGCCTGGTATCCCAGCCCCCCCTTTTTTAAACTTTGTGCATTTCTTTTGAGACTTTGTTATTGTTTCCTTAAATAGCATTCATGCCAATTCTGATCATTTTATTTTTCTTATTTTTGACTTGAGGGACTTTTTGACCAACTGCCTCATTTTACTGAAATCTCCTTGTCTTAGTTTTAATGTCACTGTGCTAGTTTTTGGTACTTTTTCTTCCATAGAATGTTGAATGTTTTTAATAAGGATAATGTGGAGCTTGGGGGCAGTGGCAGGGTGGCTAATGGCAACAAGGATACACAAGAAGAAATTACCACATCCAAGGTGGAAGCCCAACTTAAACAGCTTACTGCGACCAAATCAGAGGGCCCAGATAATCTCCATCCAAGAATATTCAAGGAAGTGGCACATGAAATTGCAAGCCCTATAGGAAGGATTTTTAATGAATCCGTAAACTCATTGTGCCCTATGACTGAAGAATTGCAAATATAGTATCTTTAAGAAAGGGGGGAAAGAGTGATCTGGGAAACTACAGTCCTGTTTGTTTGATCTCAATTGTTTGCAAGTCCTTAGAACAAATTTTGAGGGAGAGAATAGTTAAAGACACAGAAATAAATGGTAATTGGGATAAAATACAAAAGGTAGATTGTGCCAGACCAGTCCGATCGCTTTCTGATAAAAGATAATTGATTTTATAAGAAATGAAGTTGAACTAATCTACCTGGATTTCAGTAAAGCATTTAATACAGTTCCACATGGGAAATAATTAGTTAAATTGGAGAAGATGAGAATTAATATGAGAATTGAAAGATGTTTAAGGAACTGGTTAAATGGGAGACTACAACACATCATGCTGAAATGTGAGTTGCCAGGTTAGAGGGAGGTTACTCGTAGAATTCCTCAAGGATCCATCTTGGGACCAGTCTTATTTAACATTTTCACTATTAACCGTGGCACAAGAAGTGGGAGTGTGGTAATAAAGTTTGTGAATGACAAAAAGTTGGGAGGTATTGCCAATATGGTGGAGGACCAGAATATCATACAAGAAGATTTGTACAGTCTGGAAAACTGGATCATGCACTTAGGGATTAACAACAAGAATTTTGTTGCCAGGTTATTTTAGAGGGGGTTGCAGTATTGCCACCCTTACTTCTGCGCTGCCTTCAGAGCTGGATGGCTGGAGAGTAGTGGCTGCTGACTGAGGGCTCAGCTCTGCAGGCAGCAGTGCAGAAGTAAGGGTGGCAATACCACACCATGCCATCCTACCTCTGTGCTGATCCTGGTAGCGGCTCTACCTTCAGAGCTGGCTTCCAGCCAGTTGCCACTATCTGCCCAGCTCTGAGGACATAGTCACCACCAGCAGCAGTGCAGAAGTAAGGATAGCAGTACCGCAACCCCCCCCCCCACAATAACCATGCAACTACCCCACAACTCCTTCTTGGGTCAAGATCCCTACAATTATAACACTGCGAAATTTCAGGTTTAAATAGCTGAAATAAAGAAACTTGCAATTTTTAAAATCCTTTTCCCATGAAATTGACCAAAGTGGACCATGATTTTGGTAGGGTCGTAACTATAAACTACAAATGGTTGTGGTTGTGAAAAAGCTAATGCAATCCTAGGATGCATCAGGCAAGGTATTTCCAGTAAAGATTATTGTTACCATTGTACAAGGCACTGTTGAGTAGAGCCCTGCGCAGATACAGATTTATATCCGCGGATAGAAATCTGTATCTGCTGAACCGCAGAGCTCTCCTGGGAACTGTGGTGGCCAAAGGAGCAGAACGTGGGACCACCACTCCCAGGAGCCAGTGCCCTGTGCCGGCAGCTCCTCCGGCGCAGCTATACCACCCCCAGCCATACCCTCCAGCCCTGTCCTCCGGCCCAGACAGGAGATTCAGTCACGCAGACAGAAGTATGGAAGGGACGGGACTGGTCATCAATAAATGTAGGTTTGAAATTAGATTAAGATTTCTAACCATCAGAAGAGTGTATTTCTGGAATAGCCTTCCAAAGGGAGGAGTGGGGATAAAAAAATCTAACTTATTTCAAGACTGAGCTTGATAAATTTATGGAGGAGATGGTATGATGAGATTGCCTGCAATGGCCCACCCACAACTGCTATTAGAGAATTCTTTCCCAAGTGTCTGGCTGATAGGTCTTGCCCATGTTCTCATAGTGTAACTGATCACCAATTTTTGGTTTGGGAGAGCCTGAGGGTTTTCGCCTTCCTCTGCAGCATGGAAAATGGATCACTTGCTGGTTTCAACTAGAGTAAGTCATGGATTCTCTGTAACTTTAAGTCTTTAAATCAAGATTTGAGGACTTCATTAACTCAGGTTTCAGAGAAGCAGCCTTGTTAGTCTGTATTCGTAAAAAGAAAAGGAGTACTTGTGGCACCTTAGAGACTAAACAATTTTCTCTAAGGTGCCACAAGTACTCCTTTTCTTTTTTCATTAACTCAATAGGTTATGGGCCTATTACAGAAGTGGGAGGGTGAAGTTCTGTGGCCTGAAATGTGCAGGAGGTCAGACTAATTGATCATGATGGTCCCTTCTGCCCTTAAAGTCTATGAGTCGATGAATCTATCCAAAATATATTGTGGTCCCTGTTACTTAGCATCTCAGCTAATATTATTTCTTAAACCAACTCCTACTTAAGTGTGAGTTGATATTATCCCAGTAGTTCCCAAACTTGGTTCATGGCTCGTTCAGGGTAAGCCCCTGGCGGGCAGTGAGATGCTTTGTTTACCTAGAGCAGGTATGGCCTCTTACAGCTCCCAGAGGGCGCAGTTTGCCATTTCCGGCCAATGGGAGCTGCGAGCGGCTGTACCTGCAGACGCTCAGGTAAACAAAGTGTCTCGTGGCCTGCCAGGGGCTTACCCTGAACGAGCCACGAATCAAGTTTGGGAACCACTGTATTAGCCTCTCCTCTTGTGTTCTCTAAAATTAACTGTTTCAAGAAGCAGTAATTTACAGTGTGGAGAAACTGCTTCTCTAAACTTTTTCCCATTGTGCCATGAAATCCTCCCTAATTATCATTTTGTTAAACTTTTCTGTCTCTCTGATCTCACTTGTGCAATTAAAATCATTTTCTTGATCTGAAGGCCAGTAGTTTAGCCCTACTAGCATATTTGTGTTCTTACAGCATGGAATGTGTATCCATACAGAATCAACTGTGTGATCCTCTCCACTGAGAATTTTTATCTCACTGGATTCCATGAAATCTGTTAAATATAGGACTACATCTCTTTGGCATAACTTGTCCTGCCTGTATAGTTTATAGCCAAGTGTTACAGTATCCCTTCAACTGTTGTCATTCCATTATGTTTCTGTAATGCCTTATATATCAAGGTCCTTTACCATTACTAGTCACTCTAGTTAATCTCTTTAGGCTTTTAAGCTTTTCACATTCCTATATGGACATTGATTTTTTTTTGTTTTTGACTAGGTGCTTGTTTTTATTTAACTCCCTAATCCCACATTGCTGATTTCACAGAAATTTCCTCTCCGATCACTGGTCCATTTTAGTTGTATTTTGTGTCCTATGCTTTAAAGGATACAAAGATATCTTTCTACTACAGACATTTTTAACAGCCGTCTCTGTCCGATTTGCGTGCTCTTTAGCACCTATCTTTTCCCCCAGCACAAGCTTTAAACACTCCCAGAAACCTTATTAATTTTATGTGCCATCATCTTGTTCACTTTCATTAAGGTGGAGTCCATCCCTTCTCTAGAAGATTTTTTGACATTACTTCTATTATGTCTTGATTTCACTGTTGAATTTTCTCTAATTTGGTACTCTCCTTGTATACTGTTACCTGCTATGGCATGCAGAAATTTTGTATACTAGTACAATTAATACTGAGAGATTAATTTTTTTACTTCAGACTAAGCCCCTGATCCTACAGATGCTTGCTCACATATTTAATGTAATGTATATGAGAAGTCCCATTGACTTCAATGGAATGTTTTGGATATGTAATGTTAAACATGCACATAGTGTTTACAGGATTAGGGCCTGAGAAGAAATCCTTATAAGAATTATGATAATGCCAGTTTTTTTCTGAGAATGCAAAATTTATTGCTGACTAATTGACTTAGGAGTTATCATCATGGTGAGAAACTTCACTGGCGTCTGTAGTTTAGAATGTCTTTTTAGTATATACTGTGCAGTACTTAGTACATTAAAATGTTTTTTATATTATCAGATTTTAAAGGTATGAAACATAACTTGCTAAGATCTTCAACCTATCAAAATACTAAGCAACCTTTTACCACTATCATAATCATTCTCAGACTTGAGCTGCTGGAAGCTTGTTTTAAAACTCATAAATATTATGTTTTAAAATGAACATATATTAGATTTTATTATTTTCAGTGGCAATTTTGATATGGTATTTGTGGATTTTGTCAAATTGTTTCAGTTCTGAGTTACTAAAATTGTTCTTGAATTTGTTACATCTACTTCAGTCCTGTTGCAATACAGAAAGGCAAACAGCCATTCCAGGAACTATATATTACCAGTTTCTGAATAATAAAGATATAAAGTGCTGAACATTGAACATTACAGCCAGAATCAAAAAATGATACTTCATCCACAGGGGAACATTTTCTAAATTGCTTTGTTTTCATCCAAAGTAAATATTGTATTGAAAATTTAAAAAGCAGTGTGAAAACATTAAATCAGCAAGAGTCCATTTTAGGTTTGAACTTATTGCCCTTATGTCATCTACTTCTTCAGGATTTTATAGAATAAATGGAAAACCAACTTTATACTGCATGCTATTTTCTCCTGGTAGGATAAGAATTAGCAAAGTCATGGTTTCCTCAATGTCAACACCAAATATCCCTGTGGCTAATGTTATGAAAGGATGGAAATGAGTTTTTCCTTCTGGATTGTGAAATGACTCTAGAAAAGGAACAAAAAGGCAAAGATACAGACCATTTTCCATCTGCATAAAATATTGTTCAAGTTCCATGGTTTACTAAAATCATAAATAATAAGACTGCAGCATGTAGGACAAGCTCCAGGACAGCAGAATTAATCATTTAAAAAAGAGCTGGTGAGTGCATAGAAGTATACACCCTGTGAATCAGCTACTTTCTTTTTCCTTATTAACATTTGCTCAGCATCTACTAGTAACATAAAAATGGGGCTTTTAGATCATTTGGAATAGACTTGTTGAGCATCTCGGTAGTGTCCTTTAATTGTAAAAACTGAACGTATGTTTCAATTCCAGAGTTAAGCATCTGCATTGAGTGCTTTGCATACTTCCTTTTCTCTCCAGTTTTAAATGTGTGGGAGCATTTGATCAGGGTTCTTTTTATATTCAAAATGAGTCAGCTTCTGCCTAGAAAGTGTCTTATTGTCATGATGTCACTACATCTCAGGATTTGTGACCTTTTGCAGTGTATGGATTCATGGTAGTCCACGTTGTATTTTTACAGACCAGATTGCTTTTGTGCCCCCGCTAGGGGGTATCAAAGCCTTTTGGACTGGAATTTCAAGTACTGATAGGTTTGTAAAAAAACAAAACTAATTTTTATATATCATAGGCACCGCCAGATGTCGCAAAGCCATCATTGATTAAATGTTTTTTATCCAAAATATGGCACTTCTATAAGGAATACTAGTATTGTGTTAGAGAGTTGCAGAGGCCATAACAGGTCAGCGAAATGTCCTTCAAACATTTGATTTTTACATTCGAGAATAGTCCAAGATGAAAAGATAACCACATATCTGACATTGACATTACTACCACTTAGACAACCGATGAAATTGCCTTAGTCAGTGGGATCAGTCAGAACGTTAGTACTTGGAAACTGCATAAAAATGTGTTTTGCTTTTCCTTTAAAAATGATGGTTCTGAACTTCATCTGATCACAAACCTCCAGTTGTTGAATTAAATGTTGAATTATGCACATAAAAAGTTTTGTTTTCCCTATTCCCTCCCCAAAGTGCACGCGTGTGTGTGTGTAAATGAGAGAAGTACTGTTGAATGAATTTCAACTGAGTTGAACTGTATGCATAAATTGGCAGTTTAACAAGTAGAACTTGGAAACAAGCATTTGATGATTGATTTTTTATTGAGACAGAATGAGAATGATAGTGGATAAAGTGATTTTCCTTATTGAGAGAAAATATACTGTTTTTCAACATGTCTACAGTATGAATGGGAGCCCTGTCAAAAAAACGGAGCAACACATAATATCTTTTAAAAGGTGAATTAACATAAGTATATCACTTAGTTTATGGATCAAATTTTACACTTGTCAGTTTTATTCAGAATGTCATAAAGTTTATATTGTAAAGGCAGTGTTATTACCTTTGTGATGTCCTGAAAAAGCCTAATGTTAACTGAATTTATTGTAGAATTCAAAGTATATTCAGCTGAAGAAATGCCAATACCAAAAATTAAGTCCAAAATATGTATTCATGTGCAGATCTTAGTCAAATCCCTAGTAATTTTAAGTACTTGAAATACATTATTCAACAAGTAACCTGCTGTATGTTTGTGTTTAATGGGCTCTGCTTGAGTATACAGGAGCTGTCAAGATAAAATATGGAACATGCATCATTCTAATTCAATTATGATTCTTCAAAAATAAAAAATATAAAATCAATTTGTGTGCTCTTATGTACTGAACATGGAAATTTGCAAACTTTATCATTAAAAAATTGGAAATTAAAAATATTTGTGATTTGCTGTTATTTGTATTTGTTTTGGGTGAATAATATATAACCCTATATATCTATATACTATTAAAACTTGTTTATATAAACCCCTTTAATCCAAAATTCCTCATGTCAAATCTAGGTTATATCTCCAGGCATGAATCTTTACCCATTAATTCCCCCATTATGCACAACTTCATTTATCCAAATGTTGATGTCTCCAAACATTTAAGATAATTGGAGTTGTACTGTATGCATATGTATATACATGTACTGTATGCATATGTATAAAATATATGTGCTCACTCTCACCCATTCTGTACATATGCAAGTAAATTATATACATGTATACACACCCACATAAATAGGTTACATTAAATTAACTAGAGCCTGTACTATTCTCCAATTTGAAATAAAATGCTTGACAGCTGAAGCATGGAAGGAAGCACTACATTTGTTTCTAACTGTTATTTCATTGGCATTTCTTTTATCGTGTATGACGTAATTACAGTTAACTAAATAGGCAATACATAGTTACTTAATATTCTATGTATTATATTCATTAACCTTATAGGCAAAGGCTTGGTATATTTTTTATTTTCAGCTTTCATAAGTGGAGCTAAGTGTATATATGTAGTACTATGTTTCTGTGTGTTTGTGTACTGTACATATGAACTATTTACCTGTGGAACACCTACTCTGAAATTTGTTCTAAGACTTTATGTATATTTAACCTTTAATTTAACTAGCAGGTTGTAAGATTTACATAAAAAATAGATGAGATTTGAACTCACTGAATGTTATTGGTATAGCATGATCAATCATTTCTAAATGTTAATGGTGTTAAAAACAATGAGAGCATATGTCTTATATTTTTAATACTGTATATTTGTAACATTATTTAGCATAAATAAGGGATTTGTATCGTACCTTTTTGTTATGTTGGATTTTACAGATTTTTGAACAGCATATTGTAAGTTTTATTATCAATATTATAGGGGGGAAAGGCAAATATAAGTATTTATATAAACTTTTTTCTACTGTGAATAACATAATTGGTGATTTAGTAACTGTGGCATCCTGTTGGAGTTAAGTAAATCTGTAATATATTACAGTGTTTGAAATGTTCTTACTTTATTTCCTTCCCTTTCTGCTATCTTTTCATAAAATATAACTTTTACTGGTGTTATCCTAAGTACATCATATACACAATTCCTCAATGAAATAACAAGCAGTACATGAATGACAGTAGTTGGGGGGGTTGGGGGGAACGTAATTTCAAATAGTAAAAAGCCTGCTGTGGTAACAAAGATTGAATCAGTCCCTGTGTTGCATAGCTCTTTGATCATATCTTTAAAACTGATAGTAACAAAGAATATTTATTTGTTGCCAAGCTATTGTAGGATTTATTTTTAAACTCAAATCCCAGTTATCAAGAAAATTGCATCCTCTTAATCTCACAGAATGGCATACTGCATCATAGCATATTTGGTTATTTGGGACTATAATATTGTTACCTTGCTTGAAACACATGGTCTCTCCTGATATACAAGAAAAAACTGAATCCATTTCAATAAATTAATAGGGATGAGAATCCCAATCCATCCTTCTTTTCAGAGGTTCGCATACATTGTAATGAAATGCATTAGGAGTTTTCTTCACTTGAAATCCAAATGAGACCCATTTTGGCTCACACCCTTGACAGTCTCTTTTATAAGCACTGCTGTCTCCTGTTCATGTGTGGGCTTAGTAAAATGCTTCCTTTGTAAGATGCACAGAGACAATATAATGCCACGAAAGACGAAGGTGTCAAAACACAAAGTTAGAGGCAATCTAATCAATGCCTCCTGATTTAGCCTTTGAAGGCTCTCTTCATTAAAACTCTTTAATTGTGAGGCTTATCTTGAGGTAGAGCTGTTACTTCATATTTTTCAGTGTCATTCTTTGGACAGTCATTTGTACCTTTTCAACGTGTTTTCAATATTCATTGTTTAGTAAATTGGAGGCCTTGTTAGCATGGTGGTGGTATGAATGACTTGCATTAAAATGATTGAAGGTAATAGCATATAAATGCACATACATTTCCACAAAAGTTTGCTTTTTGTGTACACCAGTATAAAATATATATTTTTCATTATAGGACTTTTTATTTTTTATGTACGAGAATGTGGTTTATCCTCCTTGCTTTATTTTTTTTTTAAATATAGATTTCAGTTTTATTTTCATATTAGCTGGTTCTCAGCAAACAAATGTGAATCCCACAAAAATGGTGAAAAATAATGTGCTCACAATGGACTATACTCTTCTAAATATATTCTAACCAAAATTCTGAAAAGAGGTAAGATAAGAGAAAGATGGCACATCGTCAACTCTTCACAAACGATCATAAAGTTGGTAATGGTTTCTAGAAAGCAACTTCTTGAAAGGAGCTGACACTTGAAAAAACAAAGTGTGTCTGAAAGCACATAATTTGGAAAATGCTTTTAAAAGAAATATTCACTTTCCATTTGAAAACTACTAACATAAAATAGATGAAAACCTATTAGAATAATCTTTCTTTTGTACATGAACTGGGTGACGTATTTTGTTAAAAAATAGTATATGGTATCATTGAGGTACATAGTAGCACTGTGCATGTATGATATATCTGTAATGTATAACTTACAAGTTATAGTCCCTGCTTATGTGCTTATTAAAAAAACAAACACACACAACAACCCTGTAAAAATAATCATGTTAATGGATTCAACAAATATATGTATTTTCAGAATAATCCCATATTTTTATAATCTATCATAAAAATAGATGTGTTTAATCTCTCTTGAAATGTTTAGAATGCTAAAATTGTTAATGGGCCCATTACAATTATTATCAGTAAAAATAAATAATTTTAAAATCATATGGAAAAACAAAAAGATAAATACTACAGAATTTATATGCAGACACCTTTGAAAATGGAAAAAATTCATGCAACTTTGACATGGTTTTCAAATGACTAGTGTGTTGAGTACAGCTGCTCTAGCTTTAGTAATTATTTGTGATAGGTTGTTTTTGAGTCCCATATGTATAGGAGCTCCAGGCCCAGCTACCTCATTTGCTGGCACACAAACAAATTCTTCCAGGTGCTGAAAATTAAATTTTAATATATTATTTAAATATTAAGAGAATTATAGTTTCAGTCATTTTATTGTTACAGCTGTAATATAGTATAGTATAGACTACAAAGATTGTTGAATAGTCTACCAAATAGAAAATTTACACTGGTTTTAAATACTTCATGATAATAAAGATTTGAGTCATTTCTACATTACTTATATAATATTTCATATACAGTACATTGAAAAATTGTTATACAGATGTTTTATTAGTGCATTTTCTAATCGGACACAAAATTGTTAAATTTAAATTTATGCTATTTTTGCAATATAAAATAAATAGAACGTAAATAATAGTAATAAAGAGTGAAATTCATTCCTGTGCAAGGGGCTAGTGTAAAGCCTATGCATCAGTTAGGCCCTGATTCAGCAAAGCAGGTAAGTCCCATTGAAGTCAAGTTAGCTGCTTTGGTTTACTGGGGCCTTCAGCATTTGACTTCAATGGGACATAAGCATGTGTTTACAGTTAAGCAAGTGCTAATGAGCTTTGCTGACTGGGGACTTTCAGTTTTATTTTAGGGCTTTAAGTGGGACTGATGTATGCACAGGAGTGGGTTTCATCCTTAAAATATTAAAGTGCGGAGACATGATAATACTGAGTCTATTGTGTAGTACATGGAAAATATTTGGAAATTGTAAGAATTTTTTTTTTTTACCCCTGTTGACTGCCTTCTTCCTCAGTTGTTGTGTAATCTAAGTTGCTGGGTCAATGTTGGTCAACAATGTCCCAGTCCCAAAATGGGGAAAAAAATAAAAAAAAATTTTTTTGAAATTTTTATCAGACAGTAAGTCTTTAGAAACTGCCATTCCACTATATTAATATTTGTAAGGCTGTTTTTTGTAGATTATATGGGGATGATAACTCTTGAAATTCTCTGGTCTGTATGCTGTGTTTTTTTCATTATCTTCTTGGTATTTGAATTTTCAAAGGTTGTTTAGGTGGAATTAATTCAGGTATGGATTTAATTTTTCCATTGATCATACCTTAGAAGACAAAGTCATTCCATCTGTCTTGATTATTGAATATTGAATGGGATTTATTTTATTAGAGACAATATATTTTATTCTATTGTGAACACATCCTGCTACCATGGGTCTAAGTTCAATGGGCTTTGGATCAGGTACCGTATGATCTTGTGGAAATGGGAAATAAGAAGACAGCTGTATTGCTATAGTACAAGATCTCGTACAAGGCAACAGTCACAAAATCTTCCACGTTTCAATCTTTTCAAAATCAATTGGCAAATCACAATACTTGTCTCTCTTAATTATAGAGCTGCATTTCAGGATGCAACAGTTCAGAGTTCATACTATAGTAATGTCTTGTCCTATTTTTAGTAGGGATGAACTTTGGTTTGAAAGTTTTAAGATGGAATAGATTCAAAACAAAATCCAAACCACCTTAATTACACAGTCACTCAGGAAACCAGAATTGTCAATCAGTAGGCATAATATAATTTTCCACTATCTGTATATCTAAACTGAAAAAATATATTGAAATAACATTAACAATCTTATTTTATTTGTCCAAAATCTAAGATCAAGTTATCTCTCTCACACACACTGACTATAGAATGGTTTATATTTTCTTTCATAATATCCTAAGTTTAACTCTATAAATGCTTATTTTCCTCAGATCTATAACATGATCTAAATATTTTATTCAGTATTTACTAAATTTTAAAAATTCACATTCTTTTTTCTAAAAAAAAAGTTAAAATAATATGAATTAATAAAGTGTTCACATGTCCCTTTAGATATACATTGATTTCTACTGATACAGAATCAATTATCTAAATTCTATCCCCTTAAAATATTTTAAGAATGATGAACTGTTAGATATTGTTAATTTTGAGCATGATGTAGTTTTTGAGGGCCCTTTAGCTGCTGCCAGGTCTTCCCCTGTTGAAACTCTCAGATTAAGCTCTGGAGAAGTAGGATATTCAAGGATACAGTGTGAAAGGAGGAATTTATGATAAAGATTTACAAAAAGAGCCAGCATGTACTTTTCTTGTTCCTGAAATATGACCTCATGTTCATTGTCTGGCTATGCTGGAAGGAGGACAGGAAGCACTGAGATGTGGTTTTGATTAGGCCACAACTTTAGTCTTAAATATCTGGGAGTACCTGGCAGATAAAATTATACAGTGCAAGTAATTCCATAATCATTTCCATATACTCAGAGTCTTCATCAGCCTTTCCCCTTTCCCTTTCAGGTCCCAGCCAACCTCCTGCTGGGATCCTGCCCTTCTCCCCCTCATATGAGGGCTAAGGGGGGCTATAAAAGTCAAGGGGTTGACTCCTTGCCACACCAGTTGTGGGAGCCCTGAACCCCCTTTCTCCACTCTTTTAAAGAGTGCCTTCTTTAAGTACTTTACCAATCTGTTTTATCTGATTACTGTATCCATTTCCTATGGAACACTTGCACAGGACATAAAGAGGGCTTTGGCCAGCACAACCCAGTGCATAAATAACCCCTGCTCTTCCGATCACTTGTGTGGCAGAGGGCAAGTCCTCATGCTTTCCTGGTCCAGCTGAACTGCTTTCTGCCTCTTCCAGGAATCCAGTACCCTCCTATGCAGGGGGCCTTAAAGGGGCAACTCCCTTCTCCTATCAGGCCAGACAAAGTTTAATATGCCATGAGAGTATTTTCAGGCCCTAAATTTACCTTTCTTTTATGTACCGATGAAGTTACTTTAGTGTCTGGTACTGTCTATGCCTGTGACTAGAGAAATGAATCTGATTTTCAAAAACAGATTTTTAAGAACTGTGATGACCTCTGATCACTGTCCAGTCAAATGGCTATACAATACAATTTTGTGAAGATGAAATAAGTTAGGTTTTCACCTTTCCCCTGGTATTGCTATTAATGTTTACATTTACCACAACAATGGGTTGTCTTACTGAATAACTCTATAACACTTGATGGTTTTGAAAGGTGCCATGTTAAATTCTACTTTCCCCAGCCTCGTGTTTTGTATAATACTTGTGTTTGTGCAGATAAAAGCAGTCTCTGCCATGTAAGTGAAAGAGATTAAAATATAAAATGTGTGGAGTTTAATACTACTGAGGGACTATGTATAACTATATAGAAATAAAAAAGAGAAAATGAACCATGGTTGAAAGAACAATAGGAATTGTGAAAGAACAAACATTTTGATACATACTTAACTAAAACGATGTTGAATTATAAACAATAATTCTGTCCCTTTATAAAATCATAAAATAGGTTCCTATTAACCCTGTCTCTCATGTCTTAAGAATTGCTATTTCTTTATCATGTCAGCAGTCAAATCTACAACTTTGCTAATCTGTCACTGGGGCAGACAACTAACCTGTAGAGCAAAGGACTCTTAAATCTACTCACCAGATGACCCTGCGGTTATGCTTTCATTTGGTTTAATGGAATAAACATTTGGGGTTCAAATCGTGGCTTTATTAAAGTCAATGACAAAACCCCCATTGACTTCAGTGGGTATAACATGATGTTGGATTACCTTGCAGAAACTTATGTCTACAGCATGTTGGTAATTACATTATAAATTATATTGCAAATCCTCTCTTTAGTTTACATATCACTGTAATGTGTAAAACGCTTTTCTTCTAAGACAAACAAAAGATGGAAGATTGGAACTAATTTTTCTTCTACTTATATAATGTTTTATATAGTTACTTTTTTGCCCTTCTAGCACCTTGAGAGTAAGGAATCCATACTTAAGACTTGCACACTTACCAGAGCAGCAGATGTTCTCACTGGTATTTCTTTCAGTTTCTTTTCACCATGATCTCAGTTCTGAATGATTATGACTTATCGACTTTAGTAAGACCATGTACACCTTATCAAATTCACAGATATACCACATAGATTTAAAGGGAATCACTATTATATAACCTCACTTCTCTTGTAAATGACATCAAATCCTGGACGTTGTGAGTTTTAACATTTAACTCAATACTAAGACATAGGGGATTGACCCTTGAAGACTGAACAAGTCTAATTGGAAGTAGCATAAAAGATGATAATATCAATGAGTTTCATTGTAGTATAATTACATGTTGAGGCAGAACCCTGAAACTCTATTACTGTACATTGACAGGCAGTATCTTAAGAGCTGAAGTCAGGAAGCTAATTTCTAGGGGAAATAATAGCAGCTAGAATAATACAAAATATGTATTTTAATTACTAATCATCATAGTTTAATCATCAGTCCTTTTCTACAGTTAGGTCTTTTTCTTTTCATTGTTTCTTTGTGTTTCAAATGAGATCTTAAGAATTAAAATTCTGGCATTCTAAGGTTGTAGGGGCCTACAAAACTTATGTTCAACATCCATCCTTTTTTCATGCTCAGTAATTAAAAATGGCTATGGGCATTTTTTATCCTCTGAGATTTACCAACTGCTGTAGCTTTCAACATTTGTAGAAGGATTTCTTCACCTGCTTTTGTATGGAATAACCAAATATCAGAGCAGCTGGAAGTATTTTTTAAAAAAGTTTATCTCTAGGCCTCTGGTTTTCAGCACAAAAGAAGGCTGTATCATTAGTCTACCGTTCTATTAATTTTGAAATCCTAAGAACAAAAGTCATTAATAAGCCTTTTGTCATGGAGAAAAAAGAGAAGATTCCTTTTTACTATTTGTATGTCATCATGCCAGGCCTAGAAAATTATCCTAATTTATTATTTAAAACACTGGTGGGATTCCTAATTGCATTCATCATTAGACATGACACGTTTAGTACCGAGAACCATATCCAGTGAGAATTTTCCAGTTTGAATTTTGAAATAAAAATATTTTTCAAGAGATCCCTAGCTATTGCTTGTTACCATGGCAACAGTCCTATTTGTCTGAGAGCTCTGTCCGCTGCCAATGAGCGCGCGAGCAGCGTCAACTAAACATACGAATACATCAAAGACAAATTCATATGCTCAATCTGATCAGCTCAATTAATGTAAGAACAGAAGCTGAAGGGGGTTAAAAGAGGGCACTCATTCAGGATAGATGAAGCCCCTTTTAGCAGAATATATACGCCGGCCTTTTGGGGGAGGAATTTAGCACACTGTCAAAAACATTATCAGAAAAGGAAAGTACTAGGCCTCCTACACCTAACAGATATGAAGCTGTCAGACAAAGAATAGCACTATTCATTAAATGACACTTATTTTCTCCCACTTTACAAGAATACAGTGAACAAAACAAGCAGGGGAGCAGCTGAGAGAGAGACACTTTTTTCTTTTCCTAGTGATGACAGACATGCAGCAATTATGGTGATAACTAAGGAATACTAAACAAGAAGCCAGGCTCCATTCTGTTTATAACCTTAAATTTTATGTTACTAAATTTGCATGCAACTCTTGTTTTGTTTTATTATTTATGTCTGGGACAAATTAGATCCTTTTGTTTTTAACATGGTGCTTTCAGTTTGGTGAAGAGCTCCTCTAAACTACACACATTCTCTCACTTTTCTTATTAAATGGCCATATCAAGTTGAAGTGCTTTTGAAGTAAGACATTTTCAAAGCACAACAAAACTGCTGTTATCAATGGGGAAAAAAGAACATTAGTGTAATGGCAGGTATTGTGTAATATTTCTACTTCATGTAGTTTAAAGGAGGTATAGTGAAAAGTTGTATTAATTGCTACCTCTGCTTTCAGAATATAGCACATAGTGCAATGGTGTTTTTTAAAAAATTGATTAATTTTTTGCTGTCCTAGAAAGTTGTAGTTGACTGGTAGTAGAAGCTTAGCTTGTGTGCTTTGTAACAGGTGCAAGCAACATGGAGATCCCACAGGGTTACTGCCTTTTAAGAATTTTATGCCTAAGCCATGATGATCTGATTTAAGGTCCATTATCAATAGTCTGCTACTTATATCTGCATGATCGTGGACTGATTGATACCGACTTTGCAGCCATGTGCTCCATAATGTCCTGTCAGGAAATGCTGACAGTTACAATGAAGGAACAATAAATGTGGGGCAGTGGTAATGTAAAGGTCCAGTCTGGCTGTATGAAAACTGATAGCTGGGATATTGGCTCCTGTGTTGCCATATACACCAGTACCTTTGAGAATTTAGCTGGTGAGTGAATTAAAATGGTCTCCAGATACATAGAAGAGAAAAAAAAAATCTTCATTTAGGAAACTTGCAGACTTTGCCAAAACACTGCATTAGAAGAACACAGAAAAACAAAACAACACAAAAAATCCCTCCTCACTCAAAAATCTAGGAATGTCCGACACTGCTGAAAAACTGACACTTGACAAATTGATAAACAAAAAGAACACTATATCCATTTTTACGTAACTGTAATCCATATGATGTACAATTAAAACAACATGTAAGTAAGATATTTATGCTAATTTCAGTTGGTTGACAGGATATACTTTCATTCATGCTTTAATTTGGTATCTGAGCACACTCATAATTTTCATTTGCCATTATATCTTGTGTGTGTGTGTGTGTATATATATATATATGTATCATCAATTAAGGAGAAATAAGAAATGTAGGATATATAATTCAGTGCAATGATTCTAATCCTGCACCCATTATTCTGTTACAATTCCTATTGAGTTGAATTGGGCCTTGATCTTGATTGCTGCTTTTGACCCCTTGAGTTCAATAGGAGTTGTGTCTGAGTGAGAAGGACTGGGTCTCATATCAGTTTGGTCACATGAGATCAAATTATGGAAACAGGCAAAAAATGCATCCTGAATTCATAAAGTCAGTTTTACTTAGACTTAAGTCTCTGATTTATAGTTTATTTGAGGTGAAGTAATTCCAGAGAAATAGACAGACAAAAACATCTACTATGTTAAGGGATTGAAAAAGTCTGATTTTGTATTATTCACACATAATCAAAGACATTCAAGTTTAATGCTGAAATGTTGTCCTTAATATAATCTATTACTTATGCTTACTATTATTATTATTTAAAATATAAATTACCACAGTTCTCCGAGGCCCCCTATCAAGATTGAGGCCTAATTGCATAAAGGGCTATGCAAATATACGAGGAGATGAAAATCTAAGACTTTTTCATACTTTTAGGTAATGCAGCCCACTATTTGGAGACAAAGTTAATATATGTTGGTAGTTTTAAAACTTTATTTTAAGCTGTGCTCAAACAAAATCACATTTTCAAAACAAAACAAAAAATCTGATGTTTAATATAATAATGTAATCTAATATTGTAGCTTGCTGACAAAATTCACCTATCTTTAAAAGATGTGCTCACTGTAACTGAATGTGGTGGGTCTTTGTCCAGTGGACCAAGAGAAAAAGGGATTTCTTCTACTTTGCATTGGGTTATGAAAGAAGGAGGATCGGAAGGGGAAACCTGCCTGAATGGAGCCATGGGAGTTTAGTGCAGGGAGACTCCCCATCTCACCCCTTTCTCCAGATCCCTTTAATTCTTATATGGGGGAAGGCACTGGGATCCCAGCAGTGGGCTGGGACCAGACTGGGAAGGGGGAGGGCAGGTACAGGGCTGGCCTTACTGTGAGGTGAGCTGAGTCGGCTGCCTCAGATGCCAGACCTGGCGGGGGGGGCACCACTAGGACCCAGAGTGTAGAAAATTGTGTCTGCTGCTGGTGCATATGTATTCTCTCTGCTCTAGATGTACAGAGATGGTGGAGTGCTGTGCTGGAGGAAGGAGGTCACAAGAGACATAACAGGCAGGCAGGAGAAAAGGTGAGAGGGAATAACAGAAAGCAGCAGGAGCTGCAGGGAGAGAGAGGAGGAGGAGCCTCTTAAGTACCTCTTTAGCTCCCCCAGGAGCCTGGACTGATTAATACCAGCTTCTCAGGGAGCTTTCTGTTTCCTGCTGCTTCCCTGCTGCTTCCCTGAACCCACTTGAGAAGAATAGGCAGTCAACTGACGTAGTAGGAGCCAGTTAGGCCCTTAAGACACTATATCTTCCCTCACTCAGGCCCTGTTACCAGCCTGCTTATTTGTCCCCTTCAACTGAGTGTTGAGAGCCACTATAGCTGGCACAGAACAGCAGTCATGAGTGAAAGAACAAAACACTCCTCTGGGGCAGCATTCAGAAAAAGAAAGAAAGCAAAGGAAGCTTTTCTATCTAAGCAGGAAGGAGTTCTCCTGAGATACATAGGCACAAATGTTAACGGTGAGCATCTATGTATTTTTCTCTGCATCAACTCATCGATGGCAAATTTTGAAGCAACATCTGAAAACATCTTCTCTGACACTGAAACCACTGAGTGCCACACAATGGGAAAGTCGAGAGGAGGCGATAAAGTCTATCAAACACCAAATTGGGAAGATAGATGATGCCATAGTTGCCATTATGGAGGATAATGCTATGACAGGAACTGTTCATGGGAGAACAGTGGCTGAGGGAAATGGAATCACCAGAAACATACATAACTTCACATTTCTGTGTGTCTTAGTGTTGTGGCATGACATACTGTTTGAAATAAATGTTGTAAGCAAGAGACTCCAAGGTGTTGACCCTTGATATATCTGGAGCAATGAAACAACTGGACAAAGCAAAGTCATACCTACAGTCTTATCGGTCAGATGAGCGATTTCAAAATGTTCTGAAGAGTGCACAGAATTTGGCAGAGGAACTTCACACTGAAGCTATTTTCCCACCCATTCAAGAATACAAGAGTCACTGAAGAAGACATTTTGATTACGAAGCATGGAATAATCCCATAAGAGACCCCAAACAACAATTCAAAGTTGAATTCTTTAACCAGGTGCTAGATTGTGCAATACGGTCAGTTGAAGAACGTTTCATGCAGCTCAAGGAACACAGCAGTATATTTGGGATGTTGTATGATATTCCAAAACTCCTCACTATACCTGAAGAAGACCTACACCAGCAATGCAGGGCACTAGAGACAGTGTTGACACATGATGACGTGTGCGATATTGATGCGAGTGATTTAGGTGATGAACTGAAAGCCCTTTCAAGATACATTTCAGCAGGATCAACTCCAAAGGCTGTTCTGGAATATATGTGCACAAATAAGATGACCATGCTCTTTCCAAATACTTTTGTTGCTCTGCACATATTTCTAACACTTCCTGTAACAGTTGCCAGTGGAGAATACAGCTTCTCCAAGCTGAAGTTAATAAAAACACAGCTACGCTCCACAATGACACAGGAGAGGCTGGTCGGCCTTGTAACCATCTCAATAGAGCATGAGTTGGCCTAGACTGTGGACCTTCAGCAGGAAGCAGTTTAAATCTTTGCAACCAAGAAGGTATGGAAAGCACCACTTTGATTATTCAAACAGATAAAAATGCCAGTGTTTACTATGCAGACAAGAAAAGTGACATTTGCTGTTCAGGCATTTGAAAGTTAAGTGTTACTTAAAATTTTTGAACAAGGCATTTTAAGTTGTTATTTCTCCTTTATTGGGGTAGGTAACAGAGCAGTATCATGAGGAGTAGAACAGGAAGAGGGCAGAATTAAGACTTTTCAAAGTTTTGGCCCAAGCGAGGGGACATAAGGGCATCATTTGAGCTCCCCACCTGAGGTGCCAAAATGTTGTGGGCTGGCCCTGGGCAGATAGCAGCCTTCCCAAATAGGTGAAAACAATTTAGGAAAGAATGACAAGCTGCATTGTATGATTTATTGCCGAGTATTCCCAGAATGTGGTAAGTGAATAAAGTTGCTGCCCTGTTAAACCACATCCATTGCATCTTGTCTTTCTTCCAGCATGGCTGGAACAATGAGAGCATACTGAAAGCCTCCCTAATCTGCATATTGACACACTATGCTGAATCATCATTAAGGTATAGTTTGAGATGTTTCCAAAGATCCTCCTTTCAAAACTATCAACACACAATAAACCATAACAGTTCCAGAGGCTATTACATATCAACATCTAATTAGGCAGTCCTTAGTAAGCAGTGCACAAATACTTGACAAGATAAATAAGCAACTTAGAATATATAAGTCCAAAGAAAGAGAATTATATCTTATATTTCAAAGCCTACCTACCACAAGGCCAAATCCCTCTAACCTTAGTCATGAAAATGGGTTCATTGTCTTCGTTATGAGTGCTTGAGTGAGTAAGGCAGATTGATTTGGCCCATATTGGTGGTCACTTTCTACATTAGGATTACAAGTATGAAACATTTGGGCTTTTTAAAACAATAAGCTGTTTTTAAATTATCGATCCATAAAGAACTATAAGCACTCTTCTTTTTCTTCTGCTGGTATAGCTTAAAAATGTGGCAACTGACTGTTACTGGATTTATTTTAAAAATTCATTTTAACCTGATATCTTGTACAGTAAGCCAAAAATCAAACAGAAGCAAAATTTTAATGTTCACATTATAACCTTCTGGAAGTAGGGATGTATAATGAAAACACTAATAGACCCTGAAAAAATTTACATTTACAGGCAGTAGTACCAGTAGGCACCCATAATTAGATCTTTTGTGTGTTTGCAGTGAACTTTTTAAAAAAAACTTCCAAATGTATTATAAAAAAATTCAAAATGAACTACCAAAAGGTAAGTTGTGTACTAATGAAGGCAATGAAAAAGGAATTTGCAAGAAAATGTTCTTACTATTTGAATTTATTATGATGGTATTTATTATGATTTCATTAAAAGAAATTTGATTGTCTGAAGTTTCATTCAAAGATATCCAGTTGACTCATCTTTCTGAAATGGAGAGGTCTGCATAATGAATTTACCTTTTGGAATGATAGACTTTAGTTTTTTGTACTGAGCTACTATTCAGAATAAGAGACTAATATGGATTATATTACATGTTACAGTACGCTATTATATTTTCATAGGTAAAACTCTTTAGTATTAGTGAAATACATGACTATTTTGGCTCCCTGAATTCTTGAATTTTTCAAGTTCACATAGAGTATTATGTAAATGTATTATAGTCTAATAGTTAAATCCTTCCATAGAGAGCAGTTGCGTAATTTCAAATATTGTGCACAATGTGCAATGTTTGCTGCATTTCTTTAAAAACCTCCTCATTTTTAGAATATTATAAATGTTATGTTTTATTTTACTTGTCTTCAAAAAAAAATTCAGATCACCATAATCTGCATTTGAACATTTGCAAAAAACCACATTTTTCTCACTTTTACTGTTTATACAATTCCCTTTTCTTTTACTGTTCAGTATAATACTTTCAGGCTGTAAATGCTTCTACCTGAAAATCACAATTAAAAGTGAAAGGTAAATGTCATTGTTAGTCCTATTTGTACAAGAAACTAAGTTTATACTTGATCTAGTGACGTGCTCTTAATTTATAGTGGGACAACAAATCAGAAGATACTACATTTAAGATGCAGTGGCATAAACCTATTGCACACTGGAGGTCACCCTTGCTACTTACAAGTTTTTTACATTTTTGCAGAAAATGCAGCCATTGTATATTTTAATATACACAAGGTGGCTTTCTATAATATTTTTAGCAAAAACTCAAGTCCATATTTAGGGCTATGCAAATTCCATATTTAGCTAACCATAATACAGTATGGGGAAAGCCGTTTGTAAAAATCTAACTGCAGTCTGATTCTCAAATGACTGGTACAAATAACATGAAGCTTTTTGGAATCAAAATAGAGACTTTGGTTGTCTATTGAATTTCTTGTGGAGAGTTTCAGCAGCATTGTGTATTTCTATCTTATGATACATTGCTTTCTTTATGAAGAAATCTGCTAAATTTTATTCTATAGCATATGAAGTATAGAGGTGTTCAGCTGTAGTGATGATTACTAAGGGTATATTAGATATGATATTTATGCATATTTAAATGGTTTGCTCAGCAATTCACTCCATTGTCTCTTGATGTTATTCTTATGGTCTAAAACTGTATAGTAATACTGACTTTTAATTGTTTATGTTAAATGACCTGAGAGTTTTGCACTTCATTAACCAGGAGAACTTTGCGTAGTCAAGACCAGAGCAGTAAGATCTTGGGAAAGCCTGTGTGGCATGGTCTTAGGATGAGCTCATCTAAAATCATGAGAGAATTGAAAAATGAAAATATTAGGACAGAGGTTTTCAATCTTTACCTTGGCAATTCAGGAGAGGGGGGAAAAAGAGGAAAATTGAGACTGAACAACCAATTATTTGTTTGTATTGTGGCAGAGCCTAGGAGTCCCAATGAAAAAGATGGTCTCTTTCCCAAACAGTTTACAATCTAAATAGATCTTACACTCTAAATTAATATACAGTAAACTCTCCCAGTTTCTCTGAACCAACACAGGTTGGAGCAGTACCCTATGGACTTCCTAGTTGCAGTAGTTAACCAGGATTCAGCACCCACCATCCAGACTTTCCTCCACCCTTATTGTGCCACTCGACATATATGCTTTCCACATGCACCAGAGGCTGTGGGGAAGAAGGTGTAAAAAGTGAATACACTGGTCTTACATTTTCTGGTGATTCCTCCATGCTAGGAGAATCCTCAGCAGGGGAATTGCAGGTGGTTCTGCTTGGGAGGCAAAATGGTGCAGAGTAGGCCAGGGAATATTCCCCAGATTATTGATTGTGGCCTCATGACCTTTCTAAATAATACGTTTGACCCTCTTTCTGAAAAGGTTAGATGCCAGTGCTCTAGAGTCTAGACCATGATGCCCCAAGATCATAATTACAAATGCATAGCTCAAAGCACAATTACAACTTGTGATTATTAGTACAGATACCATAAGGGTTTCTCTCAGTTACCTATTGTCTTCTAATGTGTATTTACAAAGTACAGTCATATTAATTATTCCATTTGTAAAGTATACTTTAAGGGATTCTGTTACATTATTTTTCATACTTTCTAAGGTTTTAAAAACTCATTGATAATTATCCATTGGAAGCTTGAAACTGAATTGTTTTTATATCAGAATATGTTCCCTATCAAACACAAATAGTGTTTTGTTATTAAAGTTGTGTTGTTCTTAACAGTGCTGCCACCATGAGGGCTATGGTTTATGTGATAATAATATTTAGACCCTGATTGCAAAATTACCCATATGCCTCTATGGAGTTCCACCAAAGTGAATGGGATCTGTATGGGCAGATATCTATACCTGCACAGTCCTCATTGCTGGATGGGGGCCTAATCGAACAATTTGAACTAACTAAGAAAAAACATTGCCCCTATCTATCATCCAGCAATAAACTTGGTCATATTCCATTCTACTTTACGACATTCCATATTTGGTACCTCACTAATCCTCATGCAAATAGGATTTGGCCCACATACTAGAATGTCCAGATCAGCTCTTTCTTCACACAAAACTAAACTCAGATGAGAAGTGCTTTATATTTATATACAATACACAAAAAACAGAAAGACAAACATGCTATGAAATTCAACCAGTGTTCAGTGAGGTAGAACTTCTTCCTAAGCACACATTTGGTGTTCACTTACAGCTATGTGCTGTTACAGAATACTTACATTATGGTTGTGCCAACAAAATAGATTTAGCATCATGTATACACAGCACTTAGTACAGTGAGACCTGATTGGGGCCTATTGATGCTACTATGATCAAATTATGATTAATTATAAAAGATGCATTTGCCGCTAACCCTCAACCAAGAAGAACATCAAAGAGAGGCCATATGGAGAGGAGAGTTTGTCACTGTCTGAGAATCAGAAATGCACTCATGCCCCACCCCCCATAACCAAGGCAATTTGTAATACTCCTGAGACAGGGATGAGCAAGCCAACAGGAGACTGGAAGGTTTCAGACCTGTCAGTCAAAGCAGCCCAGACTTCAGTTTCCCCACCAGAGTCAACCATTGGCCCAGTGAGAACATTCAGATTTCACTTCCATCTTTCAAGGAATTAATGAAAGAGTATTAACCCCAGTGAGAATGGATTGTTTTTCTTTGCCTTTAAGAAATAAACAGCAAAGAATAATTTATTTTAGAGATGAAGTTACATTATATTTCCAAAGGTATGTGAGAATGGTCAAGTTGTAGTAAACCCAAAATACACATTTAAAAAAAAACTTTAATTTTATTAACAATTATGTATACATCAAGATCACAGTCATGCTAAAAAAAAATACTGTAATACACATAAATCTGCTATGCGAGCTAATTGTATTCAGATCATACAGTCAAACTTTATCCTCTCTCACAGGATAAAAAAGATATGCATAATTAGTAAAAATAACTTTTAATATTATCTGGATGCATTATCCTCTTAAGGCTCAAAGTCTCCATATATTTTAAGTGGAGGGATAAGACGTATACCCAGAACATTCAAAAATATGTAAACCAATTTAGCTGTGTAGTTTGTTGAAAAAGTAGGAAAGCACCATAAAAAGTCTTCGCAAAAAGAAAAGGAGTACTTGTGGCACCTTAGAGACTAACCAATTTATTTGAGCATAAGCTTTCGTGAGCTACAGCTCACTTCATCGGATGCTGTAGCTCACGAAAGCTTATGCTCAAATAAATTGGTTAGTCTCTCAGGTGCCACAAGTACTCCTTTTCTTTTTGCGAATACAGACTAACACGGCTGCTACTCTGAAACCTGTCATAAAAAGTCTTATAATTTGTACTCCTTACTAATATGATTTGAGGCCTTATTGTCGAACCTTTCAATGGGAGTTGTTTTTGCCCAGAGGCTAGAGGAGCAAGCCTCCATTGTATCAATTCTTGCTTAATGTAACAATTAAAGAAAATGAAAATTTGCAGGATAAAAAAGGATGGAAGTGTCTCTTTTAGGGTATATGTCATCCTTAAGATGCAAAGCCATCAACAGCATCAAATACTTGAGGTTCTGTCAGCCTGAATCCTCCCCTTATACTAAAATACAGGATGCTTGACAAATATTCAAGCCATTTGCAGTGGCAGTTGCCAACAGTTTCAGAGAGAGATTTCCTCAGTGACAAGGTTCATTCTAACGCAGAAGTATAAATGTTGGAGTATAGATGCAGACTGGAACAGTAGAAAGTTTACTTTTTATGCTTTGTTGTTGTTTAAGTTAAAAATAAAGGCAAACCCCACAAAGCAGGTTAGTCTGAACCGTGTGTATGCACGCACACAAGTGCACACATGTATTCTGTATTGATACCAAAGCAGGGACACTGTTGTGGATGTTTATTTAAAATTCAACATATCCAACATAATCAGAGGGCTGTTAGGAGAAGTAATTTACATCAATTAATTAAATGGATTGTAGCAAAAGAGGTAAGGTATTAAATCAATAACTTTACTGAAATTATATATGCACTGGTCATGCTTCTTAGTTAAGGTTGAGCTGGGTTTTGAAGGGATTCAACCTGTTTATTATATATGAAGAATACAGTGTATTACATGTAAAATTTGTATTAAGATTGTGGTAAGGATGAGTATGTACCAGTAACTTCGAATAGAAAATCCTTACAAGACTGGTGTAATTATCCCCAAAACAAGAATTACAAACCCAGAAAATTTAGAATTAAGGTTAAACTAAAAAAAGAAATCCAAACATGCTGAAGTAAGGTTGCTCCAAAACAACCTTAACTCTGTCCTGTAGTGACACTAAAGAATAATCATACAATTATGATTAAAGCATTTTAGTGTTTGTGGTCTGATTTACAAGGAACTGATTTTTTTTTTAAATTTCTCCCTCCTTCCCCAATGACACCACTGCCTGGTAGAGTCAAAGTTTTGGGGTACATTTCCATGCCTTGACATCTTAACTCTGAATTTCTTGAGTTTGTAATAGTTGTTTTAGATAATTACAACATTTCTGTAATGTTTCTAACTCTTACATCACTGATGTGAACACTCAACCTTATTTCCAGTGTAATGTAGGTTTTTATTTAGAAATAAATACTTAAAATATATATGGTTCTTGTACTATGGTCATCGCCATATCTGAACACCTTCCAGTAGCCAGCTTCACTCACATCTGTCATATATTGTTTGTTCTGTCATCTGCTTCCCCGGGGGAGATGTGTGTGCAGTGGAGTATCTTCTTTTGGTAGAGTCTTTGTTTTGTTTTTAAATATACCTATTACTATCTGTTTAATATTAAAGTTAGGTCAAAGAAATGTATCTTCCACTTGGAGTGGAAGGTGGTGAGGTTGGTGATAGTCCTCAGCTCCTGAGGGAGTTCATTCCACAGTCTTGGACCAGCCCCGGAGAAAGTTCTGTCCCCAGAACACATGAGCTTTACTCTTATTATAGAAAGAAAAGGAGTATTTGTGGCACCTTAGAGACTAACAAATTTATTTGAGCATAAGCTTTCGTGAGCTACAGCTCACTTCATCGGATGCATTCAGTGGAAAAAGAGAGTATCGTGTGCCAGAGGACTGTAGTTGCCATTGTCGTCTTCCCAGATTTTTAGACAGACTTTTAGATATCCTGGGCTCAATTCATGGACTGCCTTGAAGATAAGTACTGAGACCTTTAACTCCATTTGAAATTCTGTGGGAAGCCAGTGTAGAGAGTGGAAGAGAGGTTTGATGTGCTTGCAGTAACCTGTGATGCAAGAGTTGCACTGCAGAGTTCTTTACTAGTTGAAGTTTCCTAAGTGCTCAAGGCTTCACGTCCAGGTAAATTGCATTGCTGTAATCTAGCCAAGAGGTGCTGAAGCCGTGGAAAACTGAGGCCAGGTAATCATCTGCCAGGATGGGATGTTGTCTTATATCCAGCCAGTGATAGAAAGCATTAGATGCATATGCTGCTATGTGAAACTTAGTGTCAGCAAGTCATCCAAGAGAATTCCTAAGCTATGGACTGAACTGACCAATTGTGGGTGTGAGCCTTCAAACATAGGAGACTGTGCCATAGCTGTGAATGCTTCAAAATGCTTTCATAGAATCATAGAATATCAGGGTTGGGAGGGACCTCAGGAGGTCATCTAGTCCAACCCCCTGCTCAAAGCAGGACAATCCCCAACTAAATCATCCCCGCCAGGGCTTTGTCAAGCCTGACCTTAAAAACTTCTAAGGAAGAAGATTCCACCACCTCCCTAGGTAACGTATTCCAGTGTTTCACCACCCTCCTAGTGAAAAAGTTTTTCCTAATATCCAACATAAACCTCCCCCACTGCAACTTGAGACCATTACTCCTTGTTCTGTCATCTGCTACCACTGAGAACAATCTAGATCTGTCCTCTTTGGAACCCCCCTTTCAGGTAGTTGAAAGCAACTATCAAATCCCCCCCTCATTCTTCTCTTCTGCAGACTAAACAATCCCAGTTCCCTCAGCCTCTCCTCATAAGTCATGTGTTCCAGTCCCCTAATCATTTTTGTTGCCCTCGGCTGGACTCTTTCCAATTTTTCCACATCCTTCTTGTAGTGTGGGGCCCAAACTGGACACAGTACTCCAGATGAGGCCTCACCAATGTCGAATAGAGGGGAACGATCACGTCCCTCAATCTGCTGGCAATGCCCCTACGTATACATCCCAAAATGTCATTGGCCTTCTTGGCAACAAAGGCACACTGTTGACTCATATCCAGCTTCTCATCCACTGTAACCCCTAGGTCCTTTTCTGCAGAACTGCTGCCGAGCCATTCGGTCCCTAGTCTGTAGCGGTGCATGGGATTCTTCCATCCTAAGTGCAGGACTCTGCACTTGTCCTTGTTGAACCTCATCAGAGTTCTTTTGGCCCAATCCTCTAATTTGTCTAGGGCCCTCTGTATCCTATCCCTACCCTCCAGCGTATCTACCTCTCCTCCCAGTTTAGTGTCATTTGCAAACTTGCTGAGAGTGCAATCACGCCATCCTCCAGATCATTTAAGAAGATATTGAACAAAACCGTCCTGAGGACCGACCCTTGGGGCACTCCACTTGATACCGGCTGCCAGCTAGACATGGAGCCATTGATCACTACCCATTGAGCCCGACAATCTAGCCAACGACCATCACTTCTGTCTTGCTCATGTTTAGTTTCAGCCAGCTGTTCTTCATGTATGTGCTGATCTCATCCAGGAGCTGGAGCAGGTGTAGGCTGGGGCTAGGAGCCAGGAACAGGAGCAAGGCTAGAGACAGTGGAGGCAGGAAGAGGACCAAATGCAGCTGGAGGCTAGAAATGCATTGAGCAGCCCCACTGGACTGCTACTACTGAGCATAAGTATCAGCCTGCTGACTCCTGCAACCTGATTCCTGCTAGACAGCTTCTATCAGGGCCAGCTGTACTTATTGGATTGCCAGAAGACTGGCTCTGTTGCAGGTCAGATTCACAAGTTTTGGGTCAAGAATCCTTTAGGGTGTTTGAAAATGTTTGATGAGTGAATGTACTGAACTCTGGGAATACAAGTGTGCTGTTGATTGGTGGGTGTAGGTGGAACAGATCCATGCTTTTTGAGAAGCCTTCCTGAATGTGATTGACCTTTCCAGTGAAGTAGGATGATCGTTCTTCTCAGCACTTGGTGCTCAGCTCTGAGGCAGGCTATATGTACGCAGGATTAATTAAGTGGATAAACACCCTGTATAGCTACTTCAGGTGGGATTTGACAGCTTCAGAAGTGGCTGATAGTAAAATTCTCTTGGTCTCTAATATGGCCTCGGCATACGCTTTGAGGAATTCATGTTAGATCACGTATGTATCAGCCTTTGCTTTCCACCAATGGTGCTCAAATTTCCACCACATCGTCTTCTTCTGGCATAGGGTTTCAAAAAACCAAGGAAATGTACGTGGGTGATGGGGAAAAGTTGGCCTTTTGAGGGCCAGCATGTTGATGGTTGAGGCTAGTGTAAAATGACAGTGGTTCAACAGGTCCTCTACTCCTCATCCTGTGCATGGAGTGCTGTTGTCTATTGGCAGGCCTTGGAATTAGTGGGAGTCTATCAGTCTTTGTGGTTGAATCAGGATTGTTGGTCTTTCTTGTTGACTGCGAGTGGGACGATTAGGTCCAGGGGATGACTGGCTGTGTGGATTGGACTAGAAGTCCTAGGGAGGTGAGTGAGGGAATGAGTTTTTGAGCTTTTCCACCTTTAGCCTTGTCAATATGAGTGGTGAAATCTTCCAGGCTGGAGTGTTTCACAACCGTCACCTGTCTTGTTGAAAAGTTAATGGCTTAATGGAACATAAGTGCCAATGTGTGAGTCCCTCCCAATGTCCGAAAAGGTTGTGTTAAGGATTCATTGCTTATGGCATTTGAGTGAGGAAGATACATCAGCTCCCATTTGCCTCAAAAGCAAAAGTTCATCTAAATATTATTCACCACTTTATCTGCTGGTATAAATTGATGAAACTCAGTTGAATAGAATCATAGAATTGTAGACCTGGAAGGAACCTCAAGAGGCCTTCTAGTCCATTCCCCTGAACACAAGGCAGTACTGTTGTATAGACCATACTAGGCAGGTGTTTGTCTGACCTGCTCTTAAAAATCTCCAATGACGGAGATTCCAGAACCTCCCTAGGCAATTTATTCCAGTGCTTAACCACCCTGACAGGAAGTTTTTCCTAACATCCAATCTAAACTGCCCTTGCTGCAATTTAAGCCGATTACTTCTTGTGCTGTCCTCAGCGGTTAAGAAGAACAATTTTTCTCCCTCCTCCCTATAACAAACCTTTATGTACTTGAAAACTGTTATCATGCCCCCCACACTCACCCTCTTCCATCTTCTCCAGACTAACAAACCCAGTTTTTTCTATCTTTCTTCATTGGCCAGGTTTTTCTAGACCTTCAGTCATTTTTGTTACTTATCTCTGGACTTTCTCCATTTTGTCCACATCTTTCCTGAAATGTGGCACCCCGAACTAGACACAATGCTCCAGTTGAGGCCTAATCAGTGTGGAATAGAGCAGAAGAATTACTTTTTGTGTCTTCTTTATAACACTTCTGCTAGTACATCCCAGAATGATGTTTTAGAATCATAGAAGTTGGAAGGACCTCAGGAGGTCATCTAGTCCAACCACCTGCTCAAAGCAGAACCAATCCCCAACTAAATCATCCCAGCCAGGGCTTTATCAAGCCTGACCTTAAAAACCTCGAAGGAAGGAGATTCTACCACCTCCCTAGGTAACACGTTCCTGTGCTTCACCACCCTCCTAGTGAAAAAGTTTTTCCTAATATCCAACCTAAACCTTCTCCACTGCAACTTGAGACCATTACTCCTTGTTCTGTCATCTGGTACCACTGAGAACAGTCTAGCTCCATCCTCTTTGGAACCCCCTTTCAGGTAGTTGAAAGCAGCTATCAAATTCCCCCTCATTCTTTTCTTCTGCAGACTAAATAATCCCAGTTTCCTCAGCCTTTCTTCATAAGTCATGTGCTCCAGCCCCCTAATCATTTTTGTTGTCCTCAGCTGGACTCTTTCCAATTTTTCCACATCCTTCTTGTAGTGTGGGGCCCAAAACTGGATACAGTACTCCAGATGAGGCCTCACCAATGCTGAATAGAGGGGAACGATCACGTCCCTCAATCTGCTGGCAATGCACCTACTTATACAGCCCCAAATGCCGTTAGCCTTCTTGGCAACAAGGGCACACTGTTGACTCATATCCAGCTTCTCGTCCACTGTAACCCCTAGGTCCTTTTCTGCAGAACTGCTGCCTAGCCACGCGGTCCCTAGTGTGTAGCGGTGCATGGGATTCTTCCGTCCTAAGTTCAGGACTCTGCACTGTCCTTGTTGAACCTCATCAGATTTCTTTTGACCCAATCCTCTAATTTGTCTAGGTCCCTCTGTATCCTATCCCTACCCTCTAGCGTATCTACCACTTCTCCTAGTTTAGTGTCATCTGCAACAGTGTTTTTTTGCAAGAGCATTACACTGTTCACTCATATTTAGCTTGTGATTCACTATGACCCCCAGATCACTTTCTGTAGTACTCCTTCCTTGGCAGTCATTTCCCATTTTGTATGTGTGCAACTGATTGTTCTTTCCTGAGTGGAGGACTTTGCATTTGTCCTTATTGAATTCCTCTTTACTTCAGACCATTTTTCAAGTTTGTCGAGATCATTTTGAATTTTAATCCTATTCTCCAAAGCACTTGCAACCCCTTCCAGCTTGGTATCATCTGCAAACTTTATAAGTGTAGTCCCTATGCCATTTATGTAAATCATTGATGCAGATAATGAACAGAACTGGACCCAGAACTGCTCCCTGTGGGACCCCACTTGATATGCCCTTCCAGCTTGACTGTGAACCACTAATAACTACTCTCTGGGAACAGTTTTCCAGCCAGTTATGCATCTTATAGTAGCTCCATCTAGGCTGTATTCCCCTAGTTCGTTTATGAGGTAATGCAAAATAGTATCAAAAGCCATACTAAAGCCAAGATATACCATATCTACTGCTTCCTCCCTCTCCACAAGGCTTGACTTTGGCTCAGTATGTTAAATAAGAAAAGGAGTACTTGTGGCACCTTAGAGACTAACCAATTTATTTGAGCATGAGCTTTCGTGAGCTACAGCTCACTTCATCAGATGCATACCGTGGAAACTGCAGCAGACTTTATATATACACAGAGAATATGAAACAATACCTCCTCCCACCCCACTGTCCTGCTGGTAATAGCTTATCTAAAGTAATCGTCAGGTTAGGCCATTTCCAGCACAAATCCAGGTTTTCTCACCCTCCACCCCCCCACACAAATTCACTCTCCTGCTGGTGATAGCCCATCCAAAGTGACAACTCTTTACACAATATGCATGATAATGAAGTTAGGCCATTTCCTGCACAAATCCAGGTTCTCTCACTCCCTCACCCCCCTCCAAAAACCCACCCCCATACACACACAGACTCACTCTCCTGCTGGTAATAGCTCATCCAAACTGACCACTCTCCAAGTTTAAATCCAAGTTAAACCAGAACATCTGGGGGGGGGGGGTAGGAAAAAACAAGAGGAAATAGGCTACCTTGCATAATGACTTAGCCACTCCCAGTCTCTATTTAAGCCTAAATTAATAGTATCCAATTTGCAAATGAATTCCAATTCAGCAGTTTCTCGCTGGAGTCTGGATTTGAAGTTTTTTTGTTTTAAGATAGCGACCTTCATGTCTGTGATTGCGTGACCAGAAAGATTGAAGTGTTCTCCGACTGGTTTATGAATGTTATAATTCTTGACATCTGATTTGTGTCCATTTATTCTTTTACGTAGAGACTGTCCAGTTTGACCAATGTACATGGCAGAGGGGCATTGCTGGCACATGATGGCATAAATCACATTGGTGGATGTGCAGGTGAACGAGCCTCTGATAGTGTGGCTGATGTTATTAGGCCCTGTGATGGTGTCCCCTGAATAGATATGTGGGCACAATTGGCAACGGGCTTTGTTGCAAGGATAAGTTCCTGGGTTAGTGGTTCTGTTGTGTGGTATGTGGTTGTTGGTGAGTATTTGCTTCAGGTTGCGGGGCTGTCTGTAGGCAAGGACTGGCCTGTCTCCCAAGATTTGTGAGAGTGTTGGGTCATCCTTTAGGATAGGTTGTAGATCCTTAATAATGCGTTGGAGGGGTTTTAGTTGGGGGCTGAAGGTGACGGCTAGTGGCGTTCTGTTATTTTCTTTGTTAGGCCTGTCCTGTAGTAGGTAACTTCTGGGAACTCTTCTGGCTCTATCAATCTGTTTCTTTACTTCCGCAGGTGGGTACTGTAGTTGTAAGAAAGCTTGACAGAGATCTTGTAGGTGTTTGTCTCTGTCTGAGGGGTTGGAGCAAATGCGGTTGTATCGCAGAGCTTGGCTGAATTGGAATTCATTTGCAAATTGGATACTATTAATTTAGGCTTAAATAGAGACTGGGAGTGGCTAAGTCATTATGCAAGGTAGCCTATTTCCTCTTGTTTTTTCCTACCCCCCCCCCCCCAGATGTTCTGGTTTAACTTGGATTTAAACTTGGAGAGTGGTCAGTTTGGATGAGCTATTACCAGCAGGAGAGTGAGTCTGTGTGTGTATGGGGGTGGTTTTTGGAGGGGGGTGAGGGAGTGAGAGAACCTGGATTTGTGCAGGAAATGGCCTAACTTCATTATCATGCACATTGTGTAAAGAGTTGTCACTTTGGATGGGCTATCACCAGCAGGAGAGTGAATTTGTGTGGGGGGGTGGAGGGTGAGAAAACCTGGATTTGTGCTGGAAATGGCCTAACCTGACGATTACTTTAGATAAGCTATTACCAGCAGGACAGTGGGGTGGGAGGAGGTATTGTTTCATATTCTCTATGTATATATAAAGTCTGCTGCAGTTTCCACGGTATGCATCTGATGAAGTGAGCTGTAGCTCACGAAAGCTCATGCTCAAATAAATTGGTTAGTCTCTAAGGTGCCACAAGTACTCCTTTTCTTTTTGCGAATACAGACTAACACGGCTGTTACTCTGAAATATGTTAAATAAGGTTACCCTTACCTATATCACGGCAGATACAGATGTAACAGCTCTATGGACTATGCTTCTTTCCTGGCTGGAGGGAAAATGTGATTTTGATTGAAACTTTTAACACAAATGATGATAATGTGTTAGGGAGCACTTAGACTAGACACAACAGATTTGAGACACTTTGAGAGAGGCAAGCAGTAGAGCTGCTCTTTTGGTCCATTATTGTTCAAAGCATTAATAGGAATTATTTAAATATTACAAATAAAAATTGACGAGGTAAGACAATCCTAAATCTTTGTCTTTTAATTTATATTCCAGCAAGTAATAAAACCACTTAATTCTGATCTTGCTTACAATAGTTTTATACTTATGTAACTTCATTGATTCATCAGAGTTCATCCTGAATTACATCAGTGTGAGATCAGAGTTAGTCCCGAGGCCCCTGGTATGGCCCCTTTGAACTAAGGGCCAGAATATAAGGGCCAGGTCTAAAATCCTCTCAGCCCCAAGACGGAAGGGTTGTTCAGACCCCTGACCCTAAAGGGGACTTCTTTGAGGACAGCTGTATAAACTGAACTCCAGAAGAAGGGCAATATTGTGTAAGACTCTGGAGGTGAGTGGTTTATTTCTGAGCCCGCCCCACAAGAAGAAGCTGGGGGACTTTGCTCAGCCAGCAGGAGGAGCTACAAGGCAGGCACACCCTTCAACAGTCCCCAGGAGTATAAATTCTTCTTGACCACTCATAAATTGGCACACTCTGCACCATTTCTGTTGCAGTCTCATTCTTTTCTGCTTTGAGAAGTCCTGGAAGTCAGATTATTTGCTCATTGCAAATATAGAAGACTCCTCAGGGATCCAAACCAAGAAGGATTTACTACCATATTCCAAGGGAAGGCTTTGTTGGATATATATAATAGATTGCAGCTCTTCTCAGTCCCAGTGTTCTTAATCATTGTTTAGTGCAAAGCTGCATCTTCTTTTTAAAAGAGCTGGAATATAATCACTGCATATATTGATCTCAGAACCAGTGAATTCTACTTTTACTCAGATAAATACAAAAGTTTGTTGTGGAACAGTGAAATAACACATTTTATTCAGGAAAAAATCGATTCAGAGGATCTTACAGATGATTTTAAGAAGAGTAAGATTCCATGTAACACAGAGAATGAATACTTTGGTTCACCATGTGGTAAAAAACTATGAATCCCCAGATTTAGTTTGCTCTCAAATTTGCAGAATTCCTAATCCTGGCTTTATATTCATTCATATTTCCACTGTGTTTTACAGATGCAAATACATCATATCCAGAAAGGATGTTCTTCTATATCTACAATGCTACAAATCCACCCTGTAGTTTTACAAGAATTATCTTGTTTTCAGTAATTAAGGCAAAGAAATTAATACTATCCAACCTTTTGTGCTGTGGGTCCCAGATTTATTAAATTGCTTACTCCAGTTTGTTTAGTCCTGAGTCTATATCCATTTTATCAGCAGTGGCAGAAACAGACACCCATTTACCCATCTTTATTTACCTGGGATTGTGATTAAGTAGGAATGTGATTAGTACCTAACTCAGAGGTGGGCAAACTATGGCCCGCGGGCCACATCCAGCCGGCGGGACCCTCCTGCCCGGCCCCTGAGCTCCTGGCCCGGGAGGCTCGCTCCTCGTCCCTCCCCTGCTGTCCCCCTCCCCCACAGCCTCAGCTCACTGCGCCACCAGTGCAATGCTCTGGGCGGCGGGGTTGCAGAGCCCAGCCTGATCCAGTGCTCTGTGCTGCACAGTGCTTGGCTGGCTCCAGCTGGGCAGCGCAGCTGTAGCGCTGCCAGCCACCAGTGATCCAGGCAGCGCGGTCAGGGGGCAGGGAGCAGGGGAGGTTGGATAGAGGGCAGGGGAGTTCAGGGGGTGGTCAGGGGATGGGGGGGTGGATAGGGGTCGGGGCAGTTAGAGGGCAGGGAACTGGGGGGTTGAATTGGGGCAGGGTCCCCAGGGGGCAGTCAGGAAGGAGAGGAGGGGTTGGATGGGGCAGCGGGAAGCAGTCAGGGGTGGGGGATCTGGGGGTGGTCAGGGGACAGGGAAAAGGGGTGGTTGGATGAGGCAGGGGTCCTGGGGGGGGCAGTCAGGAAGGAGAGGGGAGTTTGGATGGGGCAGCAGGGGCAGTTAGGGGTGGGAGGTGCAGGGGCGGTCAGGGGACAGAGAGTGGGGGAGTGGATTTGGCAGGGGTCCCCGGGGGGCCATCAGGGGTGAGAAGCAGGGGATAGGAGGCGGAGGCCATGCCACACCTGGCTGTTCGGGGAGGCATAGCCTCACCTAACCAACCCTCCATACAATTTCGGAAACCCGATGCGGCCCTCAGGCCAAAAAGTTTGCCCACCCCAACTTAACTGAAGAACTTGGCTGAGTTGTTAATTCACTGAAACTTGTGGCAAAATACAAAATGTGTACAATATTTTGGAGGAGACATGCGCGGGATGCACACAGTTTGAAGAAATCGTCTTTACTAGATTTTTTACCATGATCAAGTGTTCAAGCAGCCTCAACAGAAACCAAAAATCTTAAATAGCTACAGTCTTGGCATTATGCAGGAAA
Organism: Eretmochelys imbricata; assembly: GCF_965152235.1. Taxonomy (NCBI): domain Eukaryota; kingdom Metazoa; phylum Chordata; order Testudines; family Cheloniidae; genus Eretmochelys; species Eretmochelys imbricata. Next base: position 60,249,704 of record NC_135576.1, on the reverse strand, counting down.
TTTGCCAATAGAGTTAAATACTGTAAAAGCATCCCATACATATATCCTCCAAAATACTTACACATTTTGTATTTTGCCACAAATTATAGTGAATTAACAACTCAGCCAAGTTCTTCAGTTAGGTACCAATCACATTCCTACTTAATCCATTGCAAGGAAGGTGAAGAAAGTCCCTAGGCCTCTGCCAGTTCACCCTATGGGAGAAAAAAAAAACCTTCCTGACCCCTAAACAGATGGTTGACTAGACACACAACATCTGCCAGGCTGGATTCCCATTGTTTTGCTTGTAAACTTTTCACATTCACATGCAAACAAATGATGGACCCAAACTATGACATTTGGACCTTGAGCCAGATTACATATGTCTCCAAATTTCAGGTGTTTTTAGATTTTGAGTTTAAACCTTCTCTAATGCAAGCTTGGATAGAAATGAGAGTTTAGATATCTTATATATTTAGGATCTGATTTTTCTCCCACTGAGCCTACTTTGTAAGTCTCATTAACTCTAATGGGCCCAAGATGAGATCCTTAGAAGGAAAATCACAATATGCTTTCCCCCTACCCTAGTTTCACAATTTTGTGTAGTGGTTCTTTTTAATTCTTATCTTAAACCATGTTTTCCCTTCCTTTTGCTTCATAATTTCTGTGTGTTAATGCCCTTATTAAAATGCTTTTATTTAATATACAGGTCTATGTTTTCACCAGGGCTTTAATTTTTTTGTTTGCATAGAGGTGCATACACATTTAATGAGTGTTCAAATCCAGTAACTATATTCCAATTTATAAGTGGAAATGTGAGGTTTTTCAGGCCCACAAATTGCAAGCTCATTGAAAAATTGGGACTTTGTTGTTTGCACACCACCTTTCTCTGTATTTTATATCATTTGTTTCAAAAGCCATAGACCATAAGGGCTTTGGGACCAGACCATGCTTCCCCCACTCCCCTGCCCCATCCCCATCTTCTGCCAAAATCCTGAACTCTTTTCCAAGCTTTAATTATTGAAAGAACCTCTCTTCTTTTTCTTCTTGCCTTCCCTCCAAGAGGACCCCAACTGCCATATATACCATAATGTTCCAGTCATTCCTGACTTGCATTTACTTCTTTTCCTAGAAGGAGGAAGTCAGATCCAAGATTGTACAAGGTCTAGGGGGCAAAAAGTGGAATTTTTAAGCGCATAAGGGAGTTAGATGGCCATATTCCATTGAAATTTAATGAGAACTGGGCATGAAACTATGTTGGGTTCCTGTGAAAATTCCCGTGGGAGCATCTCATTGATAGTTGCATAGAGGGAAAATAGAAATTTTCAAATAGTCATTCAAATAAATGTAGATTTATTCAAATGTATGCAGATTTATATAATCTGAAAACTCAACTGTATGCATCAACAAGCAATACAATACTCAGTGTGTTCATTTTCAACACATGCCATTTCTGTAGGTTTCTCTACAATGTTTGATTTTCTTTTATCACTTTGTTCAGTGGTAGAGATATGGCCTTTTGTGGAACCTAGTAGTATGTAATATTTTTCTCAGCTGCCACAATGCTATACTATAATTGATGTAGAATTTTTGGCAGTTATGTTTGTAGTCCTGAGAAGTTGCAATTATGATGCCCAAGAAAGAGTTTTAGAGTTTAACTTCATAAGTGCTCATGGAATATTTCCTTCTCACTTGGATGCTACAGACACATATTTCTATTTGGAGGAACATAAGCAGTCTCCTCCTAGTGGTAACAAAAGCTAAATATTATGGGACGTATTGTTTGCTTGAGTGGGCTTAGGTAACTTCACAACTTTAGATAATCCTCTCAGGGGAACTTTTAGCCTTAGTAATATATAAATTATGATTATTTGCAGTCATATTTCTTTTAATAGCTAAAAAACAATAGAAGAATGTTTTAAGACGTAAAATTTTGCTTTTGTGGTTACTATGATATTAGAATCTTTTGATGTCTATATAGACTTATCGTCCACATTTAACTTTGTAGTATCCTGTATCTGTATACAGTAATGCTTTCTGTGGAAGTAACCGGATAACCATCAAAACAAAGCTAATGTTGTTTCAGAGTAGCAGCCATGTTAGTCTGTATTCACAAAAAGAAAAGGAGTACTTGTGGCACCTTAGAGACTAATATAGATTTCCACTCCATATGGCTAAATTCAGTGCCACAAGTACTCCTTTTCTTTTTGCTAATGTTGTTTGTAATCTAACGTTGAATAAAAATTTTACAGGAGAACTTTTTTTGAAATTATAACATTTTTAAAAATCTACATTTTGTTGTGTAATTGTTTATCAGAGAGATCCTGTCACAGGACAAATATGATTTCAGTTTTTTATACTTAGTTTATTTCAAGACTGTTCACTGTTGTAGGGAGGATTGTGACATCAGAAGTGGTTTGCCTGATCATTATACTGTTGACCAGTTCGTTTTATGTACTGGAATCCTATTGGATAAAAGGTTATAAAAGCTGGTTGTGGTTTTTCATATTTTTTTATATTTTAAAAATTCCACATGTCATTGCCATTGTACATTCTAGGAGGTATGAAATAAAGCCTTGTGACTATAGGCATGAAATATGGCTCACTTTTTACCAGCTAACAGTGAGATTTTTATTATACCTACTAAAGACAAGTATAAATACAGTGAGTGTGTACAAGAGACAGAATGATTTCTGCACAGGTAACTATAAGTTATAAGGCATTACACACAGATCAAGAGTTTCTAGGTTACATCACGATAACCACAAGATCAAAGCTATAGTGGTTTATTTTTGTCATTGGAACATTCAGATTTGCATATAGCTTTACTGACAATTTTCCTGTGATTATGTTTTAGAGAGCTGACACATCTCATCAGAGTTTTATCCAGAAAATATTTTTAAAAGAAAATCATATGCAAAATAATGTTTTTATTATTTTAAGTGATATATAAAAACTGTATATGAAGTGTATATTTTGTAAGATTTTATTCAATTATAGAACTGGTATAATTATGTTTTACCTATTTTTTTTAGTCCTAGTTTGTTTTCAAGAGTTACAAGCATCTCATTGCTGGGTGTGGGTTTTCAACACTGGAGGTGACTCATTCATCCAATTTGCTTTCATTCATTTTCTTACTGTAATTATATAACCTATACAATGTTCTGTTATCTATCAAACTGGTTATATGTACAGTACATCCAATTCTCTTCTCATTTGAATGAGCGATATCATTCATTCAGTTCACATTTTTATGTAGATAGCATCAAAATGTAAGGCTCAAACAGTTGGCTTTTAGTGAATAAAAGTTTTAAGAATCTTAAGGCATTTTAATCAAAATGAATTTGGTATGCAGACTAATTAAGGAGTGGGAGGAAGAGGGGAAAGGCAATGACTCCTTGATTTACCTCTTTTATTACAAGTCCATCAACAAACGGCAATCAGTTTTTCACAGAGAGGCATCAAAAGGGGACAGGACGGCTCAGTATAATTTTATTCTTCTGCCATTTCATTTGCCATTTCATCACACCCCTCTCTAGTGACAGCCAACCCTGACTCTTGTTTCTTCTCCCTTCTTTCATTTAACTGCTTACTCTCTCTTCCCATTCCACACACACTCCCTTCCCACACTGTGTCCAACCTGTCATCACCTTTGTGTTGTTAGTGCTCTTCAGCATCCCATTCTCCCCATCTCCTTCAAAGGCAGATCAGTCCTAAGGCTGCTTTTAATTCTATACCCTTAAAATGGCTTGAAGGGTGCACTTAGAGTTTAAGGCACTCAACCACATTAAGACAGATCAGTGTTTAATGCAGTTTTAAGAGCGGAGAGGCCCTTAGCACTAAGGCCTTAAGAGCTGAACTGCCTAAAGGTTGCTTAAGTCAGGCCTGATTTTTCAACAACATTTCAAGTGAAGTTTAACAAGAACTGTGGATGTTCAATATCTCTGAAAACCAACTCCTTAATTGCTTACAACACAAAACTTTCTTTGGTGTTTCAAAATTGAAGAGTTTCAGTAAGTATTCAGCATTCTAAAATTCTAAATAATTTTAGGACATTCCAAACAACAACAACAAAAGTAGAAATTGTTCTGACATCTATGCAGATATTTAAATAATATTTAAATAAAGACACAGTATCTTGAAAAATACCAAGCCAATTTTCTCAAAACTTATATTGTTTGGGGTTTTTTTTTCCTTCTTCACTGAGAATCTTTAAAGAAGCTAGGTTTGATGTTTCTAGCTTCAGTTATTTTTAAGTTATGTTAAGTGCCTTTGACTCTCACTTCAAGTCTTCCCACACAGACATACTCTCCAAGCAGCAACCACATTTGTGAAAGGCACTTGTGGAGGTATGGACCACTGAAACCCATGGATGATGATGAGGAGATGGGGCAAGAAAGCCAGGAGGAGCCATTCTTGTGGGCTTAACAGAGAGGGCTATGGGGAGGAAGGAACTAGTCCTGAAGCATTAGAGAAGAGATGAGTAGACAAGGGGAGCCTGGAACTGCTTCTGTGGCCTGATGGAGGAGTTTGGATGGTCCTTTTGAGGACAGGAATAGCAGTTGCTGTTGGTGGTGTAGGGTGTGCAAGAAGATCCACAACAAAAGTCCATAAAAGGAAGATTATTAAACAGTCAGCACCATATGAAAATTAAGCACTAAGATGATATCCTGCACATGGCTGGAGGTGGTGTTTTATATGACAGTTCAGCACAGCAGTGCTCTAAGGAAGATGAAGTTGACAGGCAAAGCTTGCTGTGCGCACGTGGTGGAGTGCACCAGGTCACCCACATTCACTTGCAAGGCTGGGGCCTGGGTGAGTGGCCCTGGATGTCTCAACCCAGGCAAGCAAACAAATGGAAGATTCATTTGAGGGAATTACAGTATGTGTGGATAGAGGTGAAGAAGCTTCTGCAAAACAATGCAGTCTTTCAGCCCATTTATCGAAACACTAGCAGTTTCCGTTTCAAGGCATCAAAATAATAATAAATTATATTGAATAAGGACAATTAATGTATATTGGGAGCATTTTATTAAATAAAATCTTACATAATATCATTGTAATCTAGTTAGCTCTTGTCAACTCTTGTTAAATTTGTGTTGAGTGCTTCTTTTTTGTGAACAGACATAAAAGATTTATGGCTGGGACAATTCTTTTGGCCAGCAAAATCTACTCTTTGGATGGGGTATCTCTTACATGCAGTAAGAATTTAATAACTTGCAATGGCCCTGAGAATCAGTGAAAGTGACAGATTTAAAAAATTATTTTCAGTTACATAAAGAGTGAAGTAAATTCCCCTTTTCACGGGTAAGTGTATTTTAATGTGCTATGTTAACTACTTCTGATAACACTTAGTCTTGAATATCCAGAGTCTTGCCTCTTTTCAGTTATTCAGCTTCTGGCTAATAGAGTCCTTACTATGAAAAATAAGTACCTGTAGAATAGTAGTTTTTGGGTAACTTAAACTTCATTGAAGAATCCTGAACTCTTATTATAGTGCCATTTTCTTTTTAAAAAATTAAAATCAATACTGCAGTTCCTTGTACATTGAAATTCGTTTTTAATTAATGAAAAAACAAATTGTGTTGCTTGTATTCTCCTTCATGTAATATTAAAAGTTACATTTTTCATATTCCATTTCAATTTAAATAATTTTTGTAAGGAGTTTATACACTCAATTTAGTTATTTATTTACATTGTGTTATGTAGTATTTGACTAAACTATTAACTCCGATACATTGTTAAACAGTTGCCAACAGTAGACAGCCTATATAATTTTCTTTGTTTAAAAATACCCAGATCTGTTGTTGAGTAAGACGATTTATTCAGACAATCTTATAAATATCATATTTTAAAAAGAACAATGCAAGGCAAAGACAAAAATGTCTTTATCCATAAGCAACCAGATAAGAAATAGATTTATATTCAGTCAAATCTTTTTAGTCAATGAAACAGCACTTTCATGCATACTGCACTCAAGTGATAATTAATATAGTCTAATTCAGGACATGATGCCTGAATTGATGTACTGTCATCAATACCCCATGTTAAAATCAAACCTTGACAGGGATTTAACACCGTGGAACAGGTCATCATATGATAATATTCTTTTTGCCTCTCAGTATTTGTCTTCAACCAAGCAAAGTATTACAAGATGGGTAAAAAAAAAAAAAGGAAATAATTACAAATGAAGAGTGACGCGGGCTGTGAATAGAACATATGTTAGGCTAGGCAGAGGCATCAGTGAATTATATCATTTCATGATGAAGCAGCACTGGGGCTGAACAGACCTATTTTAAACCTTGATGTATTTTATCTCTACTGTATTTGGACTGTCATCTTTGGAGAAAGACTTGGCGTAATTGAGAGTCAACTCCAATCTGCATGACTCGAGTATGAAGTATAGGCCAGATGAATAGTGTTATAGGAAAAAGGGAAGCATCTAATAAGGTATAAATGAGTAATCACCTTTTATACCTTACACTTTCAAAGGGTTTTGTAAAATATAATTTTCAAAGTTATAAATTTCAAGATGCCATTAATAACAAAGGCAAAGTGACTTAATTTTACTTAGTTATTTTTTCAAAAATCTACAGAGCTAGTTTTTTATGCATTTTTGCGTAAACATGCATCCACATATTGTTATGGAATTCTAAAATTATTATAACAAAACAGAATTTTCTTTAAAAAGTATCGAGTTGATTAATCTTACGATGAGTGCTTTGATACCATTTTTTTTCATGTATATTTATTCATTTAATTGTAGAGTTTATCTTCATAGGTTGGAATTATAATAATTGTGCAGACACTTGAAAATTTAATTGCCTCCTTTGGAGTGTTTGTAAATTAATTTCTTCTGATTAATGTTCCTGGATTTTTTTCTATAGAAACTACATTCAGTTAAACAAAATTTAGAGGTTTTGTTTGTTTATTTTGTTTCAATTATTGGATTCTAAGAGCCTAACCCTGCAAATATTCTCATGTATAAGTGTTTGCAGGAACAGGCCATAATTTTTCATATTTTATTTTAAGTTGGCATAAACATATACTTTTAAGGAAGTTAAACTTCATTCATTCCATGTTGAAGTTTTGTTATAGAGTAATATGTTTGGCACATAAACAATGTAGGATAGTTAAATTTATGCTCATTAAATTTATTAATTAAAGCCTTTGGTAGCTCTGATAAGAGTTCCACCAAGTGCTTTGCTAGGTACATTAGAACTTGGGGATGCCACATGGCATCTTCAAGGCAACTGAGGGATGCATGCTGCAGACCTTTTGATGTGGACACAGCAGCAAAATGAGGATTGCCACCTGCATGGAATTATGCTGCTGGCTGCAGTTTTTATTAAACTTTAACACAGGGGAGCTACCTATCCATCACCCATACTTTCCTGTACTAGGCGTGTAATTGGGTCTAGTGCAGGGGTTACAGGGCTGGAACGGAGCTGAAAGTGGCTCCACGTGGCCCCCACACTGGGAGCTGGGGAATGCTGGCCAATCAGCACCCCTATCCCCCAGCTGGCCAGTGGGTACCAGAGACTCTGAGGAGGTGAAACTACCTGTTGTCCCTTGGTGAGGGTCTCCCTCCCTTACTGCTGGTACTGTCCCACTTTCACCACTGGCCCCATGAAGTTCCCCCACTGGTTGATGCAGGTGAGTGATATTTTGAATGCTTCCCAAATTCTGGGAAGCCACAATAGAAGAGTGGGTAGCTGCAATGGTTCTCTGACATGGTGATGAGAGTGTGAGAAAATTGGGGGCATATTGATCCAAGGATATAGTCTTCAAGTAATCGTCTCTTTCCGTACAGATTAAAGGGATGTTTATTTGGAGAATTTCCAAAGAGACTGTCTCCTGGGTGAACTGAATTTTTCTGAGGGGCTATTTATAAGACTTCTTATAGAAATAAGTTTAGATAAGGTCAGGTGGTCATGTTCATACTATAAACTACTTTAGAATTGTTTTTCTTGTGCATACAAAATGTTTCTTTGTTTTATTGTGTGTGCATAGGAGTTTAACTCTCATTTTGTAAAGCTTTGTGCTTCTTGTACAGATGTAGCCCATAGTGTTTATGTTAGATTTAAGAACAGATTTGATTATCATTTTCCCTCTTTCATTAAGGAACAGTTATTCAGTAGAGAGGGGAGGAATTAAATTTGACTCCCTGTGAACCATATTACTGTAACATGATAGGCTCTGATTCTGCAACCAGATTCACATGGACAGCCATGTAGTCTGGTAGATCTCCACAGAACTCTAATAAGCACAAGGGCTTGCCTGGGCAGAGCCAACTTCAGAATCGGGGCCACAGAGAGATCCGAAAGGCAACTCTTAACTCTTAGAACAAATACAAATAAAATGGGTTATTTGCATAATTCATATTACATTTTCCTCTATATGGAAAACATCACAACTCGTTGTGTTACAGTTGGATTTGGGGTCTGCAGATGCTAGATCTGTGCCAGTAGCAGTTTTAAATTTGAAAAATAAATGATAGCATTAATAAAATGAAGGAAATACATGTATGGTACCTATCAAGCTACTACATTCCAGAGTGACCAGGTAATCATATTGTACTCTCCTCATCTGTCCCTTACCTTTACATTGTGTTGTAGTATTCTCCTTATTATCTTACGTTATGAGTTCTGAACAGCGAATCCATCTTTGTGTTTTTGGTACAGCTATATGAACTATAAATAGTAATATTATGATAATTAATTTCACATTATTTTCTTCAAAACAAAATTGTACATGGACCCTCTTATTACTTTTGTATAGCTCATTTTTCATAGCTCATAAGTATCCAAGAAGTAAAGACAATTTATGGCTTAAAAGGCTTGCACTGTCCATATCTTCGAATAGAGTTAACTTTATTATCCAACAAAGAGTATGGTGCATTTCAGCTTTATCTTCTTAAAATGATTCTGCTGTTTTAATACATTAGAAGCCTGACATTCTTTTCACAAATCCATTCTCCTAAGCAAAGTGAGACTATGCTTGGGGAAGAGGGATAGTATGGAGCACCTGATACCCAATACTGTAAATGTTATGAATGCATCTGTCAAGGTTCCTCCCCCACTCTGAACTCTAGGGTACAGATGTGGGGACCTGCATGAAAAAACTCCTAAGCTTATCTTTACCAGCTTAGGTCAAAACTTCCCCAAGGTACAAAATATTCCCCCCGTCGTCCTTGGATTGGCCGCTACCACCACCAAACTAATACTGGTTACTGGGGAAGAGCTGTTTGGACGCGTCTTTCCCCCCAAAATACTTCCCAAAACCTTGAACCCCACTTCCTGGACAAGGTTTGGTAAAAAGCCTCACCAATTTGCCTAGGTGACTACAGACCCAGACCCTTGGATCTTAAGAACAATGAACAATCCTCCCAACACTTGCACCCCCCCTTTCCTGGGAAATGTTGGATAAAAAGCTTCACCAATTTGCATAGGTGACCACAGACCCAAACCCTTGGATCTGAGAACAATGAAAAAGCATTCAGTTTTCTTACAAGAAGACTTTTAATAAAAATAGAAATAAATAGAAATAAAGAAATCCCCCCTGTAAAATCAGGATGGTAGATATCTTACAGGGTAATTAGATTCAAAAACATAGAGAACCCCTCTAGGCAAAACCTTAAGTTAGAAAAAAGATACACAGACAGAAAGTTATTCTATTCAGCACAATTCTTTTCTCAGCCATTTAAAGAAATCATAATCTAACACATACCTAGCTAGATGACTTACTAAAAGTTCTAAGACTCCATTCCTGGTCTATCCCGGCAGAAACCAGCATATAGACAGACCCACAGACCCTTTGTTTCTCTCCCTCCTCCCAGCTTTTGAAAGTATCTTGTCTCCTCATTGGTCATTTTGGTCAGGTGCCAGCGAGGTTACCTTTAGCTTCTTAACCCTTTACAGGTGAGAGGAGCTTTCCCCTGGCCAGGAGGGATTTCAAAGGGGTTTACCCTTCCCTTTATAGACAGCATCTATCCCATTGGACTCAATGAGAATTTTGTGTGCGGGATCTGCCCTCAACAGGCAAGCAGGAATGAATTCAGGATCAGGTACTAAATAAGCATTTTATCTTTGGTGGGCAAATGGAAATGATATTTCTGTCTAGGGATAGCAATTAGCCTCTGAGACTGCAGAATTGAAGACCTTTGAGAAGCTTCCATGTGCCACTAGTCAAGGAAGATAATTTCTCATGGGCTGTCTAAGGAGTCAGAGGTATATAAAAACAACAACAAAAGTACGAGCATTTTAAAACAAATTTCTGAATCAACTTTGCTCTAAAATGTGACATAAACAAAGTGATCTTGGGGTGGTAGAGTATGGATTTCATAGCACTCATTTAGAAATAACCCAAGTAATTCACTCATGGCTTTGCACTTGTGAGTAATGTTGTAGTTCCAGACTTATGCTAATAAAATCTTCATATATAAATATTATCAATATTTATTTCATTACAATCATACATCCTTGACAAAATGTTCATTCTTTTTAAATGTCTGCTTAACAGGGCTAAGTTTAGATTTTGTAGAGTCCTATGTGATGTAAAGCATGCTACACTCTGTCCAGCTCCCTTCAGACCTTTAACAGGACCTGTTGTCCTGTGTCCCATGAATTTTGTATGTATATATGTTTAGAGCCCTTGGTGAACAGCCCGCTAGGTGATCCTATGCCTATCATAGGCCTCTGCATATCATAGGCCACCATTTCTGACCTACAGAGTTTTTCCATTGCATTTTCTAAGTTATGGTTGAGCCCTTTTTTTGTGACAGTTGGTTTGTAGAATAATTGTTGGTCTATGCTGAGTTGCTATGAACTGAAGATAAAACAAATGTTTAAAACATTAATACTACATTAGTTTTCACTTCTGTTTTTCTTGCCTTTTCATGGATCTATTTGTATGAAGCAGTACTGGGATCCAAAGAGTTGGTGATTCATGCAGTCAGAATGAGAAATACACATGGCTTGATCTATTGTGAGCATTATGAATCATTCTGTGTATGGTATGTTCTAACCAATTCCACTTTTGGTTCAAACAGATATATTTTGTATTGAAAATCTGTTGGAAAAAATGCAGACCTAGTTTGTAGTTTGAAGCTGAAAATTGTTCTTTGTCCCTATCTGCACATCAGTCTGTGATGCTCTTCATGAGTTTCACACTGAAGAGTGGCACTAGTTTAACAGTCAGCGGCAGGCAGATAGGTAGTGGTGCTATTGCCTGTCACAGCTCATTGATTTACAACATAATGCAGAAATTCAAATCCTAAAGCCCTTACCTGTATCAAAAAATGTGGCCAAAATATTTGGAAAAAAGAGGAAATTTAATCAGAGTTAAATCTATGTGTGTTGTGTTTGTTGGGGCTAGGTCGATTGCCTGTAACTGATCTCTCTCTTTTATTTCTCCTGTTCTTGAAACATACAAAATGTAGATGACTTGTAACCCTAAGTTGCGTACGTTAAACCACATGTTCCTTTCTCTCGTTTATCCTGTCTCCCTCCATCCCTCCAATTGCCAATTGCACACTTTTGTTGCATTTAGTTTTAAATTAGTTTGCAAATTCTTCAAGGATGGGACTGTCTTCTTGTATGTTTGTATAATGCCTAGCAATAAGCCATCGTATGGAATCCTGGATGTACCATAATACCAATAATAATTTATAATAATATTGAAATAAAACATGATAAGGGATATGAGCTTATATATATCTTTTTAGATCCTTCATCTAAATAAGAGTGACTATTCACTTTTAGCCAGTTCCCAAACATTAATTTTAGTAATTCCAATGAGTATGGGTGGAAATTGGTAAAATATATAACCAAGATATTTATGCAAGTCCTTCTGTAGTGAGGTTATTTCTTATATGGTAATGCTTCACATGTGCTTTGAGATATTTTATAAAAACCTTGCTTTCAATATATATCTCACAATGTCACAAAAAATTTTAGTGGGGAAGTTGTAAAGAGATATTTAGTTTTGTTGTTTTATTTTAAAGCTTTAGTAGTAACACAATGATGCTCTGTATGTATCACAGTTCTTCTGCAGTTTTTTAAGGACTGCAGTATTTTTCAAATCATAAGAGAGTTCTAGTAGCTAGAAGCAAAGGAGTCCACTCTATGAATAAAAATAATAATGTGGTAGAGCTAGAAATAATGTTAAGCCATAGCCCCAAAAGAAACAAGTTTTTTTACTAAGTTCATTAATAAAACAATGCTGTGTTTAAAATACCCTTAGACAGGTCTTTATTGCTGAAAAAGTACCAGTAGTATATAAGGAATAACTATCAAGGAAGGACACCAACTGAGAGTGAATAAGCCCCTGGAACCCTAATGTTCATTCTCCAATGCTGGCATCAGACAAATGAAAGCACTTAAACGTGCTTAATTTTAATTTTAACTTTGAAAATGGGGCTTAAGGACATGTTTAAGTGCTGTTTAAATAGGGATACTTTTCTGAATCAGGACACAAAAGGGTAAATCACTACAGTCTTAGTACCCAGAATCTTGTCCTCAATAATCTCCTTAGTTACATTAAACTTTAAACCCTGAAAATTACACTGTTGTGGATTGCTAATGGAAGGTGGTCAATAGAACTTGGAATGTAATAGCCAAAATCTCTCTGTAGTTGCACCACGTGGAGCTCAGTAAAACAAAGATTTGTGTTTGGGCTCAGCTCCAAGCATTATTCATGCTCAGATAAGGATCTACTGGTGTTCTGACATCCCAAAAATATATTTGTGGTATTTGTGTCTGAGATCCTCAAAAAATATTATTTGATGCAAAAGGAGTATAATTTATGTTTTTGAAATAGAGAACTTTAGATGCTCTTGTTGAAAAAGTATATTTTATTTTATTGTTTTAAATCCATTCCTAAAACAACATAACTATTACACATTAGCGTTCACAGAAGCAAAAGGGAGCAGTATGGATTCATGAGTTCTTGCCTTCATAACTCCCCACCCTGACTCATCCTATAGACCATAAACCTTTCTATACCGACAGCACCTATAAAATTTGTATTTTCAGTATAGGTGTCAAACCATCATCCACCACATATGACTCACAGACAAAACCACAAGCCATCTGTAGTTATCAACTCCAACTCACCGTTAGCCAGACACACCAACATCTTGTCTCTTAAATCCAATACAGTGACTGAAGATGAGTGACTGAATGCCCCTTCTTCACATCTTAACTTCCCTGTATGGTAAAGAGACCAAAACATATCACGTCTTATTCTTTATATACAATCCAGAAACAAAACTATTCCACTATTAGACAGAAAACCCAATTTATCCCTGTCATCCTCTATATGCAGAATGAAAATCCTACTATTCCTTCTCTATTCAGCTTCACAGTGTGAGTCAGAGACCTCCATCTTCCAGAAATGGACCACAGGCCCACTTTCATCCAGTATTATGCATGTAGGCTACAAATATGAAAGTCATCAAATTAGGGCAGTACTTTACTTATTTAACTTAGAGAAGAAAAGGGAGCCAGTGTATCTTTAAAATGTCATTTTAATTTGTAGTCAGGGATTTAAAAAATGTCTGAAGTGTTATATAAGTCTACCCCTGTCATAAGTATAAAGGGAAGGGTAACCACCTTTCTGTATACAGTGCTATAAAATCCCTCCTGGCCAGAGGCAACATCCTGTTAACTGTAAAGGGTTAAGAAGCTCAGCTAACCTGGCTGGCACCTGACCCAAAGAACCAATAAGGGGACAAGATACTTTCAAATCTTGGGGGCGGGGGAAGGTTTTTGTTTGTGCTCTTTGTTTACAGGGTTGTTCTCTCTTGGGACAGAGAGAGGCCAGACAAAAATCCATCTTCTCCAACCCATCCTAATCCAAGTCTCCAATATTGCAACCAGTATAGGTAAACCAGGCAAGGCGGATTAGTTTATCTTTTGTTTTATGTGAATTTTCCTGTGTTAAGAGGGAGGTTTATTCCTGTCTTCTGTAACTTTAAGGTTTTGCCCAGAGGGGGATCCTCTGTGTTTTGAATCTGAATACCCTGTAAAGTATTTTCCATCCTGATTTTACAGAGATGATTTTTACCTTTCTTTTTTTTAAATAAAATCCTTCTTTTAAGAACCTGACTGATTTTTCCATTGTTCCAAGATCCAGGAGTTTGGGTCTTTGATGATTTTGTAACAAATTGGTTAAGATATTATTCTCAAGCTTCCCCAGGAAAGGGGGTGTGTAGGGCTTGGGGGCATATTTTGGGGGAAGATGGTTCCTGGCCAATGAGAGCTGCAGAGCCAGAGCTTCCCTGGCCACCCCTGCACCTAAGGGCCGCAGGGACATGGTGGCTGCTTCTGGGATCTGTGCAGAGCCAGGGCAGGCAGGGAGCGTGTCTTAGCCCTGCTGTGCTGCCGAACGAACTTTTAATAGTGGTGCTGACCAGAGCCGCCGGGGTCCCTTTTCGACTGGGCATTCCAGTTGAAAACTGGACCCCTGCCAACTCGAGATACACAGAGATGCTGCTGAGCCCTCACTTCCAATCACTGTGCAGCATGGGTTCAATTGCCTAGCAACTCTCCAGTCTAACTGAGCTCAGAACTTAGGGGATTGTTTTTGATTGCATACATCACGCTGTATCTGTACGTAACAGTGAGATATGGACAGATGGCTAAAGACAGGTAGTGTTAAGAGGAACACACAAAGTATCAGTGACGAGAAGGGTAGAGTACACAGGTGGATCTGGAAGAGGGTACGCAGTAAGAAATGTTTGGGAACCTCTGTCTTAGAAATGTCCACAAAATTTTAAGTATAAAGTGAACTTCTTACTCTCCTATGCACAGGTCACTGATAGCTAGTTACTGTATTTCCCCTTTTGATTGTCATCTTAGAGAATGAGTTAGTATAAAACAAGCAAACACCACAACAACAAAAAAGCAGTACAGCAATGGGTCCATATTCAACTCCTCTTTGAAGACAGCAACATTGTCACAAATAAGCAAGAATTAATTAATGACTAAACAAACTAGGGCAAATAAAAATGTTGTTATGCAAATTAAATCTTCCCTTATCAGCTTTAACTTATAAGATTGAAATATACAGTGCGTGTTAGATAACTTATTCAGACACTGACCTGGTTAGTGCTGTATATTGTCACAAAGATGAACAGTTTCACCAATGCATTAGAAAGGTACATGCTTTCCTTCAAGAGATGCCTTCTTACATCTTTTTTTCCCTTGCAGTCATATTTATTGTAGTGATCATAACAAAAATCTTTCTTTTCATTTATGTTTGAGTTCTTCTGTATGACTTTTCTTTATCCCAAGGTAGTAATGGACTACAAGAACTTGCTCCTTACTTGTTTTTTCTTTAACAGGCAGATTCCAGTACCATAGAGCAGCTGGTAGTATTTAGTGACCGTCTGCACCAGTACTCTCATTTTTTAGCATTAAAATTAATTTTCCTCATCTTGGCATGTAAAGAACCCGCTTACCTCATTACCTGAAATTTTACGGTGGCACCAACAGCAGGGAATATGGTGCAACAGCTTTTTGGACATCAAAAGGAGAAGCATTGGAAGTACTAGCGTGAATAGATTTTGCGAAGGCAGCTCTTGCACTTTTTAATATGAAATCAGCTAGTTCCTGTTTTCTACATGCTGATGGCTGCTCCTATGGTGTTCAATATCATGCAGAGTGTTCAGTAAATGTTCTGGCTTGCTGTTTCTTACAAAAGCAAAGGAGAGAGAAGCCCTCAGGACATATCTGAAATCCACATCAGGTGTACACCATTACTTAGCAACCTTGCTGGCAGTCTCAGCAGGGAGTTTAGGGACTGAATGGACCTGGAGATGTAAATGATCTCCAGGGCCGGCTCTAGGTTTTTTGCCACCTCAAGCAAAAAAAATTTTGGCTGCCCCCCCCCCCCCTTTTTTTTTAGCTTTTACACATTTGCACTTTGCAATGTTTCTTGTGTTTTGTTTTGTTTTGACTGTTTAAAATTTAAAAAAAGGAAAACAGAGAATTTGTAAAAAGAAAAGGAGTACTTGTGGCACCTTAGAGACTAACCAATTTATTTGAGCATGAGCTTTCATGAGCTACAGCTCACTTCATCAGATGCATACCGTGGAAACTGCAGCAGACTTTATATATACACAGAGAATATGAAACAATACCTCCTCCCACCCCACTGTCCTGCTGGTAATAGCTTATCTAAAGTGATCATCAGGTTAGGCCATTTCCAGCACAAATCCAGGTTTTCTCACCCTCCACCCCCCCACACAAATTCACTCTCCTGCTGGTGATAGCCCATCCAAAGTGACAACTCTTTACACAATGTGCATGATAATCAAGTTAGGCCATTTCCTGCACAAATCCAGGTTCTCTCACTCCCTCACCCCCCTCCAAAAACCCACCCCCATACACACACAAACTCACTCTCCTGCTGGTAATAGCTCATCCAAACTGACCACTCTCCAAGTTTAAATCCAAGTTAAACCAGAACATCTGGGGGGGGGGTAGGAAAAAACAAGAGGAAATAGGCTACCTTGCATAATGACTTAGCCACTCCCAGTCTCTATTTAAGCCTAAATTAATAGTATCCAATTTGCAAATGAATTCCAATTCAGCAGTTTCTCGCTGGAGTCTGGATTTGAAGTTTTTTTGTTTTAAGATAGCGACCTTCATGTCTGTGATTGCGTGACCAGAGAGATTGAAGTGTTCTCCGACTGGTTTATGAATGTTATAATTCTTGACATCTGATTTGTGTCCATTTATTCTTTTACGTAGAGACTGTCCAGTTTGACCGATGTACATGGCAGAGGGGCATTGCTGGCACATGATGGCATATATCACATTGGTGGATGTGCAGGTGAACGAGCCTCTGATAGTGTGGCTGATGTTATTAGGCCCTGTGATGGTGTCCCCTGAATAGATATGTGGGCACAATTGGCAACGGGCTTTGTTGCAAGGATAAGTTCCTGGGTTAGTGGTTCTGTTGTGTGGTATGTGGTTGTTGGTGAGTATTTGCTTCAGGTTGCGGGGCTGTCTGTAGGCAAGGACTGGCCTGTCTCCCAAGATTTGTGAGAGTGTTGGGTCATCCTTTAGGATAGGTTGTAGATCCTTAATAATGCGTTGGAGGGGTTTTAGTTGGGGGCTGAAGGTGACGGCTAGTGGCGTTCTGTTATTTTCTTTGTTAGGCCTGTCCTGTAGTAGGTAACTTCTGGGAACTCTTCTGGCTCTATCAATCTGTTTCTTTACTTCCGCAGGTGGGTATTGTAGTTGTAAGAAAGCTTGACAGAGATCTTGTAGGTGTTTGTCTCTGTCTGAGGGGTTGGAGCAAATGCGGTTGTATCGCAGAGCTTGGCTGTAGACGATGGATCGTGTGGTGTGGTCAGGGTGAAAGCTGGAGGCATGCAGGTAGGAATAGCGGTCAGTAGGTTTCCGGTATAGGGTGGTGTTTATGTGACCATTGTTTATTAGCACTGTAGTGTCCAGGAAGTGGATCTCTTGTGTGGACTGGACCAGGCTGAGGTTGATGGTGGGATGGAAATTGTTGAAATCATGGTGGAATTCCTCAAGGGCTTCTTTTCCATGGGTCCAGATGATGAAGATGTCATCAATATAGTGCAAGTAGAGTAGGGGCTTTAGGGGACGAGAGCTGAGGAAGCGTTGTTCTAAATCAGCCATAAAAATGTTGGCGTACTGTGGGGCCATGCGGGTACCCATAGCAGTGCCGCTGGTCTGAAGGTATACATTGTCCCCAAATGTGAAATAGTTATGGGTAAGGACAAAGTCACAAAGTTCAGCCACCAGGTTAGCCGTGACATTATCGGGGATAGTGTTCCTGACGGCTTTATTTGTAGTTAGTGAAATAAAACAATTTCCTACTAGTGTACTCATTTAATTTTTACAAAATCACAATTACAAACAATTTGGTTTCAACTATACACTGTAATGAAAAACGTTAGCGTCTTCCGGTGCACCCAGCTTCTCATAAGTTAAAAGAATTCATATGAACTGAATTTTTCTGGTTTTTATACTTGTGTAGTCTTCTAATAATTCAGTGAAATCTAAATTTTTTGCAATGGTACTTTCAATTGAAATTAATGCTAGTCCTGACAAATGATTTTGAGACATGGTGGACCTCAAATAATTTTTTAGTAATTTCAGTTTTGAGAAACTGCTCTCACCAGAAGCCACTGATACTGTTAATGTTAAAAGAATGCGTAATGCTATAGCAGTGTTTGAGTGAAAAAATCATTTCTTGCTATAAATTCTAATACTTTTAGAGGAGAAGTTTTAGGACTTATTAGTTCAGATAAAGCTATTAATTCATCATACAATTCTACTCCATCAATGTCAGCAGCATTATCAGTACTGAGCGCTAAATGTAGGTCTTGGCAGTGCTTCATGAGGTCTTCTTTGGAAAACTGATTTTTAATATTTCCAATATCGTATAAAATTCAAAAGTTTCACAATGACCATGCAACTGATAAAACCTTTCTTCAATGGAAGTTATAGCTACATCCAAAATACCATAGAAACATCAATCTTTATCAGTTAGCGAAGATAATCTTTGGTCGGATTGTTGTTCATCTTTATCAGTTGATAAAGATAATCTTTGGTTCGACTGGTCTTCATCAGTTGATGAATAATCACTTTCAGTGCATTGCTTAGAGTTTTCTCCTTGATTGTTGACTTTTTAAAAATACTTATTTGAAGTATGAGATAGTTTTTCTAATTCTTTTTGCCATTTCTCTCTTTGTTGCTGGTAGGTAGCACCAAAAAAGTCATTTTCATTTTTGTCCCAGCATTTTAGCCCTATAACCACTGGCACTGATGCGAAACGGAAACTGGCGTGAATGGCGCCGATAGGGCGGCACAGTACACACAAGTAATCGTGATTCCGGATTTAATTAATCAATAACCGTTAACGTTTACACATTTATGCATGTTCACATTATGAGTGACTATGTCATGACGTGACACGATATTTTTCACGTTATGCTCCTATCGCGCTAGCGGAGATTTTTTTGATCTTCATGTATCTTTTTTTTTCCCATACATTGGTGGATTTTTCCAAAAAAAAAAAAAAAAAGGCTGGCTGGAACACCGCCCCTGGAAACGTGCTGCCCCAAGCATGTGCTTCCTTTGCTAGTGCATAGAGCCAGTCCTGATGATCCCTTACCCATAGGCATTGTCTCATAAAACTAATATTAAGGCATATTGCTGGGACAGTGTGGGGAAGTTTACACTGCTGCTGCCTATGTTGTGCCTGTTGTGTGGATAAATAGAAACCTTCAGTCTTTAGGACTGTCAGTACAGAACCTTTCCTGAGTACAAAATTCACACACCCAGGGAAGACATGCAAAAAGTATAGATTTGGCCAATTCCTTTCAAGACATACAAAATAAATCTCAGGTTAGTTTTATTGAAGTATACACCCAACCACAGTGAGAAGTCATTTGAAAATAAGGATACTGAGGCTCGATCCCGGACTGAATCTGAGTTCTTCTTGGTGCATCTCAAGAGGGAGAGGGAGGGCAAAGCTATCTTTAAGAAACCTTTACGTCTGCTTGTTTTTAAGTCTGGCTGGCTGCTGGTCCAGTCCTGAGTATAAGATACAACAGCCTCAGGGATTCTATTCTATTCTATATATGTTTTTATATAGTTACTGTAGTTGCTGAGCACCTTCCAATAGAGCTTTGAGCAATATGACTACACAAGTGTCCCATGTTGTTTGTTCTCTCATCCTCTCCCCAGAGGGAGAAGTGTGTGTATCTTGTTTTGGTAGGGGTTTGTTTTATTTCTTTATTTCTTATAAATATACTTGTTTATATTAGAGAAGGCAATGTCAAAAAAATGTGTCTTTCACTTTGAGCAGAAAGTGGTGAGGTTTGTGATGATCCTTAGTTTCTGGGAAACTTCATTCCTCAGTCTCAGACCGTTCACACAGAAGGTTCTGTCTTCAGCACTGTTGAGCTTTACTCTTCTTGTTGAGAGTTCCATTGTGCCAGAGGAATGGAGTTGTCAGCACAGTCGTTGTCCCTGATTTTAACCAGGCTATGGAGCACTTTGAAGATGAGGACAGAGACCTTGCACTTGATTTGAAATTCTATGAGAAGCCAGTGTAGAGAGCTCTACTTCATACTGGCTGCCTGAAGGGCTGTTCAAATCACCAGGGATTGCCAAGACATAAGGATGCCCTGACCATGCCCCTGTTTTTTCTGACTTCACCCCTGATGCTGGAAGCTTAGAGATGGTGATAGTGTAGGAGCCATGATGGCATCTCTATGCCACCAGAACATCTCTCTGTGCAGAGGGGATCCTCAGGGCCAGGGGTGAGTTCTGTCAGGTTTACAACCACTTTGTGCTGGTAATTTACAGCCATGGCATGGCTGAAAGCATGGAACACTTATTCTTCACTTATTAAATACCAATTAATGGTGCCCTAAGTGTATGCTTATCTTACTTAACCTTTGGAGGGGTACCCTGTATCCACAAAAACAACAAGGAGTCTGGTGATCTTTAAGGTGCCACCAGACTCCTTGTTCTTTTTAGTTAAACTTGTGTCCCATAGCTCATATTTTATATGTTTTTTTTTAAATATCTGTAGTTCAATAAAGAGATCTGCCTCAAAACAAGCAACATTTATTATTACTATGAGTGAATCTGATAGTGATGTCTGTAGTTAAGGGTGATTAATGCTTTCCATTATAAGCCACTCTTTTCTGTTGCTTATAACTTTCTCAAACTTCAATCTCTTGGAATTTTCCATATTTGCTTCAGACTTTTAGTTTGTTTTGTTTTGTTTCAACTAAAACAGTTCTGAAATTTCTGAAAACAAAGTTGGAGGAAAATAGGTAGTTTTGCTAATGTTAGCTTTTTCACAATCATTTCTTTGATGAGTTTACTGCCTCCATGCTTTAGAGCAGAAACTTGAAATTCAGCAGAGGGAATAATTCTGGAATCAGAGAATTGCCGAGTATTTGACTCATGAAAAGCTACCCTATTTGGATTATTATAAATCCTTTAAAAATCACCATTTGTCACATGCTCAGTAGAGCTTTTTAAAGACTTTTGCTAAAATCTCCAAACATTCTGTTTGCATCTGATTATGTTCTCTGGCTCCAATCACTTTCCATCTGCATTGTGCATGCTCTAGGCCCCACACAGCATGAAGTCCATTTAGGATGCAGCAGTAACAGCCACTCCTCTGGTCTGTGGGAAGGAGTGCTAGACTGTGAACCAGGAGGAGACCAAGGGTCATCCATTTAGCCATTTTCTTTCAAAATTGATATGCAAAATCTATGTGTTTGGCTATGCTGTTTGTAACCACACCCTGTCCAGAGTCATCAATATTATCCAGGAATCTGATTCCCAACATGTCACCACTATCTAGCAAATAGTTGTGTAAAACACTCCTGTGTCCATTCCTATGACGTGTAACACAGAGGAGTAAAAATCTGTTAGTTATTCTGTTGGCTCAAGTGAATAGGTTTGTACTGTGAATCTGTGGTTTCATACCCTGCTGATTTAGGGGGTGAATATGGCTCCCCATGATGGAATTTCTGTGTGGGGGGAGGGGTTAGTTTTCTTTTTTAACATCTTTAGAAAATTACATATACAACTACATTTAAAGAATGCTAATTTTGCAAATCAAGTATTCAAAAATTAGGAAATGCAAGAAATAAGGTTGTCTGTGCAACCTTAATTTGGATCTTTTTTATGTATGCACTATGATGCAGTATTATATGATCACATAATATTTGTTCTACATGACTCCTGCTTCATTCAGTACACAGGGTGGACAGTGAATGAGGCAGAGGGTTGTAAGAAGAATAAGGATATTCTCTTGTGGTTAAGGCACTACACTGTAACCAGGAAAACTGGGTGTTATTTCTGGCTCAGCCATAGACTTCCCTAGTGATATGACTTTATCGTAATTCATATACTTAAAGGGGCAGAGTTAAGGTTGCTTCCCTGTGTTTCCCTTGAAACAATTGATAATGGCTCTACCACATAAAGTAGTACAGAAATTGCATAATATGCGACTCTCTGGACTTCAGTAAGTGCTAGTGATAATATTACCTGTTGTAGGAGAAACACAGAACCTAAAATTTAGGTTTTGGCTGATTTAAGAGCATTTCATTTCACCTTCATCATTAATTGAGTCACACATGAACCAACTTAAACAAGCCTACAGTTATTAAAAGAATGAGACAAGGCCCCCGTCTTGCAAACACTTACACATGTCAATAATTTTACACACTGGAGTATCCAGTTGAATAATGGATTTGCAGTGTTTGCAGGACTGAGATCTTAGTTGTAGAGCAACTATCATCACACAGAATATCATATTTTATAACTGTAGAAAGGAACTGTTAAATAACAATATTTGGAAACTACAGACATTTTTGTGCATATTCTCCAGATCTTTCCACAAAAAGAACCTTTATATTCTTATAGATTTGTACAAGTGTTATTACATTTTTGTAGTGGCCTTGGTTTTGGATTCTAAATAATCTCCATTAGTCAGGATAGAAATGTTTGTATCTGTATTTTTCTGTTTATCCAACTATTACCCAACTTTCATCCATGCCACTGCCTATGCATAGAAACACCTCTCCAAGCTAGCTTGGAGGTCCTCCACACTCCCTTATCTCCCTCCTTAGTGTTTACTTTTTTTGTCATGCTCAATAAAAATCAACCAACTAATGATGGCTAGATGGCTAGGTCAAAGGCATAAAAAACAAACAAAAGAAACCTGAACAACAACAAAAATGAAAACATAACACAAAGCACAGTATGATTATATGATTCAGAGCCATCGAGTGTGTACATAAGTTCACATGGTTATACAGACTAACTATCACCTTTTGTTCTTTTCCATTTACCTCATACTAATTCTCACACACACTTGTCATATACAGTAAGCTTTTTGGGGAAGGAGTCCCACCTTCACGTGCATTTGTGTAGCATGTAGCATAATGGGGTCCTGAACTTTACTGGAGCCTTTGGATAGTACTACAATGCAAATAATAAGTAGTTATAATTAATGACAATGATACTGGATGTTAATCTCCTGAAATTCCTGAATAATTTACATGCAACTATATATAATAGCAGTGCACCTTCCAAAGAAATCTTAGGGAAGATGACTTTTTAAAAATCTCACTAGCTCTTTGAAAATAACATGGCTCATTGTTTACTTACCAACCTACCTATTTCCCTTCACCTAGGCACCAATATTAATGAGATTGGTGAGAGAAAGTATCCTCAGTCTAATTTTCTTTCATTGTTTATGTTACTTTTATTAGGCTTGCAGTTAAAATTCTATACATTGCTGTGCACTTAATAAAGTTATTTCATTTTTCCTGGTACACTTCCAGAGCTGTAGCATGTAGTGAACATTTTATAGTCAGTGTGCAGTGCAGCAGATGTCATTCCATTTGCCTAAGTCCTGCTGACATTTGGAGATGTGGATTAATTGAGCTACAGAATGAAATTTAATTAAAATTAAATACAGACTTGGCCATTGTATCTGTTCATTTCCTGCACTCTAGTGTGTACATTTGCAGTCAGCGCCATAGTTAATTTGTTTAATCAGGATGCTATGTGGGAAAAGCTGCACTTTGTTTTAAACAGAAAGGCTGAAAGCATGGCAGATGCCAAGTTGAGTATCACTGCACGTGATTCATGCTGTGTAAATGATGCTATTGATGTGCCTCTTGGAGCCACCTGAAGGGTGCAAGGTGTTCTTTTTCTGGAGTTGAAAAGAAAAAAGACTATATAAACAGACAAGGTTTTCAGGTAAATATAGTGTTTAATGTGATGTTTTAAATACTCTTTGAATTTAATTTACTGAAAGAAGCATGTTGCAAGTCTATTTAAAGGAGATGCAGAAGTTGTAATTACACAGTAATTTATATCCTCTCAAAGAAAACCATTGTCAGCAGCAGTTTAGCTTTGAGGTTGATGCGTGATGGAAAAGTAGCAAAAATGCATTTACAAAGCCCACCATTTAAATGCAAGAAATTTTATCTTAATAATGAGAGAAAGGGGAGATTACATTTTTCTCTTATCTGACCAAAGTAACAGGTAACATGTATTTTTAAACTGTGTGTAAAAGTAGAGAAGATATAAATAGGTGCCATTGGTATTATGAGCATGATAAATATAATGACATATTTATAGACTCCAGGCAGGCCTGAGGAGTTCTAAATCTAGGCTCAGGTCACATCAGACTAGTAGATCCTGAAGGTCCTAGATATGGAGCTTCATAAACTAAAGTAAACTCTATTTCACCAGAAAGCCAAACTAATTTGTGTTGTTTAGATACATTCAGGTTTCACATATAATATGTGA
Source organism: Eretmochelys imbricata (assembly GCF_965152235.1). Taxonomy (NCBI): domain Eukaryota; kingdom Metazoa; phylum Chordata; order Testudines; family Cheloniidae; genus Eretmochelys; species Eretmochelys imbricata. Next base: position 60,225,387 of record NC_135576.1, on the reverse strand, counting down.
GCATTACTTATGCTAAAAAAGACTCTTGTTCTCTGTTAAACCCTTGTTCATAATACTGTAGGAGATACATTTTTACTTTGCAAATTGGGAAAGGATGATAACATGATAAATCTGTTCTTAGTCAAATTAGAAATTGATAATCAGAGTGTATTATATCCCCTTTTCTGTGTCAGATAGAGTCTAATATCTCTGACATTTGCAGCAGAAATCGTTCTGTGGGGTTCTCTGCTTCCAATAATTGGGACCTGCACCAAGATTATTTAATTATGGAACAGAAATTCGTGCTGTCATTGAACTGATGTTGGAAATTTCTAGACCAACATACATATGCTTCATCCTCTTTTTTACTAACTCTAACTTGTACTTTTTGCTTTCCCCATTGTTGATGGTCAAGTCCTGAGAATGACCGCCCTGCACCTTTAAGCGTTGGCAGCCCATCAACTGGCGTCCTCCACAGTTTCAAATCGCCTTTCTGCCATTACATTTGTCAGTAGGCTAAATGGTTATCCTGATACTTGCAGTGTTTTTTTAGTTCAAAGGTTTTTGGCTGGGTGGTTGCATACCGGTGGCCCCAGGGTAGATCCCTGTCATCCCATCACAACTTACATGCTCAGGGATCTCATGCAGATCCTTGGCGCCACTATGTCATAGTGGACAGGAGGTGGCCTTTTTCAGGACAGCATTCTTAATAGCATTTTTTCGTGCTTTTAGGATCAGTGAGCTCGTACCTGAGTCCGTTAGGGACTCTATGGGAAGGGCTCTGGAACTGTGTGATGTATAATGGCATGAGCATTCAGTGATATTATACTTGTGAAGATCAAAGACGGATCAAGTTGGCCCGGATGAATCTGTTATCCTCTGGGAAGATGATGAGCCTGGAGTCTGCCCCGTTCAGGCTTTGAAGGCCTACAGGGTGATATGGCCGAGGGGGGAAGGCCCCCTTTTTATGTACGGTGATGGGAGTCCCCTCACAGCATATCAATTTGTTACCATGTTGAGACAGGGGCTGATGAGGTTGGGGGTGGCCAGCCCATGAATTTGTCCCACTCATTCAGAATCAGGGCAGCATTAATTTGTTGTAATCTCATTACAGATGTTGGCCATGCAGATGGTGATGTGGATCTGTAGGCACAGTATTGTTTTTGGGGTGCACAGACACATGTCCAGGTTGCCCGAGGGTTTGCAGCTGGGCTTTGATGGTGAAGCAGTACCCAGTTGGCATGCGAGGAGGGGCATGTTATGGAATCAACTCATACTGCTGCCATATGCTGTGCAGGCCTGTCAGTGGCCACCAGATATAATTGGGGTGCAACTTGGGGAAAATGATTTGGTAATGCTTGAAGGGGTGGAACTAATGCTCAGAGCAAGGAGGGACTGGGGGCTGATCCTTGAACTTTTTCCAGAAGTTAACATTATTTTGGTCAGACATGCTTCAGTGCAGGGTCTGGCGGGGAGCCATGATGGACAAGGCAAGGAGGTATGTGAACAGGGAGATGGCCAAATTCCTTGGGACCATAGGAGAGACAGTAATTTCACATCCTGGCATAATATATGGGGCAGCAGAGTTGTTTTGGGAGCATGGGGTTCACCTGTCCGAATTAGGTGCTGTCATGTTTTTAACTGGTATAAAAGATGGCATAAGGAGATGTCTGTAATTGCTGGCGCTTCCTTGTGGTGGATGTGCAGTGCAGGTACACCATAGGAAAGGCATACAGTGACTGGATAAATGGCATAGAAAAGGAGTTAAAAAGAAGTGTTCGTTAAAGGAACAAACAGGGGGTGGTTGGGGACTCCTATGATTGGTACAGCAGGAAGCCAAACCCCCATTCTTATTGCCCACCTTAACTCTCCTACAAGGGGGAGGTGGATGGTAAGGTCCTGGCAATGGATTTGTTGGAGGGACCTGGAGGGAAAAATGGGGAGCTGGTGGAAGCCCCCGTGAGTAATTACAGAATAAACGTGAAGTTACCTGCACTGAACACTGTTATCTGTCAGGTAGTCCCAGACATCTAGTAATAAAGTTGCAGCCTGATTAAACCTATGTCAAATGTCTCCTGTTCTTCTTTTGGCATAGCCAGACAAGATGGTCACAAGAAAGCACCCTTTTCATGGAATGATAAACATACACATGAAGAGCTGTAGGATTATCCAAATTTGTATGCTATCAGGATAATAAACTCTCAGAAACGTGTAAGGAGGCTTTCAGAAGGCTTAAGGAGGCTTTCAGAAGGTATATAATTATATTGGTAATCCTGAATTTATATAGGATGCTTTTCTAGAGAGATGGTCCTGTCTTCATATACTTTTCTGTCAAGTGATTGTTTCCGTTGTTGGCAACTTCTCTCTGCCATATTATTCAGGTTATGTGATAGCGGCTTTAGAGTAACATACTTTCAAACACATTTACATCTGTCCTGAAGATAGTCGCTACAATATGTATTTTTCCTTTTATTTTGTATCATGTTATTTTATTTCATAACTTGAGAGACTAATAGGGTATAGTTTTCCCTGTAGCAAGTATTGTACATAGGTAACTCTAGTGTGAGTACTCCGAAATCTCTCCCAACTATGTCCCTGATTGTGATCCAAACTTTTATATTACCACCATTTGTTTATATGTATTTTTATGTGCTCTGTTTTCCATTCAGGTAAATATTTAGATTAGATTTTGCTCTTACTCTCTGTTGTCACATACTGTATTTTGTTTGAAGTAATGTTTATTATTTCAAAATACATTCTTTGTATAATTTATTTGCTAAATATCAAATGAATCCCTATATTTTTAATCATCCAAAAATGGTCTAATTGAACTGTCTTTGGTGAATCCATAGAAGATAATATACAGTAATAAGCATAATTTTAATGACATTTTCTGTACCTGGAAATCTTCATAGGAATGAGGATCTAGCTCCCCACCCCCAAGCCACACTGGATAGAACAGGATTATCTTGGTTGATGGTATTTGATAAATCTACAGTTTTTGACACAGCATATACCCTATTAGCCATCCGAATCTGTTGAACTACCTAGATACTAGCACAGGGATGGGCAAACTATGGCCTATGGGCCGGATTCTGCCTGCCAGCTGTTTTAATCTGGCCCTCAAGCTCCTGCTGGGGAGTGGGGTCTGGGGCTAGCCCCGCTCTGGCACTCCAGCTGGAGATCAGTGTCCGGGGCTGCTCCACGTGGCTCCTGGAAGCAGCGGCATGGCCCTGCTCCTATGCGACGGGATAGCCAGGGGGCTCTGCTCTGCATACTACCCCCGACCCAAGTGCCACCCCCGCAGCTTCCATTAGCCAGGAACCGTGGCTGCGCCTCCACATAGGAGCTAGAGAAGAGACATGTCGCTGCTTCCGGGAACTGCTTGAGGTAAACGCTGCCCAGAGCCTGCACCCCTGAGCGTCCCGCCGCACCCCAAACCCCTGCCCCAGCCCTGATCCCCCTCCCACCCTCCAAATCCCTCAATCCCAGCCTGGAGCACTCTCCTGCACCCCCCAGCCCCACCCCAGAGCCCGCACCTCCAGGCGGAGCCCTCACCCTCCCACATCCCAACCCCCTGCCCCAGCACTGATCCCCCCCCACCCTCCAAACCCCTCAGTCCAAGCCCAGAGCATCCTCCTGCACCCAAAACCCTTCATCCCCAGCCCCACCCCAGAACCTGTACCCCCAGCCGGAGCCTGCAACCCTTCCAGCACCTCAACCCCCTGCCCCAGCTCTGATCCCTCTCCTGCTCTCCATCCAAGCCTGGAGCACCCTCCTACACCCCAAACTCCTCATCCCCAGCCTCACCCCAGAGCCTGCACGCCCAGCTGGAGCCCTCACCCCCCTCTGCACCTCACCCCCTGCCCCTGCCTGGCGCCCCCTCCTACACCCTGAACTCCTACTCCTGAACCCCAGAGCCTGCACCCCCAACCAGAGTCCTCACCTCCTCCCACACCCCAACCCCAATTTTTTGAGCATTCATGGCTTGCCATACAATTTCTATTCCCAGATGTGGCCTTCGGGCCAAAAAGTTTGCCCCACCCCTGCACTAGCATGAGTATAGCAGGAAATGTAGTTAGTTGGTGGTCTTAGTTGATGTATGGTGGAAAAATTCTCTTTGTCCTGAACTGGCATCACTTGTGCTCTACACCAAGGTTCTGTGTGGTTCACATGTTTTTCAGTGTGAATATACTGTCTTCAGAGAGACCTTGGAGAGGTATGGTTTTGTGGTACCACTGCATTTAATATGACACTTGGCCATATATTTCTTTATGTCTCTCAACTCAAAAGGAGATATACAGCACTTAAAGTATTATTGAAATCAATGATTGGATGTCAAGAAATAGCATGAGATTAAACTCTTGAAAAACTGAAATTATGCTGAAAATATTAAGAGAATTGGAGTTGTAGACAAATGCTAGTCTTTGAAGCGATGCTCTAGGGAGTCAGTGTCACACTCAGTATGGGTGTAATCCTTGACTGCAGTCTGACTTTAGATTAGAACATCACATGCCTGCTGTGGTCAGAGCTGGGTGTTTTGGGCTGGATCTTAAATCATTTCATGGCTATTGCTAGACCACCAACCTTCTTATACTCTGACCTTATAACCATGATGCATGTCTTTGTAATATGTCAGTAGGATTATCCTAATTCATAGTATACTGGGCTATATAAGTGACTGATCTGTTACTGGCAGCCGCTGAGCAATGCTGCTCTTTGTTAGCTGCCTATTAGTGTGTGGAATGAATTAAAGATCTTGGGTCCATAGTCTTCCCTTTGTCCATGACAACACTCTGATTGGTGTCAATGAGAATAATACATGTTGTTTAAAGGCAACATATAGCCATTTTTTGTTGTCACTTAAGGTCTTCAGTGGACTGAGCCCTAAGTATCTTTCTCAGCTAATTTTATCTGACAGATACCATCTCACCATTTTAGGTCAGAGGTAGGAGTGTTTCTGTTTCCAACTGTTTCTCAGTGTTTAAGAGACTGTCAAGGCTTTCTTTAAGGAACACAGTGCTGAGCAGTTTTGTAACCTTTACTCAAGAAATAATCACTTGGCATTGATATTCTGGCTAAGAAGGAGAAGGTTGTAGAAAAAAAACTGTCCAAATATCTAGAAGCCTCAAATCTCCTTGACCTTGCAATCTGGCTTCAAACATGGTTATGGCTCCGAGAAGCAGTATTGCCAATTCCAAGTGTTCAAAAATCATGAGTCAGGTCCCACAGAATCATGAGATTAGCTTAAAATCATGACATTTACAGAAAAATACATTTTACTTTCTGTTTGTTTTCTAGTTTCTGAGTCTTTTACGTTGCACTCAGATCAGGTTTTCATGGTTTGCTCTACAACCATGAGGGCTGGAACCATTCTCTTTCTAAACTGAAAGCCGAGATTCTCTTGCAACCTCTTGATTCAAACAGGGCTTTAAGAAAAACACCAAATATTACAAATCTTGAGATAAAAGTGTGAGAGTTGGCAACATTAGAGATGGCACTAATGATGCTGGTCAATGATCTCCTCTTGTTGATGTGTAAAGATTAGATGTCCATGCTGATGACATAGCTATATCATCAACTTTCATGAGGTGACATTGACTCATTTGTGCATCCAAGTGAGAGCACATTAAGTTCCTTGCTGTCACTTTATCTTTTTGCAAGTAGAAGGTAGTTTTGAGTAATTGTTTTTCTGCCTTTTCTGGTTTTCTCGTGGGCTCCACATAGTTCTACATTATTGTCTCCCTTTTGTTCAATTTTTATATGGCATTATTGGGAAAGCTAGTGAGGAGGCAGTGGTTGCAGTAAGCTACTGACAATGCAATGTCTATCCCCATTTTGTATAAAAAATGACCTCATTGCACATTAAGTTGTAGGAGCCATTGTATGGCTTGTTGGAAGATGTGTGAGCCCCTTTAAGGGCTTGAGAGCCAGGGAGCAACTTACTGCTGCAGCTGCACACCAGGGGTGGACACAGACCTATCGTTCCCTCCTCCACCCATGCTGGAGAAGAGAAGCGGGAGGGACTATATAAGTCCATGCTGGTGCAGGAAAAACCCTCTTTTACCTGGACCAGATGGAGCAGCACCCATCCTCCTACCCACAGAAGTGGTGGAATACTGGGTATTGTCAGGATCCATTGAGGGCATTGTGCTATCCGCTCCTTTCTCAAGGGGCTGGGAAGGAATTTTTCCCTCACCGCCAGATTGGCCAAGGCAAAATGGTGGGGTTTTGCCTTCCCCACAGTGGGTTTGGCGGTGCTTAGTTGGGGCAAACGAGAAACGGGAGTTAGGCTGTGATGTTGCAATTCACTGTGTAAACATGGGGCGGATGTCCAGTGCAGGTACTAGGTAAGGAAGGGATGCAATGATCAGATAAAATGGATTGGTCGAGGATTTAAAGGAGGTATTCTTTATCGAAGCAGTAATGCAGTGTTTGGGGCTCCTATGACTGGTACAGCAGGGGGCCAACCCATTCTCCTTTATAGATCCCCCCCCTTGACTCTCATTTATGGGGATGAGGTCCCAGCAGCAGGTTAGCTGGGGACAAGGTTGGGTAAGGGGGAGGGCTGATGGAAGCTCCCGGATAGATAGTACCTGCACTGTACAGTGTTATGTGCCAGGTACTCTCAGACATTTAAGGATAAAGTTGTGGTGTAATTAAACCATATTCAATGTCTCCTGTCCTTTTTCCAGCATAGCCAAACAAAAGAGAGTGTCTGAGTGTCTTTTCAGAGTACAGTAGCAATTGAGCAAGGGTGAAACTGAGGTAGCTAAGGCTAACACGGGTATCTACCCATATATAACTTTAAAAAAGGTTTGGCTATTTAAATGATAAAATTAAAGAAAGCATAGAAAGAAAGGATAGCTTGGTTCCCAGTCCTATTGCAGAACTTCTATATGTCAATGTATCAGCCTTAATAGAGAGTACAAATTGCTTCTAATTAATGGCTACTATCTTTCTAATGTGGCTGTTTTGATCGATGCCTGTATCATATCTTTATGTGGCTCACCTGAGTTTTTTGTTGATATCTGAAATGTGTGACAAGATTTGTATTTACTCAAGAGATACAATGACATCAAAGGAACCATTCCAGTCATTTTAATGATATTTACACATCAGTTTTTATTCAATAATGTGATTCACAAAATAAAAGATGCAGCAAATGTGTATGTTCTTTTTGGAGTTGGGAGTAAAAATGTAGTGTAGGTTAAAAAATAGTTTTTTCACTAAACTTGCACAAGGCAGGTTTTTATCATTTTCTAGTGCTGTATAAAACCTTGCTAAAATCGGTATTGGGATCCTTTCTATTGTTTTCCCTTTAAAAAAGAACTTAAGGAAAACCCTTGACTGCTTTTAAATATATGAACCAGACCACATAGACTTAAATCTGCAGATTTCTCTTCACTATAACTGTAATATAGTTAAAACCAGTATAGTACTAACATGAACTACAAATATCTCTCCATTCAAGGACTCTGATTATAGTAAGCAGCATAGATGAGTACCAAATTAACTGTCTTTCTTGCTGGATGTATTTCTAGAATCAAAAGTGTTTTGATGATGTAGAGGATCCTGATTTGAGAAACTTCTAATTAGAAAATGAATACATACAAAACTATTTTAGAAAGATTTTTGAACCTGTATAACTCCCTACAGCTATGAAGACTTACTGTATTTCTGAACTGTAACAAGAAGATTTTTTTTGTATAATGCTCTTCTTAGTAGAACCTGTTTTATATAAGAAACATACTTAAAAAGCTAATTTCTTTTCTCCTTCCTGCACTGCAATCCACAAAGTATGACTAATAATAGATTTAAATTTGCTAAGTGCATTTACTCCTTTGTGCCATCATAAAGAGAATCTATTACTGTAAAATTGAGGCTTAGTTCCAAATTGCGCCATTATGAAGTTTTCTTCCAGCAATGTTTTGTCTCTAATACACTTCCCTCATTGTAATTCTATTGCAAACCTGATGTCTAGCATCAAGTCTCACAATAATTATTTTAAATTGCTACTAGGAACAGAAGTCCTGGTGGGATATATTACTACCATTCTAACAAGATGAATTTCAATGCACTTGTAACCATATTATAGTGTATTATGAAAGAAAGAAAATCTTTGAGTTGTAGGTATGCAAGCATACATGCAACACTGAAAAGTGATTTTTATCAACTTCCTAACACTTTCTGTTGCACTTTTGTGTTTTTCATTTAAATAAATTAGTAGTATCTATATATTATAATGTATTCTAGCATGTAGTTGAGTAGTGTTCTTCAAGTACTACTCAGCACCCAGACAACTTTGTAAATAAAATTATTAATTATTATTGTTGTTAGGGGCCCTAAAAGATTGCAGTTTAAACTAAGGTTAAGTTAAAACCACTGAAAATGTATGGGCACTGAACACACAAGTCTTTAGACTTCATTTCAGAACACCTGGTTTTCTATGCTTCTGATCTCTTCAGCCAAAGAGTTCCTGACTCTTGATACACAATGAGAAAATAATCTAGCTTCTAAATCCATCCTTTTTAGCCTAGGAACTTTAATGAGAACCTACAGAGCTAGTTCACAAATGAGTGGCTAGAAGTATATGAAATTTTCTATAATCCACTGTAGCTGGGCGGGGAAGGCCACAAGTGCCAAATTGTAAATGAGAAGAATTCTGAAATCAACCTGAAATGTCAACAACATTTCCCTGGAAGGCAACAGGGAAATATCGCTGGTGTAATATGATTGTGTGGATCGCACATGAATTTGCTTATGAATTTGAATACTCTTGCTGTAGTATTATACCATGGAATTTAACTCATAGAATAGCACCATGTAATGGGTATAGAGTGAAGGCCTCTGAATAATGCATTACAGTTATCTAGTCAAGATGTAACAAAGGTGTGACTATTAATTGTAGTCTTGCTACAACTGGATTGTTCATGGCTGTACTATGGGAGATGATAAAATTAGATGTTCATGATATAAAGTGATAAAGTATAGTGAGTTTGAAAACAAAGATTACTCCAATAGGCAGCTGCATAGTTTTCCTATCAAAAAGGAACTGCAAAGGATGAATTGCCATTCATAAGATGCCATCGCCAAAAGTTCTGGTTTCTCGTAATTTAGCTTTAGCAAATTTTCATATCTCCATGACCGAATGTGAGTTAGGCATGTAATGAAACTGCAAATTACTCCCCTAAGGACAACTGCCATGATAAAATAAACTTTTGTGTAACTCGTTTAACAGCAATAGGTGAAATTCTATAATAGTCCATCACATGCCTGGAAACAATAGCATGTAGTGGAAAAGCATAATTGGTTACTAGCACCTATAACACCTGTATTCCAGATTGGAAGAATGACCACCTATAATAACAAACTCTTTGTGCATTCCATAAAATAAAATAGAACTTTCAAAACAGTTGCAGTCACAGTCTGGTCTCCCATCACTGACTGTGGATACCATCCAATCAGTTCAGCAGGATGCCACCACTACTATACCTTACAGGATTGGAACATATTTCTTCAACAACTCTATTGGCCAGGGGTTCAACTTGCAAGTGGTCAAATGCATGTACAGTATTACTATGGTGACTTCATCCGTAGATACAATTGTAAAATCATGCCACACTCTTTCCTTTTGGAGAAAATTAAGTTAATGGATAAATTATAAGAAACAAAGGCAGCTTGGGTCCAATGGTCTCAGTTTTGTTCATAACCCCCACCTGTACTACCACCACCATCGTAAACCTTTTACAGTTCTTCACCAATACCTGTCGCCCAGCCTCTTGAATTACAAACTTTTTTGTGGATTCAGGATAGAGCCAATTATCCTGAGAACATGTTAAAATTATATTTCCCCAAGGACATGATATGGAAAAAATATGCTGCCCTTGCAGTTGTCTGTGTATTTTGAAACTGGTATTGATTTAAAATAGTGGATACAGAAAAAGAGATGTTATTATTTTCTATAATATATCATGTACATCCCATTTTCTTATACTGGCTTCCATTAGTAATTTTTAATTTAACTCCTTGAATGCTGCACTCCTCAGGGAGTACATTTATAGATGAATTCTCACAGTTTTGTATTCTACTATTTGTGTGTATGTGACTTTATGTAATAGTTTTTGTGCCATGATTACCAATACACATCTGTAAAGCCATAAAAATAGCTTCTGATGGATTGCACCATAACTGTACATCTTGTAGCACGCAAAGGTTAAGTCAGAGAAGGCAAGATTTCATTGGCAGAGGGCTCAATTCTGTATGGTGCTGAGTACTCTGGCCCTGACACTGCAACACACTTAAACTCTTGGTTAAAGTTAAACATGTTAAGTGCTTTGCTGGATCAAGGCTAAAGTGCCCAGCACCTTGTAGGATTGATGCCATAAAGTGTTAAATAAATTTTTAATGATCACATTACTGTCATCAACACATCGAGGAGGTGTTTGGTAAAGGAACAGAATGGGAGTAGGGGATGGGGACTCCTATGATTGGTATGGTGGGGAGCCAACCCCCTTTCTTATAGCCCACCATAACCCTCTTATGAGGGGGGAGTAGATGGTAAGGTCCCAGTAGTGGATTGGCTGGCGGGGACCTGGATGGGAAAAGGGGGAGCTGGCAGAAGCCCACCAGGTAATTATGGAGTGACTGTGGTTTTACCTGCACTGCACACTTTTATCTGCTGGGTAGTCCCAAATATCTAATAATAAAGTTGAGGCCTGATTAAACGCATATCAAATGTCTCCTGTCCTTCTTTCAGTATAGCCAGACAATAAATAACAACACTGTTTGTGAGTGGTGCCAGATTGACAGCATGAAACAGCTAAAGTTCTACGTTTAAAGAAAAAGTACATCATGGTCACCAGCTGTGCAACTTTCCCCACATAGCCCCACCAATATGCTTCAGCCCTACCCTAGTTGTACCACCCCAGGGGTGAGAGGATAGTTTAATATTCATATCCATTCTATCCTTTGTTCATGTGCTGGGGCTGTCAACAAAGGTGCCAGTTAGTGTTTATTAAAGCCTGTGCTTTAGAAAATGCCATAAGACCAACAACTCATTTCACAAAGTTCACCAGAAAGCTCTCAAATTATGTTTCACCAGTTTCAAACAGATTCAAATAAGTGACCTTGAGGTAAAATCTTCATGTCCCATTACCAATCCTCTGAGCCGTAATTCATGTTCCTACAGCCATCATCCATACAAAGACTGGAGTCCTGAGTAGTGTCATAATGCTGTGTTCTTGTCTGCCAACACTACTTGATGCCAAAACATCACCTATTATTGTTATAAGTTATTTTCCATTGTTTCAGACTAAAAGATTGTTATATAAAATACAATCTCATACAGTGTCATCAGTTTGGTTAGATGTACAAAATCCCTAATTATGAACTACTGTAGTATAAAGATATGAGTTTATTTCCAAATACGCAAAAATCAATATATAAATATTGTTATCCTTGACTGGACTGAATTTTCCAGTGTAGCTGGGAGTTTGTTGCCATGTGAAAGTCAAACTGTGAATCTCAACTATTTTCTGATAAATAAAAGGCTAGCCATTACTGCTGAAAAAGGTGTATGCCAGAGCACATTTCCTGCTGCAGCTGGGACTGTTGCAGAGAAGTAAGAGAATTTCATCCATGGCCCTCTGAGTGTTAATAAAGTAAAACTGAAGATGCTAAAGTGCTAAATAAAAAATGCCTTAAGAGTGAGCTCATAACTTCACCTCTTGGGATTTGGTCACATCCTTCGGCTTAAAACATGAAGTGAGTCTTAATGAGGAATTGAAATTAGCTTGAAATTTTTTAGTAATTCTTAGTTGCTTGAACTTTGGAGGAGCTTATTTCATCTGCTAGTTCATGAAATAAAAGAAGAATATGTGTTGTTGAAATATTTTAATAGTACAATGCAATGGCAAGAGACAGCCTCTATTTTATGCTAACAGAATATTATGTGGCTCTTTCAGTATGTGTCTCTACTACAGATTTCAAGAGGGTTGAATGGATACTAGGTAAACTTGAATGCTGCGCAGTTGAAATACTGGAAATTAGCTGCATGATGTATTAACCTAAATAATAGCATTCCTGACGTAGAAAGAATGATGGAAATTAAACATCTAGTTATGCACACCGTGTCTGCACAGTGTGCTGCATGCACCGCATGTGTTAGAATTTCTTCTCCGTTCTTTTTTTAATCTTTTATTCATAGCATTGCAGGTGATGAAAAATTTATGCCTTGAGTCTGGCACTGAAATTAAATGCAAAATGAAAACAGAAGCAGTTTATACTGACAGCTTAAATATCTTTATCTAGCATACGGTTGCACTATAAAAATCACTGGGTGACTTTTAAAATCTCCCACGTGCAAAAATTCAAGAGTTGTAAAATAAATAATAAAGTTATGAAACTCAGATATCAACAGAAAGTTATTTATTTCATTAGTATTCACTATTAATTTCTTCATTATTTTCAAAAAATTCAGACAATTGAATGTAGGTTTACTATAGCCCTGCACTGCCTGATTGGTGATATTAATTTCTGAGTGGCAGAAAACAGTGGATTTTTGTATTATATTTAATGTCAGATTTTTCTAATAGCTTTTTCTTAAACTGAATAGCAGACATTCATCAGCTATCTGAATGTATTTACAATACAAAGGTTAATTATTTAGGTAAATCAGTTCATTCATCATAATATTCATAGTGAGTGTGCAGTGTAAAATGGCACAATTACTATAATACATATAATGTTTCTAATGTATGTTTCTAAAGCAAGGGTTTTCTTTAAGCCACCTTTAGAACAGTTTAAAATAGTTTCTATGCAACTATTTTATTAGTAACAACTTAAGCCATAAAACGGCTGTCTTTAAAACGCTCTGAATACCTGGAAGTGTTCAGTCTATTGTCCTTTAGTATAACTGCCTTTGCTTTGGAGCTTTTCAATGTTCTTTTTGTGGCTTTTGTTGATTAAATAACATTGAATCACTAATTGTTCATTTATATTTTAAGTTAATAACAAGGAAATATTGATACAAACTTTTGTGAATAAAGCTGTGTGATGCTATAACTAAGAAATATATATATACTACCATTAAGAAAAATAAGCAAGGAGTTATTTACCATTCTAATAAGTAAAGCATTAAATATAAAAGTCTATTTGCAGTCAAGAAAAGTACTACTAATAAACCAGCAATTATAATTCTATAGGAGACAGTACAGTGCTTGCCATTTTTGCACGCAGTCTCTGCTTGATAGCTTTTTACAGTGTTTTATGTAACATACTGTGTATAATTATGCAGATAATTTTATACAATATTAATTGTGCTAAGAGTATACTGGAACTGTGTTTAATTCAGTAATCCATTTGCATTTTAATGATCCTAACAGCATAAGGTTACAGAATAAAACATGAAACATCTCTATGATTATCACATAATGTGTAGAGTTGAGATACTTATATTGTTTCATACTATTCCAAATGTTTAATATAGTCTGTTCATAAAGATAGAAAAATAGTATAGTACACAGGATAAATTAAGGTTTTCAAAATCAGCAGCAGTATGTTTTTAGATTCAATATATGCCAAAGCTTTTAGAAAAGTTGCAGAATTATCATTCAAATGCCATAGATTTCAAATCTGAAATTTGCTCCGTACAAGCTTTCAGTACCTGAGCAGATTGTTCTGCTACTGATGGTAGACTGAATATATCAAATGCACTTGAGAAGGATTGAGATATCTTTCAGTGGAAGCAACCATTATGAGAAACAAAATTCTTTTTATCGGATCTTTTAAAAACATAAGATATAGTCAAGTGTATTTGTTACAGAACAGAAATGAATGTGCTAACTTTCACAAATACAGGGAGTAACATACTCCACTAATGGGTATGAATGGATTTTAAGTTTGGTTTGTAACATTTCTCTTATTTCCTTTATCATATACAGATTTAATATCAGCATGAATAAATCTAAATTGTTTGCTTCTTTCTTCCTAATTCCTGAAGCAATGTAAAAGCCTAGAGAGGTTTGAAGTGACAGGATTACAAGCAGTCTTTTGCATACATGGCCTTTAGGGATGTGCGGCTACCTTGCATCTAATAAACAAGAAAGTGAATTCGTTGAATAATGAATTAAGTGGCATAAGTTGTGATAACAAGGAGCAAATGTAACTTCAGACGAATGGTATTTGCTTTGTGTGGGGTTATCTGAGAGGGCTGATGCTCTGCCAAGGGAGATCGAAAAAAGGCTCATTATATTAAGATGTTCTTTTACAGAACACAGCCTAAAATGATCTTGCAGTTTTTCCGTTTGCTGAACTCCTTTGTGTGCTTCTATCAAACCGACTATCTCCACCAGGGGGATAACTAGGATTCTTTTAGGCCGTTGAGTGTTGTTTATAATGAAAATTCCTAGTGAGTTTTAGATGGGTCACCCAACAATTAAATAGAGATGTCTAATTGGTTGATCCGTATTAGGGTCAGCAGCTGGTTACAGAATAAAAGCTTGTATTGCCCCACTTGCACAGTTCTGAACCAAATTAAATTATTAATCTACTCTTTGCTTCAATGTAGCTTCACAGGGATTCCTAACCTGCCATGCCAAATAAAACAGAACTACTGCTTTACATTTTCATTATGATGAATTATATTTTAAATTGCAAATGCTCTCCTCTTTAGCTTGCATTGCATATCTCATTCTGTAGCTAGATTTACTAAGTAAATGCTTATAATTTGTTTTGTTCATTCCTAGCTGTAACATGGACATCTGAAGTCATGAACACAAAGTTAGAATACAAAAAAGACATTCAGTTATGAAGCTCTCAGAATGTAACAGTGTGAAAGGACTGAAAGCAAAATATTTTAAATGATTTTATTCTTACTAACTTTTAAAATGGAGAGTGATTATTTATATATATATAACATGTGCTGCAAATTAATTCACAATTAAACAAAACCATCTTTGTAGTGGTAATGAGAGAGCAGGTTTCTTGGTTTTTGAGTCATTATATGTTTACTTTGATTTTGTATTATTTAATTAGTTAAAGCTAATGTGCATAATGTTATAGAGCACAGTTATAGAAGATTACTACTCCACGTTCTGTTCTCTAATAAAACTTTCATCATTGGTTTTAACAATTATACATTATAACTGTTAAAGAGAAAAAACTGAGATGAATCAGACTCTACAGTATTGTTCATTCTAGTCCAGTGGGGAATATTATGATATTATATCTTTGAATTGTACTTTTGCAAGATATTTGCTGCCTGTATTACTATGTGCTTGCTCGTTATTTTAAATTAAAGTTTTTAAAGCTATCTAATGCCAGTGTACAACTGATTAAAAAGGCTGAGGGCTAAAGCCTGTTGCTTTTGAAATATATTCTAATTTCTAAACACATAGCTCACTTTGTTAATCTCAGTTGATTGAAGTTTCTGGCTTTGATATCCTATATTAGGTAAAGAATATGGGTTGAGGGAGGGATTTAGGGAACAGGAAAACCAAAGCATCATTGTTTTAATTGTAATTTAGAATTTGTTCAGTCATCCTCACGATTCTGGATGGTGGTCTTCACTGACAATGATACGTTCCTTCTCATTTAGGGTTGGAGCAGGATCAGTTCCCGTATTTGGAAGACTGTAATGGTGTCACTGCACACTGTGTCTGAGCGTGCGCGTGCATGCACGCTCCCTTGAGCATGTGTTAGAGACCATAGTGACTCCGTAGTTAAGGCCGCATTGAAATTTGCATCTAAAACAGGGATTAGACCTCTTTCTTAACTGTGAATAGTATTTATAGTGTATCCTCACCAAACTAACAGCATTTCTTGAGTTCAGAATTATTTTCTGAAATTTTCAAATAAATCTGTTGATTAGTGTGTTGACTATAATCATTTTAAAATGACATTTTAATGGTCTGGTGATGTGTGGGTGGGTGTGTATGTGAATCTAACCTTTTTATGTTACTCAACTCCAGAAAAGACTGTGAAGAACGTCAAGGGACCTAACCAAGATAGGTGAATGGGAAAGTCAATGCAGGATGAAATACAGTGTTGATAAATGCAGAATACTTGAGAGAAAAATATGAACTACTCATACACTTTACTGGGTTTAAATTAATAATTTAGGGAAAGGACTTGGGGATTATTGTGCACAGCTAATTGAAGACTTCTGCTCAAAGACAAAAACATTTTTAGGATGCATAAAGAATGGGATGGAGAATAGTACAAGTAATATTATAATGACATTACATAAAGCAGTGGTTCCCCATCATCTGGAATATTTTTTGCAGTACTGGTCACCCCATCTCAAAAGCATATTACAGAGTTAAAGAGGGGGCTCAGAAAAAGGTGATGAGAATGATTAGGGGCATGGAAAAAATTATATTAAGAGAGATTGAAACGATTAATATTGCACCTTAGAAAGAAGACAAATAAAAGGGGACATGATGAATATACATAAACTAATGAATAATATAGAGAAGGTAAATTGGGAGCTTCCGTTTGCCCTAGCAATAAAACTGAAAGCTGGCAAATTCAAAACTGATAAAAATAAATAGATTTTTAGACAAAGCCCATTAGATCGAAGTTCATTGACACAAATTTCTAAGTTAACACTTGTCAAGGTTCCTTCCCCACTCTGAACTCTAGGGTACAGATGTGGGGACCTGCATGAAAGACCCCCTAAACTTATTCTTACCAGCTTAGGTTGAAAACTTCCCCAAGGTACAAACTTTGCCTTGTCCTTGAACCCTATGCTGCCACCACCAAGCGTGTGAAACAAAGAACAGGGAAAGAGCCCACTTGGAGACGTCTTCCCCCAAAATATCCCCCCAAGCCCTACATCCCCTTTCCTGGGGAAGGCTTGATAAAAATCCTCACCAATTTGAACACAGACCCAAACCCTTGGATCTTAAGAACAATGAAAAATCAATCAGGTTCTTAAAAGAAGAATTTTAATTAAAGAAAAGGTAAGAGAATCACCTCTGTAAAATCAGGATGGTAAATACCTTACAGATACAAAACATAGAGAATCCCTCTAGGCAAAACCTTAAGTTACAGAAAGACACAAAAACAGGAATATACATTCCATTCAGCACAGCGTATTTTACCAGACATTAAACAAAAGGAAATCTAACGCATTTCTAGCTAGATTACTTACTAACTTAACAGGAGCTGTAAAGCTGCATTCCTGATCTGTTCCCGGCAAAAGCATCACCCAGACAGTCAGACCCTTTGTCTCCCGTGCTGCCCCGATTTGAAAGTATCTTGTCTCCTCATTGGTCATTTTGGTCAGGTGCCAGCGAGGTTATCTTAGCTTCTTAACCCTTTACAGGTGAAAGGGTTTTGCCTCTGGCCAGGAGGGATTTTATAGCACTGTATACAGAAAGGTGGTTACCCTTCCCTTTATTTTTATGACAACACTAGATAAGATCTTAGAGGGATATCAAACCTCATGCACCAGGGTTTAAGCCAATCTCTATCTATCAAGGGTTAGAATGAGACTTTCATGGAAAGAAGGTGCAGGTTATCCCACAACAGCCTAAAGCTGGGTTTCATGCACCTCCCTCTGAAGGATCTAGTTTCTCTCCTGTGGGCATCCTATGATCTGCAGGAAAACTCAACTCAACTCCTGTGCACTTTTGAAAAGATCTAATTTCTAACATTCCTATAGACCATAGAAAAACTCTGCATACTGCCCATCTTTCCTGACCAGTGTCCCCACCACCATCTAATTCATCCAATGTCCTTCCTACCCCTACTACCACCCTTTTCCCACATAAGGCTTTGTACTAGTAAACTATAACCTTATAAATTTAGACAAATACATTTTAGTAGCATTTTAGAGAATTTGAAATAATGTATTAGGTCTGATGTTTATATTAACTCCACAGGTAAACTTGAGTCCAACTATGTGGGCTACATGGGAACTGTAAAAATCTATAATATTTATGTAGAATATCCTTTGCTTTCATAAAAATATAATGATTTTAAGGTTTCAGGTCTCAGGTGGTTCCAGGGCTAGAATCAACTGAACAGATTCCAGTGGGGATCTGTATGAGTTTCTAGAGGGGAAACTGGAACTAGCAAAATTTTTCACGGAACAGACAGTTTTGTAAAAAAAAAAAATAATAATTCAGAAATGTCAAAATGTTTTTTTGGCTCAGTTTGCCATCATACTGTAACTGGCTGAGCTGCCACAGTGAGTGATTTATGGACATTGTAGTTTTGGCGTCTCATGCCCCATTGTCCCTTATAGGCTGGACTCCCAGACTGGACTACATTCTCCATGGTGCATCATGGTCATGGTAATCCCATCATGCAGTGTCGTGGGTCAACCAGAGGGAGAGCCACAATATATCATTGGAGATGTAGTCCAGCCAGGTAGTCAGGTCCATTGAACAGAATGGGGGCATTAAGCATCCGAATCATAACTCTTGTGAGGTACTGCAGCAGCTCAGGGAACACAGATTATTGTCAAACTGACCTGAAATGAAACATTTCAATTTGTTTTGGCAAACTGAAATATTTAAATTCAAGTCAGCATGACCTGAATAGAAATATTTCATTTTAATTTTCCCAAATGTTGTCAAAATAGAAATTTTCCTATGGAAAATTTGAATTGGCCAAAAACTGCATTTATTTTATTTTATTCGGAAATTACTGACCCGTTCTACTCATGCATTAGATGCTGATTAGTCATAGTGTTTTACAGTTATGACAGGCTAATGCCATATGTAATTGCTATTAATTTCAATGAAAGTTTTCTCAGTTGCTATGCGTTTGTGAACTTTTTGAGGTAATTGTGAGACTGGTTACTAAATGTGTTTTTGTATCCGGGATGCTGATCACTACAGAGTCAACAAAAACCAACCAAATCTTGTAGCACTGAGTACATGCAAATGTGGTCTAGAGGTAAACCTCTAAGTCACTCATAAAGAATGCATCAGGTGAAACATTGGGTCTGTGTACACTAGCAGTCAGTTTAGAGAATCAAGAGATATTGGTGCTAGCTGTAAAGATTGATATTTGTCTCTCCCCCTAGCCAGTGAAAATCTGACAATAAAGAATTAAAAGTGAAAGTCCTGAGTACTGAATGTAGCCCTTGAAAATTAGTTTAATTCAGGCATGCTGCCAGGGTTTTGCATCTCTGACCTCATATAGTTCACATTATTGTCAAAGAAGAAGATAGTAATAAAAAAGAGAGAGAGATAAAACATGTAGGGGAGGGAGTGTCCTTTAACATAGATTTTTGCTGGATGGAGAGAGACAGAAGTATTTATCCACCATTTTCTCTCAAAAACTATTTGTGTCTCAGAGCAAAACTGGTGACTCATTTCATTTTTGTAAATATAAACTTACTTATTTTACTTCAATGAATGAAACTTTCAGGGCTTATTCCAGTGTAAATGTGATTGTCAGTGTGCTTTTCTTCATTATGGTCTTGCTTTTATTGCTGGTAAGGTACAAAGGATCTGAGGAAGGTATAGCAGACTTTGAAAGATGCAGAGCCTTTCCTCAGATTCTGCAGACCATACAAACTGTAAAAAGGTCTAGTTTGGGCTCAAAGGTATGTAGGGACTGAAGCAAGTGCTCCATAGAAGGTGTCCTTACAAGAAACAAAAGGCCTGATGAAGGGCTCCTATAGACAAAGTAAGAACTTATTGTTTGGCCATTATTCACTTAAGGAACTCTACAGAAGGGGAGAACTTTGTTGAAGCATAATATAGTAACTCCACAATACTGGAGCCTGTAACAGTCCTTTGAGGAAGAATGTTCTCTTGCAGATTTACAAGATGAGGAAGAAAGAGATTCCCTTGTGTGGACCTATCTAAAGCTCTAGAAAAAAATTAACTGCTAAATAGTAAGTGACTTTGTTAGAATGAAGGGTGCCTATTCAACCTTAACATTGGCATTTCATGATTGTCAATACTTAATTGTGCAATTTCAGTATTAAATTAACCAAGTATATATGTCTAAATGAGCAATTGTACTATTAATTTGAAAGTAACAGCATGTACAATAAGAACTACTTTATAAACATTTCCTAGCCTTGCAGTTATATAAATATTTTCACACATCTAACTAGTAGATCCATTAACTCTTCTCAATGGGTAGCCTGTAAATGAGACTGGTTCCACAATATACAAACATAAAGGTTACTACCAAGAGCCACCAATTTTTCTGGGAGGTTGAGACTAGATTCAACACTTTGTCAGGCTGGTAGGTTTATAATAATATTAATACTTATATACCGTAACACCTTTCAATCCAGGAACTGAAAGGATTTGACAAAGATTAGTTAAACTTAACAACAACCTTGTGTAAATATTGTTAAGGTAGTTGTGTTGGAGGACTTGATGCAGTAAAAAGACACTTGTCTAAAAATGAATACAGTAACATAATGGGTGCATTTGTGACAAATTATACTGACTTAGTAGTCATTAAAGATAAAACAATAGATTGCTTGGCAATTTTTTATCAAATGAGTTCAAATGTATTTCTTGCGGTATACCTCTCACAGCCGCATCAGCATAGAACTTGGTGATTGCCTCAATTTTCTGTTTTGATTCGTCTTTCAAAGATAACTTTGCAACATTATGGTAAACAATGCAAAGACCACTCAATATCTTTGCACATGATGACTAAAATATCAAAATAATGTGAATTTGTGATAGCTGGTTAGAAAGTCTGACAGTCTTAGGTTGGACTATACTAGTGTAAAGATACTAAATTAGCTATGTTTGATTGCAGATGATTATTCTCATGGTTCTGAACCACAGCATAAAAATCAAAGCAGATCCTATTGTTTTACTATGTAATGCGCAGTTCCAGATAGCTTTCCAGAGATAGGGTTCTTTGTTTTGATCAAGTATTAAAATAGCAGATGAGTCATCATATCTACATCAGAAATTTGCTTTGGAAAAAAGTAAATCAAAGTTGGAAAGTGTTTAGTTTGGAGACTAAAAATAAAGCAAAATCTTGATTGCTAATTTGACAGATTGATGATGCTAGAATTTTTGTCCTCCCAGCTTCCCAAACAGACAGAGGTGGGAAGGGAAATAGCAAAACATTTGTGTTTTCTTCCTGAACTGAATATGGAAAGGGAAAGGAAAAATGGGTAGCATTTCAAGCGTTCATTAAGATCACTGCAGTGATCAAAGTTAATAACTGCTAAACAAACAAATACTCTGATCTTGGAATAAATTCAAAGAATCCTTTATTGACTCAAAAAAATGAATGCACAGACACATCTAAAGTGGAGGAGGAATTGCATTCATTGCAGATGTACTTCCACTACAGTTTTTGGTGGATGACATTAGATTTTAAAATCTTTTATATAAAAGTCCCCACTTCTTCCACTTGGTAATTTGGTAACTTCTGTAATAGCTGTGGCTCCTGTTAGTCCCTATAACCTATAAATAGGCTTTTGCTAAGCCAACCAGTTACTTGAAAACCAGCTTGGTGAGGTCTCTCTTATAGGAACTAAATTTGAAATATTTCTGGGGACCATCCCTACACTGGTCTACTTAGAAACAGGCAACAGAGTTACATCAGGGATTTGGCCAAGTTTTTATGATGCTTTTACTGATTATGTGGAGCATATTTAAGAAAAGAGAACAGGAAGTTTTGGCAGCTTATGTGCAGTCTTTATTAAGCCTGACAGGACAGTGTGAGAGTTGTTAAAGGTAGAAAAATTAATCAGACATCTTGCAGAGCTGAATCATATAGTTTGAATAACTTTTTTAACTAGTAGACTCCACTGTTGACAGTTAAAAGCATCTTAATAAATCGTGGTGCCTGATTTCAAATGGTTATGCAAGCCCACTGTGTTTTGTTTGTGCTTAGGGCTATGATTTTGTGCCTTTGGTCACTGAAATCTTGGAAACAGCTGTAAAAACATATTGTTAGGCCCTCAAATCAAATGTGTTACAATCTGATACACGGCGTTGCAACTCAGGTTTGGCCCATCATCAGGCCCACCAAACCTGAGTGGTGTTACAACCCTGTGCACCAGGTAACAATGCTCAGAGTGGGAAGCCAGACCCAGCCCCAGGGGACAGAAGCCACCCCTGTGGAGTGAGTATGGGGTGAGCTCTCTCTTCAGTAGCCTCACTATTCTCTTGTGTATGTTGGTGTAGCATAATCTACATAATTTGGTGATTTTCCATGACTCATTGCTTTTTAACTCCGCATCTTTTCTGTGAAATATACTAAAAATTTCTGTGCTGAAATGGTAGACTTATCTGTGCTTAATAGTGATGAAAAGCATGATGTTTCTGTTTATTACATAAGGTAAACTTATATTTACTTGGAATTTCTTTGTGTAGCATATTTTCATTTAGAACGTGATACTTAAAAAAAATTCTGTTTATCTGCAATCCGTGACTGTAAATAGTTCAGTAGCTGAGTTTCCAATGAAATATGTGAAATATATATAGTACAATAGCACTGACTTTGCTGAATAATAATAATAACCAAGAGAAAACTTTTGACTAAAGCCAAACTGTTGGTTTGCAAGGTCTATTGGCTTTTGACCTTGTCATGATCTCAGGGCCGTAGGCATGAATGTTGATTACTTAAAACAGGTCTAGAATAGAGTAATCTCTGATAAAATTCTTGTAAAAAATTTCTGATAGGAACCCAAGACATGACTCAATCAGTGCCACTGATATCTATGTCAAATTAAGAGTCAGATTACTAGCTTCTTATCTCAAGAGGCCAAATGAAATGGCATGAATATGTGAACTTTTTGAACAGTAATGGATGGTCTGAAAGAGGTTGCCAAGTGAGATTTCTGAGTTAAATGTTAGGGGCAAAAACCAAGGGTTGGACCTTACACAAGTTGGATGGATTCCACTAGCCATCTGTTCAAGGAGTTACTTGATAGCTCATCAGCTGAGATCTATAAAATGGCCCAAGCCTGTCACAAGTGACTGTATTAAAATGGGGTTCATTCATTCATCAACTATTTCTCTTTTAATTTATTAATATAAAATAATATTATGTATGTATACACATATTTTATTTAAAACAGTCATTTTTTTACACAAAAAGCATTAGAGCATGAACACATTTCAGCAATACAACAAAAAATTTTCAGTGACTATTATCACTGTTGATAATGCATTAGTAGGCAAAGTAGGCAGATTAATTTACTTATGGTAAGCTAAGTGCATTCTTGGCTCCTAAAGGGGAATAATTTGTTCACTTAAGCCAGATATCCCACTCTTCACGGCAAATGTCATTGCCTGGATTTCCCTTTGACAGTTTGGCAACCCTGCACCCCTGTTATAGTATCCATTTATTTGTCTTGTTTTCAGCCAGATTAATCCATTCTGTTTTGACAGGAAGACTGATGGGTAATTGATAACTGTGATAGACACAAACAGAAGAGTTGGATGCTGAATAATTCAGCACTTTTCAGTATCAATAAGAGAACAGGTTGAAGAATTTGTGTCTCTATTTACACTTAAACTAAACTAAGTCAGCCCAGACATTTATGCTGCCAGTCTATCAGAAAACCAAACAGTGTACATTCGGTTTCCACCCGACAAAATGTTTTATAAGCTTGTAACAATATGTGTGAAGCTGCCAGAATAATAAATAGGTACAGCAGCCCATGCATGCTAATGTTATGTTGTAAGCAGTTTTGTTGACAAGTGCTAATACTTCTTTCATACTATCATCAAAAGCAGCTAATACAACAGCCATTATTTGCTAGCTTTCCAAGCAAGACATGATGGATTGTGACCTTAATATGGGTTAGCCGAGTTTTGAAAGTTAAACAACTTGCAATAAATCATAGAATTATTACAATGCAGTTTAATTGGTTAAGGACTGTTTATTTCCTAAACAGGGTGAAAAATTTCTGTTTCGGCACTTTTAATTTGCAAAGTGCATTTTCATTATGAATGGCAGTTTAATATTCTGCTCTTTTGTCATGCAAAATATGCAACACACAGGCAATCTATTAATTGGACAAAAATGCATTGCAAGCGTAAATTATCCTTTATATCATCACTTGTGAGCTTTTACATCTATTAAATGTGTTAAATGGAATATAGTTAAAGATTGTACAACTTGCAGGTTAGTTTGGAAATTTAAATTAAGCTTCATGATGATTTTAATGACCTTTATTTGTGGCAAAGTAAAGTAATTAAATAATTGTAAATATAAAAGGACAATTTAAGCAATTTCCTTTTTCTTAAGACATACACTTTATTGATTCAGTGGTTTTAGGAAATGTAGCAGTTGTCTACATTAATATTATTCTTGTATATAAGTAGATCTTTCCTGCTTCCTTTCGTTTTTCTCCAAACCAAAATACTAAATACTATAACATATATGTACAAAGAGAATAAATCAATAGAAAATTGAGATTACATTTGTAGCATTTATACAATGTAACAACTCTTCATTTCACTTAGTGTAATGTATTTGCAGAATTTGAGACTTTGGAAAAGCATAGTACTGTGTAGGTAATCGGATACTTCACTAATATGTATATGTGCAAACCTCAAGAACAACAGAAGCATAATATTTCTTAATGATTAAAGAAGTAAGTCATTTACTATCTAGTCTGTTGGTACTTTAATTATTTTGTTAACTATAAACTTTATTTAATAGTGGTGGCTATAGATCCACCTAAACATTAAGGGTTACTTACAGAGAAAATGTAGGCAGACAAATTGACTGTCTAATCTGTTACCGCTGGGTTAAAACAGCAATGAACAGTACAGGAATTCTATCAAATATGCATTTTCTGCTTGAAATGAACAACTGTTCAATATATTTTTTGTTATAAATGACTGCACCTTTAAGCAGGGGAGAGGGGAGCATGGTCTGGCTTGCGGGGGGAGAGGAAATAGCACTTTACAGGTTGGGGGGGAGGGAGGGAGAGATGCTCAGAGGCTGCTGTAAAACGGGGAGTGGGTCAGTGTGGCGACACTGACTCATCCCCAGGGACTTGAAGGGCTGGGGAGTTGAAAAAGGGGAAGCCTGGCAGGAGAAGCCTCTTTTCCCCAGAGAAGCGCCCACCATTCCTCCCCTTGGAGATGGCAAAATACCAGGTTTGGTCTGGACCTGCTGTGGGCATCATGCTAGTCGCTCCTTTCTAGGGGGTTGGGAAATAATTTTTCCCTCACCACCAGATTGGCTTAGGTGGAGCGGGTTATTTTTTTCTTTTGCCTTCTCCACAATGGTGGGGGGAGCTATGTTATGATGAGTAGGGAAAGGAGTAGGCTATGATGTCGCGACTCATTATGTAAGTGGGGGGCAGCTGTCCAGTGCAGGTACTCCATAGGGAAGGGATGCAGAGACCAGATAAATGGCTGTGTAAAGGACTTTAAAAGTAGGTGCTTGTTAAAAGAGCAGCACTGGGTGAAGGGATTTGGGGCTCCTATGACTGACCCGGCAAGGAGCCAACCCCGCTTCTTTATAGCTCACCTTAACCCTCATTTGGGGGGAGGAGGGAAATGGTAAGGTCCCAGCAATATGGGACTAGCAATGGGTTTTTACCTGAAATTTCAGTCAAAAGAGGACCTGTACAATGTCCAGTCAGAAGTACTGACCAGACACCAAATGTCTGGTTACTAGTTTTCTGGGGGACCTGGATGGAAAAAGAGCAGGCCTGGCGGAAGCTCCCCACATAGATATTGAATGAACGTGGAGTTACCTGCACTGTACAGTTTTATCCACCAGATAGTCCCAGACATCTAGTAATAATAAAGTTGCGGCCTGATTAAAATCCGTGTCAAGTGTCTCTTGTCCTTGTTTTGGTATAGCCAGACAAAGAGCAAAACATTCTAGCTACTGTGCTCTGAAGTGCAGGCAGCTTTTGTGACCAAATATATTGGTAGCCTAAAGGTTCAAATTAGAGAATACATTACTTATTCTCTTTTTATATGTTTTACAAACTGCTAATGATTTTTTAGTTGTGTAGTAATTTCTTTTTAAAGGAGCAAGTCCAATTATCTCAGAACATAATCTAAACATTTGATTAATGATGGTGATTCCCTCCTCTCCCACAGCCCCCAAATGGAATCATAGACTGGAATATGCAGGTTAATTAAAGCAGAAGAAATGAAATGATCAGTATTAAGTAATTCAGAACAAAGGTTTGTTAACACAAAACAAAAATGTGCTCACTAAGTGGTGCTCACTAAGATCAGAATGAGTTAACCAACAAGCTTAGAAAAAACCTATTTTCAGTAATATAATAAAGTCTGCAGAAAATGTATACAGCATTCTTCACTGATGTTAACATGTGAAAGAGTAAGGAAGTTGAATTAATGTTTCGATGACCACAATGGATTTTTAACAGTTTAACAAAGATAAGAACTATCCAGTGAGAAGTGAAGGACCATTTTGTTCATGTTTATATGGAGTTCTTTATTTCCCTCAGAATCTTCTACTTGCTAACTTGGGTTTATTATCTGTGTTGTATTAAGCAAAAAAAGAGTATTTGATAGCCACAGTGATCCAGATATTCTGTCACATCCAGACTGGTAAACTGTAATTTACATTAACTAAAACAGAAGAGGGAAGCATGAAAGACTTCAGGTGCTTCGAAAGTGGCAGTCCATCTCGCTAGTGGGACAGCCACTTTGGATTCATTACTGCAGAATTTTGCACCCTCCATTGGCTCCCATTTGACTTCCAGTGCCAATTCAAGGCTTTTGCCTAAATCTACAAGGCCATTAATGGATAAGGACACAGAGACCACTGCTCCATCTATGACCAACTGAGACATGCACTTAGTGCAGCTGCCAACCCTAGAACAAAAACAGTGGAAACCAGACGTGAGGTGTTCTTGGTATAGGATGCTTAGCTGTGTAACAAGCTACAAGAAGAGATTAAATTATAGTGCGAGGCCTATTTGCTCAGCCAACCATTTGCCAAAAGCTTCCCCACCAAAGTCTAATAGAGGTAAATTCTGATTAACCAAACCCTGATTATCTGAAATTCAGCTATGTCCTCTGAAATTAGAATTTCATTTTTCTGAATTCTGGATATGTCCACCCAGCCATTTAAATAACTGCAGTTTACTTGTACAAAAAAATTCAATACAAACATGCTCTCTTGGTCACCAAAAAAAAAAAAAAAACCCAACCCAACAAACAAGCAGACTTTTCCAAAACCTGGGAGAGCCAAATAGAAGAATCCTCCATACCCTTGCAATTTAATTTGTTCAGTGGCAAGATATGGGTGGAAGTAGCCAAATGATCAATCGAAGGAAAGGAAGAATTAATATGTAGAGATGAGTAAGGCAAAGTTTTTGTCACGGATATTTTTAGAAAAAGTCATGGACAGATCACAGGCAATAAAAAAAAAATTAATGGAAGCCTGGGACTTGTCCCTGACTTTCACTAAAAATATCCCTGACAAAATGGGGAGGTGGGTTCAGCACCCACTGCTGCTGGGGCTCCTGAGTCCCCCACTGCTGTGGGAGCTGCAGGGTCCTCCTGTCTGCGGAGCTGGGTGCTCATGGGGGTCCCCTGCCGCCCACCAGGGCTAGGAGCTGCGGGGAGTTCCCACTGTCTGGGCAGCTTCGGGGGGGTCCCTAGGTGCGGCAGGGCAGTTGCAAGGAGTCCACCCACCACGGTTGGGCAGCTGCAGGATCTGCTGGTTGCCTGCCACAACTGGGCAACTGTGGGGATTCCCCGCTGCCCCTGGCTGGAGAGCTGCAGGGTACCCCCACCAGTATGGGGGTTGGGAGCTGCGGGGAGGAAGAGAGAGGAACACTGGCTGGGAGTTCCAACCCGGGGGCAAAAAATGTCACAGAGGTCAATGGAATAATCATAACCTTAGAGATGAGTAATTCACTGCAAATAAAGTACTCAGTGAAATTAGTGTGTGCGTGGGTGGGGGTGGACATTATTTGAGCAGATAATTTTCTCAGTGTTATTCGTTATTTGAATTTACTCGGTGTTTTGCAAGTCATGTATTTTATTTAATTTATTTATTTATTGTTTCACTTCATGGAGCAACTGTAGACGGTTTATATGTAGGGTTGCCAGGTGTCTGGGTTTTTACCTGAAATTTCAGTCAAAAGGGGACCTGTACAATGTCCACTTAGAAGTACTGACCAGACACCAAATGTCTGGTTAC
The DNA here is from genome assembly GCF_965152235.1 of Eretmochelys imbricata. Classification (NCBI taxonomy): domain Eukaryota; kingdom Metazoa; phylum Chordata; order Testudines; family Cheloniidae; genus Eretmochelys; species Eretmochelys imbricata. The sequence goes on along the minus strand of NC_135576.1, from coordinate 60,197,301 downwards.
TGCCCGCAGGGGCACCAGAACAGGGGGGCCCAGTCAGCGCCCACCACAGCTTGTGTGACTGCAGCGAGGCACTTGCAGAGAGCTGGGGACAGCATGGCTGTGAGGCAGGTAGGTGCCAATCCATGCTGTGGGATTGTGTTTGGATCATGTCATATTTTCCATCCTCCTCTCTGTTCCTCGGCTCTGCACACATTCCCCACCCGCTGCAGAAACACCCCATCTTCGTGGGAAGCCACTCCCAGGGCTATGACACAGTGCGGGGAGAGAAGGCATTTCCCCAGCCTGTTCCCATTCAATCAGGCAGACAGACTGACAACACCCCTGTTCCCTCCTTCCCCCTCCCCACGATCACTGCCTGCAAATACCACCACCTAGCCCAGGGTGTGGGGACTGCGGGTGCCAGGTCATTAACCCTCGCCAGCCCCTTCTCAGTCAGGGCCGACTCATACCTTCATCTCGTAGACAGGCTCCAATTCAGCTCCCAGCCCAGCTCTGCAGGTGGCAGGTGACTCCTGGGGATTGGGGGAGCAAGGGAGCAGGGTAGGGGGGTGCTGTAGTTTCCGGGTTTAAGAAATTGAAAGTTTGGCAACCCTATTTATGTGAGTATTCCATTGCTGATATTTGAAATTCTAGGAAATTTGTTGTTTTGTTTTGAGAGGTCATACAGCATTGTTTCTGTTCCCTGATCCTCTTATAATTCAGACAATAGCCTGAGGAAGGCAGTGGGGCTCTGCAGCTCACAGGGATAGGTAGAAGATAATTAGATGAGAGAATTTTACAAAGTTTTAAACCATGTCTGTCCTGGTGATACGGGCTAGGTATTATAAAGCTTCCAATAAAATTAAGTGACTATCAGATTTATTGGCATTTTGTAGAGTTTACAATTAGGGCCAGACTTCTAAAGGCATAAATTTCTGTGCATCACTTGTGGAGCTATGCTTCTAAGTTTGGATTTGTACATATAAACTCTGGCTTGTGTGTGTGCTTCTAGAATTGTGTGGAAGCTTAAAATATTACTCGTGCTAGTGCTCCCATCCTAGCTGCTGAAAAGCTATTGTTTCCTCTGCTGTTATTTGAATTACACAGCTTCTGGAATGGGGCAATAAGCACACTCCAGATCTTTACAACATCAAGTTGAAGAAAATCTATTTCAAACAGTGTTGCTATTATGTGGCCAGTTTCCTGGATGCTATAATGTGTATTTCTGCCATCGGAATATGTAGGAAACTTGCTCCAACAAAGCAAGCAAGTATAACCCACACACTTTCTGGGTGTGGTGTTCTGTCCCATCCAGTAGCACCAAGAACACTTAGAGAGAGAGATAAAATGAGACTGCTCTACAGCCTTAGCTAACAGCCAGTTGGCTTTTAGCTCATGTGGTAGAGGCTCATGCACTAAGCTCCAGAGGTCCCAGGTTCAATCCCTCCCACTGACCAGGGTCTGTCGGCATTACACCAGCATCTTTACTAATGCTGGATTCTGGTTTCCAGTGTGCTCCACTTGTATGTGTCTTAGGCCTTGTCTACACTAGAAGATTAAGTCGGCTTAACAACATCATTCAGGGTATGAAGAATACAGTGTAACCCCCAGTGTAGACAGCGCTAGGTTGATGGAAGAATTCTTCCATCAACCTAGGGCTTGTCTACACTTAAAATGCTACAGGGGCACAGCTGCTCCACTAACACTACCTGCCCCCTTGGGAGGGATTCTCCTGTTGGCGTAGGTAATCTACCTCCCTGGTAGGCAGTATCTAGGTCAATGGAAGCATTCCTCCATCGACGTACCTATCTAGATGGGACTTGAATTGGCTTAACAACACTGCTCAGGGGTGTTGATTTTCCACACCCCGACCAACGTAGTTAAACTGACCTAATTTTCTAGTGTAGACCAGGCTTTTATTACTGCCTCTCCGAGAAATGGATTACCTACGCCGATGGGAGGGAATATAGGTAGTGTCTTCACTGAAATGCTATAGCAGCGAAGCTGTAGCATTTCAACTGTAGACAGGCCCTTAATAAATGTTATGTGTGCTCAGAAAGTAGAGGAAAACACAAGAAAAACAGACTGTCATAGCAAAAACATTATGAAATAGTTTTTCTTCAACTTGTTGTGTAAAGATCTTGACTGTGCTTCTTAGCATATCACTGATCTTGGCAGTGCTGAGGACTATTTTATTATCCTGATTCATTGTATATTCCTAGATGCACTTTGGCAACGCTGGGGCTGGCTTACTACATGATCCTAAATTTTGACAGTGATATTGTCTGTTTTTCTGCGTGGTCCTACATTAATTTTGACAATGCTGTGCTATGGTTTGCTGCAAGCTCCTCTGTGAGATATTTGTTTTCTCTTTGCAACAGAGTTTCCAACTCTCATAATTTTGTCATGAGTCTCATCATAATTATTGCTTTCCTTTAAGCCCCAGCTCCTGGAGTCGAGTAGATATGTGATGACTTCAGCCTTTATTATTAAAGAAAAAGTAAGTTTCTAGCCCTTATGGCTGTGGAGAAAGCTTCAAAATGTGACCCTGGTGCATCTTAAAGGCTAGAAAAGCAAATAAACAGAACACCAAGTCTATTATTTGTACAGAATCTCATGACTTTAAAGCCAATCCCATGATTCTTGGTGAGCGTGACGCATGATTTTTGAACATTTGGTGTTGGCAATGCTATAAAATATAGACGACACTGATTTGAAGCTGACAAAATCAAAACATAGCTGTTCAAGGCCATTTCTAATTTCAGTGCCCAAAGGATGGAGCTATCAAGGTAGGTCAGTTAATACTATCAGGTGTTACATGGCATTGAACTTTTAGAAGGAAAATAAAAAATAGGAATTGATTTAGAAAACTATATTACACTGCAGATTTTACTGTCTGTTTTCCATTGATGCTAATGAAGTAACTCTAGAGTTCCACTCATGTTACATGTTATTCTGGTTTTTCATACATATAACTGAGATCGGAAGCTCTATTTTTTTTGTCTTTAATCTAACTTACAGTGTGTAAGGCAGAGGTGAAATGAAACATAAACCAGGTTATATTAAAAGGCATACGGACCCAATATGAGGAACACTTCAGTATTGTGACCTGCTCTTGAATCATGTAACTGCTGTCATATAATACCCAAAGTTTGTCAGTAAACAGTCAAAAATGATCTAGCAGAAAATACAATGTATTCTTACAGGTTAAACTGCTTGCTTAGTTTATACTATTGCCCTTTTTTCACTATTTGGGTTGAATTCAGCCTTGGTGGCGTAAGTTACTTTTTGAGCGAAAGAGGCAAGACAGTAACTTGCACTAATTTGTATTAAATGAGTCAGTAAAAATGTGCAATATGCACTGTTTCAAGGACCAAATTCAGCTCCTGACAAAAGTGAGTGTGACTCTTTGGAAGCCAGTGATTATTATACACTTATAAGGTTTAAATTTAGCCCCAGGAGCTGAGATAATGCCCTATAACAAAGTAAGATGGAGATGGCCTGGTTGAGCCCTCTAGATAATTATTTTTCATACCATCCCTTGGCATGTAAATTATATTTACATATCCTTTGCCATTATGTACACACATTGCATCAGTGCAAATTACACTATGTTGACAATTACAGCTGTTTTCTGACTAGTTTACACCACTGTTTACATCATTTCTGGATTTGGCCCAGATACGTCCATGGAAGTTGGACCAGCTTACTTCAGGCTCCATATCTCACTCAGCTTGGTCTAGTCAGGTTAAAACGTTTTGGGCTGTCTCTAATTTTATATTACGTTACTGTCTCTGTGTTTTAATGTATTCTATATCAAGCCATCTTACCTATTTTCATAAACAAAGAAATCTGTTCAGCTTACCTTTTCTGGCTAAACATGGGGCCAAACTCTCTCTTGCACCATTTTTCAACAGCAGAGAATTTGGCCTATAATGTAGCTTTTACCAGAACCTTTATTGCTATAGAAAGATTTTAATGCTTTTTAAGAAAGGAAAGTATGCATTCTCTTGTTACAAAAATTTGCATTCTGGGAATATTTTATTTGTATATTACATTTAAAAAGTGTCATGGCAAGAAATGGGTTTGATTTTGAAGGGGAATCATTTTGAATAATTAACTATGAATTACTCTAATTAGAAGAAAATAATTATAGGTTGGACATAAGCTGTTTCAAATGCGAAGTGTAGAGTAAGAGACTATTGGAAAAATAATGCCACCTGGTAGAAGCTGAAATTAATCCAAAAAAGAACTTTTCTTTGAATCAGGATTTAACTATGGTGTTTTAAAATGTCTCCAATTTAAAGCATGCAAATTTCTTCTAGGCTGAATTATTAGTGGGCCTATGTTGCTGAATTACAAATCTTCAGTCTAATAATTAACAAAGGCAGTTTTATTCTTTAAAAGAGAATTGTCATTAACTCCTCTCTTAATAGCTGAGCCCTTGTTCAGAACAACTACTGAGAAGACTAAGGGCACCATTTCACATTGTGCAAATGCTGATTTAAGTGTTTGCCTAAACCTAATGTTATTTTAAAGATTAATGTGTTTTATTGTGTGTGTGCGTGTTTGCGCGCTCGCACACACACACACACACACACACACACACACAATACTACACATACACAGATCAGTAATACTGTTATCTGGAATTTTCAAAGGAGCTTAAGGAAGTCAAGTGCCCACATCTTTTTGAATTTCAAAGGGATTTGGATGCTTAACTCCCTAGTCTCCTTTGAAAATCCCACCCTGAAAAATTATGATATAGCCGAAATTCTGAGGTTACATATTATTTCTCAAGGATTCATGGTTTTTTGAAAACATCACCATGTGTACTGCAGGAAGCAATATTGGTAGTTTGGTTTTCCTTTCTTTTTTAGATTTTTTTTGTTTTAAATTCTAGAAGCGACTGACCCAAATTCGGAGAGCACATTACAAAACTTAAAATTCACAGTGACAGTAATTTTTTAAAAATCAAAACATTAAAATGAGATAATCATTTCCCAGTGCCTCCACAAGCATAACACAGTTCAGCCCCAAAATGTAATTACCTGATGATAATAAATAACCCATTTTACTCTCATCTCATTCCTTCCTTGAATGCTAAAAGAAAAGTGAAATAAGAGGAAGGTGAGCTTTGCAGCAAAACTAGAAGGTTAACAAACCCAGGCTCTGTTTGATCAACGAGGGAAGAATGTTCCAGAGTCAAGCGCCCTCGCAGAAAGCACCCTGCTGGCAGTGCCCTCTCACCTATAACAAATTGTAGTAACAGGCAGTCAGCACCATAGTAGTGCCCCAATATTGTGTTAGGGTGTATTGCAGTGCTGGAAGTCCAGATACAAAATCAAAGTTCCCCTGAACACTTATACTCATTAAAGGTTTCATGGCACTTTTTGCAAGAGTAGAGCCATAATAACACCGGTGGTCTGATCTAATTCCAGATTATGTAATTTCATGTTACCTAGCTAAATTCCTTCTTCAATTCCAACTACTTACAGTGTGCTATTGTATGGCGTCTGTGTACCATTCTATAAGCAGATGAATTTTAGTGTTGAGTAAAGTGAATGCTGTGTATATAGGGCCAAATGCAAATCCTCTTTAAGGCCCCAAATGCAGCAGAACTATTGCATTTGCACTGCATGGAGAGTATGCTACAGAGCGGCCATACAGAAGTACTCCACCATCGTCATGCGCTGCAGAGCAGAACTTCATGCTGTTCTTTTCTGCAGGAAGGTAGCTGGGCCAGTGCGTATGCATAGATCTATGAGCCCACAAACAGAAAATGCTTGCTTATTCCTGCAGTTTGAGGCTGAGCACTGTTGGACTTACTTTCACTGTACTCCCTTTACCGAATTGCAGCTCCTCAAGTCAGCAGGACCATATGTGCTTTGGGAGCACTGAGAGAAGGTATACCATGGCCCTTCCTTGAGGTTTACAACAAGGGAGAACAGCTTTAATGTGTGCTCAGAACCTCACAAGTGGAGTGTGTCTCTGACTGTAATTCCTCCCCAGCCAGCACCATCCACATAGTGGTGATTTTACAATGGGGCAGCTAAAACCGAGACCCACCAATCCATCTCATATAGGGGGCAGCAAACATCCATTTCCTGTTGAAATTGCTGACTTTAGAGAGGGAGTGTGTGTGTGTGTGTGTATATATATATAGCTGCCCCATATACACACGCACACAAAGCTACAGAACATTTCACCGCTGTAGGCCACCAATATAAAGCAATATAGGCCTTACACCGCTGTAGGCCACCAGTATAAATTAAAAAAAAAAAAATGTTAAAAACCATTGATTGGCAAAGTCAAGTATCCTAGGGGAGGACATTACATACACTTTGCCAGTCAGTTACATAACTGTTTCAGGGAGAGCAGTGGGATAGTGAGTCTCAGCTTAGAACAGCAGTTACAGGCAGCATAGGAAAGAATATAGCTTTGGCATATTTATTTTTAAAAGCAGTGTGATGAATTTATGAGCCTTGGATCTGTCATATTAGATACCTGAATTCTATTCCCAGCCCTGCCTAAACTGACCTTGAGCAGCCTCTGTTATTGTATTATAAAAGGGATTAATAGTTGCATGTCACTAGGACTGGTGTATGAGACTTTGATCAGTACAGGGGTGGTGAACAGCACAGAAATATTAACGTCAATCATTATACAAAGTTAGACCAGAACCTATGGCCTACGTCAAAGGGGGTTTAATTGGGAGGTGGTGAGGGATGGAATACCCTAACCTCTCTCACTCTCTTGTGTAATGATTATACCTAAATTGCAGGTAGGCGTGATAAGACTGCCAAATGTGTGTCAGCAATGCGAGCTTTGGATAGATCTGATACATCATAGGTATGATCCACTTCTGTGGATGCCCCCTGCAGGCAGATTTCTTCTGCCCGGAGCCCTATACCCAGGGTTTAATATGGTCCTTTTGAAAATGGGATTTAGGTACATAAGTCTCATAGACTCATAAACTTTAAGGTCAGAAGGGACCATTTTGATCATGTAGTCTGACCTCCTACACATTTCAGGCCACAGAACCTCACCCACCCACTCCTGAAATAGACCCCTAACTTTTAAAGATGTCAAGTTACAGACAACTCAACGTTGACACTAGTTTAAACATGCAAGTGACCCATGCCCCATGCTGCAGAGGAAGGTGAAAACCTTCCACGGTCTCTGCCAATCTGACATGGGGGAATTCCTTCCCGACCCCAAATGTGTCAACCAGCTACAATCTGAGCATGTGGGCAAGACCCAGCAAGCAGATACCTGGGAAAGAATTCTCTGTAGAAACTCAGAGCCCTCCCCATCTAATGTCCTGTCTCTGGCCATTGGGGCTTTTTGCTACATGGCATCATAGGCAGTCCCGTTATACCATCCCCTCCATCAATATATCAAGCTCAGTCTTGAAGCCAGTTAGGTTCCCACCCCACCCCCCGAATGCTTCCCTTGGAAGGCTGTTCCAGAACTTCACTCCTCTGATGGTTACAAACCTTTGCCTAATTTTGAGCCTAAAGTTGTTGATAAACTTGTTGTTTATATCCATTTGTTCTTGTGTTCACATTGGCACTTAACTTAAATAACTCCTCTACCTCCCTGGTATTCATCCATCTGATGTATTTATAGAGAGCAATCATATCTCCCTTCAACTTTCTTTTGGTTAGGCTAAAAAAGTCAAGCTCTTTGAGTCTGGTGTCGTAAGGTAGGTTTTCCATTCCTCAGATCATCCTAGTAGCCTTTCTCTGCAGCTGTTTCAGTTTGATTTAATCTTTCTTAAACATGGGACACCAGAATTGCACACTGTATTCTCCTTAGGTACTTTTGAAAATTGTACCCTAGTTGCATTAATGGTTGTTTGAATTTTTATTTGCTACCTTCCTATGAAGCAAGCAAGCTACTGCTGAAGGCAAGATACCAAAATTAGACAGTTCAGATATCTGATCTAATATAACAACTCCTGTCTTCTTATGAGCATAACATCTGACGTTAATTGCATTAGTAAGTCAATTATATGTTATATTAGTACAGTGGTGGATTTCTTTCCCATCATCTGTTGCACACTGTCCTTACAGGTTGTGATGAAATTCGTGTCATTTTCAAACGTAACTAGGGATTTTGATTGTCTCAGTTTTTAGGTGTCCAGTTTCAGACACTTCCAAGACACTTTTGGTTTTCAGAAAGAGCTGAGCAATTCTCCTCTGACAATCAAGTTGCTACAGTTTGAGCATCTAAATTCAGCAGTCACTTTTGAAAATTTAGGCAATTGAATTTCACTTGCTGACAATTATGAATTTCCTTCTCTAGCAACTCTTCAACTGAATAGGTATAGGGGCAAGTCATGTTCAGTTTTCTCAACTTGCCATGATCAACAAACTAACTTTCCTTATTAAGTGGCATATACAAATATTATCATGTAGACATGTTATCTGGACACTTTAGGGACATAATTCTCATTTAACCCTACAAATCAAGAGTAACCCCACTGTATTCAAAGGAATTAAAAGGATATAAAATGAAACTAAAATGGACAAGACAAGAATCAGTCTCTAGGTAAAAAGTGTAAACAAAAGATCATCCTAGGCCTTTAACGTTTCCAAAATGAATCTGTTTACTCTTTTTCTTTAGAAATAAAATTTTAAAAATTGTGAAAGAGAAACTAATTCATTTCAAAATTAATTTAATTGCTAATATGTCTTTATAAAACGTAAATGGGATATTTAAATATGATTAGCAGTGACTGAAATTCCACTGCACCTGTTTAATAAAAAGAAGATGATCTATGCACAATAGTTTGTTTTCCCCCTTCATTTGGGATCCTATGGATTGTTCCCATTAGTAGGAGAAACATAGGGTGCAGTCAAGTGTTTCTTTGATTCAGTCCTGTTTTATTTACAAAGCATGTACTAAGTCCTGTTTGCCTGAAGATAGCAGGAATCAAACAGCAGGAGCAAGTTTCTTTGTTCACAGCTCCAAGCCCCTTTCTAGACAGCACTGAGCCTAAAATGTCTTAGACTTTTTTCAGGGCCAAGCTATCTCTGCTTTTCTGGTCTTGCTGCCTCTCTGTCCCAGACACCCAAACCTTCACAAAACAATACCTAGGGAAAACCTGCCCACGTGTGCCTTTATTTTGTGTGGTGAAAGGTGCCTGTGTTTTGGGTGGAGGCTGCTATTTTTTCAGCTACCTGATTCCACACAGTAGCTTAACTCTTTTTCACATTTATCCCAGTTGTTCCACCCATTCCACCCAATGAGGTTTAAACCAACTGATCCAAGATGGAGGTATTGTACCCTCCATCTTGGATTAAGACATCCAGATTGTGTTGAGAACGAGCTTTATCTTGACATGGTCAGCCTGTGCTAACCACTGTCCTGCTGTGATGTGGAACATCTCAGAGGGCTAACAATGAGACAGCCATCAACATTGAATTAATCTCCCTCATAGAAGCAATGGGTTTTCTACTGGTAGGCCACTGACTTTGAATGACTATACAACTCTGTTGAGGGAGGGTGTGGGGCTGGAACCTGGAATTCCCCTAGCTGAAACACATGGGCAAAAAAGGGTACAGAGACTTCTTTTAGAAAGGTGGTGTATCTCTGAGCAAAGGGACCAGGCCACTATCACATGCAAGAAAAGCAATCTTAGGAAAGTGAAGGCAGGAAGGGCTGCCTACCCTAAGGACACTTATCAAACCCAGGATTCACAGAAGGAGTGAGATCAAACTTGGATTTGGTGTAGGGGAGGAGCTTACAAGCACATGGAGCTCAGACTGATGATTGTCGAGAGGGAGGACTGGACCAGATGTGTTACAGCTGTATGATAGTCTTTAATTACATGAACAAGTACTTTTTTTTTCTCCTTCATTCAGTGCACAGAATGGAGTTGTCCTGGGCTGTGAATCAGGGTTGTATAGTGAAGGAGGCTGTTGCCTGTAGCATCTTTGCCTCACTTGTTACAGAAGCTGGAAGGTGTGTAGTGAATGACACAGGAGACTGCAGGAAGGGAAAGGGTGGTCTCATAGTTAAGGCAGTTGAATGCATGAAGAACTGGATTCTATCCCTGCCTCTGCCACAGAATTCCCAAGTGACGCTAATCGAATTACTTAAACCAAACATTTCACAGGTGGTCACTAATTGTGTGGTTGCCTGACTTGAAACCCAGGGGTCTGATTTGCAGAAATGCTGAGCACTCAGATCTACAGCTCAAGTCAATGGGAGCTGTTGTTTGAACAAGTAAAGTGCTATTTAATGCTACGTTCTCTGAAAAATCAGGTCCTTGATGTCTTAAATTGGACTCCTGAAATTAGTGGACACTGTTGACCTTAATATCTGTCTCTCTCAGTTACCCATCTGGGATTCAGCTGGAGAACTGTGTCCAGTTTTGGGCACCACACTTTAAGAAAGAAATTAGAGGAAGTCCAGAGGAGAGCAACAAAAATGATAGAGTTTTAGAAAACATGACCTATGAGGAAAGTTTAAAGAACAGGGACATGTTTATGAGAAGAGAAGCTTGGGGAAAAGAGGCGGTGGGAGGGAGAAAGACATGATAGCAGTCTTCAAATATGTAAAAGGTTGTTACAAAGGGGATGGTGATCACTTTTCTCCATGTCCATGAGTGAACAATAAAAAGGAATTGGCTTAGTTTGCAGCAGCAAGATAGATTTAAGCTGACCTTAGGAAAAACTTTGTCTATAAGGATAGTTAAGCACTAGAACAGGTAACCTAGGGAAGTTGTGGAATCCTCATCATTGGAGCTTTTTCAGAACAGGTTAGACAAACACCTGTCAGGGATGGTCTAGATTTATTTATTCCTGCCTCAGTGTAGGGGGATGGACTAAATTACATCTTTGCAGTCCTTTCCAGCCTTACATTTCAATGATTCTATGAGTCCTCTCACAGCGGTGTTTGCAAATAAATTCATTAATGTTTGTGAAGCACTTAGATACTATAGTGATGAACACCATCTGAAAGCCCATGAGGAAATGAATAATTCTATCTTCAGAACAGGCTTTTAAATAGTGAGCAATAAATAAGGAATGGGACCACACATTGAACAACAAGAAGAAAATGAAATACTGAATAGCAGCTCATTAACTGACACCATTCATTCGGTGCACTGATTGAGGCAGATTCTTGTGGAAAAAAATGTGATCATATTATTAAAGACTGTATCATAAGGGGATCAAATTAAGGTTGAACCCGGCAACCGTAATTCTGACATTTCCTAACTTTTGAGTGCTTGACTTTGCAACCTTAATAATGTTTTAACCTAGTTTGTGTGTGTGATATTATGTATAACATAGTATTATACTATATAGTATTTTATATTTAATATAAAGAAGTGGGTGTACATAATTTAATATTTATGTATTCACATGTTGGTGGCTATTAGAGAATTCAGTTATTTTGATTAGTTGGTGATGAACTTCTGGTTGTGATATAAAAGATCTTCAATAACAATTGGAATTAAATGGCATATTCACAGTCAGCACAGTAGATACTTTGTTTATGTGGCACTTTTGTTAGATTTTTTTTTTTTCATTTCTGAAAAGATAAACTGAAAAAACTTTTAGAATGAGTCAGCCATGGGTAAACAGTATTGCAGCCAGGTGTCAGGATAAGGGATATTTTGGACATAGTGTCAAAAAAGTGCTTGGAAAATAGAAGAGGATTCAAAATGCTTTTTAATTTAACATTTACTTCACAATCTTCCTCTGATCCCTTTTTTCCACTGTATCCCCTCTATATTTTCAACATCCATGAATTACAAGTTAATGTGATCATTTTTCAGTATTTAAATGTCTACCCATGTAATCTGTCTGTCTCTGCTAAAAGCATTTCTAATCCAGCATAAGGCACCAATTCTGCAATTGACCTGTATGGGCGCATCCCTGCACCTGCACAGAGTCATTTATAGGATCGGGCCTGATATATTGCTGCCTTACATATTATAGATGTTTGCAATGTCAGTATTGCCATTTGCTAAAAAATCATGGCTCTGTCCCTCAAAATAATAAGAATTGCTTGAAAAAACCCATGAGATTTTAAGAAAAATAAGTTTTGGGTTTTTTTTTTATTTGTCTTCTGGTTTCTGAGTCATTAGGGTTCACATTTTCAAAGTTTTCTTCAACCATAAGGGCTAGAAACCTTTTAAAAAAATAAAATCTGAGACACTAACATAATCACATGACTTCAGGGGCTGATCATTTAACTAAAACATCGTATATCATGAGGTACACGATAAAATGCCAAGATTTGGCAGCATTGCTGCTTTTTTTTTTTTTTAAAGAATACAGTATTTTGTGAGAGAAATGTCAGAAATTGTTCAAATACGTCATTTACACAGATGATTTCCTTCTTTGAATTCTCAGGGCCCAGTTTGCAAAACTTGGCACCCTTATTGCGGTAGCCTAATTTGTGTATGTAAATGCAGGTTTTGAATATTCTGATATTTTTAAAGTGTGTTTTAGGTGGCCATATTTGAACATATAAAACTAATATTTTAATAAAATCTCTTTATACATCCTGTTGTTTTAACACTGTTAAAAGATGCTTGGCACACATTGACAATTTGCCATTTATCCACAGCAAATAAAACACGTATTCTAATTGCAAGAGCCTTTTGCCAATGTAATCCAGACAGAGCTATCAAGGAAAGATCCTCCAATCCACACACCATCCTAGCCACTATGGATGTAGAAGCCCTCTACACCAACATGCCACACAAAGATGGACTACAAGCCATCAGGAACAGTATCCCCGATAATGTCACAGCAAACCTGCTGGCTGAACTTTGTGACTTTGTCCTCACCCATAACTATTTCACATTTGGGGACAATGTATACCTTCAAATCAGTGGCAATGCTATGGGTACCCGCATGGCCCCACAGTATGCCAACATTTTTATGGCTGACTTAGAACAACGCTTCCTCAGCTCTCATCCCCTAATACCCCTACTCTACTTGCGCTACATTGATGACATCTTCATCATCTGGACCCATGGAAAAGAAGCCCTTGAGGAATTCCACCATGATTTCAACAATTTCCATCCCACCATCAACCTCAGATGGACCAGTCCACACAACAGATCCACTTCCTGGACACTACGGTGCTAATAAGCGATGGTCACATAAACACCACCCTATACCGGAAACCTACTGACCGCTATTCCTACCTACATGCCTCCAGCTTTCACCCTGACCACACCACACGATCCATCGTCTACAGCCAAGCTCTGCGATACAACCGCATTTGCTCCAACCCCTCAGCCAGAGACAAACACTTACAAGATCTCTATCAAGCATTCTTACAATTACAATACCCACCTGCTGAAGTGAAGAAACAGATTGACAGAGCCAGAAGAGTAACCAGAAGTCACCTACTAGAGGACAGGCCCAACACAGAAAATAACAGAACACCACTAACCATCACGTTCAGCCCCCAACTAAAACCTCTCCAACGCATCATCAAGGATCTACAACCTATCCTGAAGGACGACCCATCACTCTCACAGATCTTGGGAGACAGGCCAGTCCTTGCTTACAGACAGCCCCCCAACCTGAAGCAAATACTCACCAGCAAACACACACCACACAACAGAACCATTAACCCAGGAACCTATCCTTGCAACAAAGCCTGTTGTCAACTGTGTCCACATGTCTATTCAGGGGACACCATCATAGGGCCTAATCACATCAGCCATACTATCAGAGGCTCGTTCACCTGCACATCTACCAAAGTAATATATGCCATCATGTGCCAGCAATGCCCCTCTGTCATGTACATTGGTCAAACTGGACAGTCTCTACCTAAAAGAATAAATGGACACAAATCAGACGTCAAGAATTATAACATTCAAAAACCAGTTGGAGAACACTTCAATCTCTTTGGTCACTCGATTACAGACCTAAAAGTTGCCATCCTCCAACAAAAAAACTTCAAAAACAGACTCCAACGAGAGACTGTTGAATTGGAATTAATTTGCAAACTGGATACAATTAACTTAAGCTTGAATAGAGACTGGAAGTGGATGGGTCATTACACAAAGTAAAACTATCCCCCCCCCCATCTACTGTTCCTCACATGTTCTTGTCAACTGCTGGAAATGGCCCACCTTGATTATCACTACAAAAGTTCCTCCACCCCCACCTCCGCTCTCCTGCTGTAATAGCTCACCTTACCTGATCACTCTTGTTACAGTGTGTATGGTAACACCCATTGTTTCATGTTTTCTGTGTATTGTGACAGGGTCGGACCAGATTGCTATAGGAGAGTAATGTTATTAGTTTAAGATACACAAGGAAAATTACCCCTGCAGAAAGGAGGTGAGATGCATGTATCTATAGGAGAGTAATAGAAGGCAGATATATTAGCCCCAGGCTCAGTAGGTCCCTTTTCCCTGGGTAAGGTAACAAGGAAGGTTCCAGAACAATCAGGAACCTTCTGGAGACAATTAAGACAGGCTGATTAGAACACCTGCAGCCAATCAAGAAGCTGCTAGAATCAATTAAGGCAGGCTAATCAGGGCACCTGGGTTTTAAAAAGGAGCTCACTTCAGTTTGTGGTGTGTGTGTGTGTGTGAGGAGCTGGGAGCAAGAGGCACTAGGAGCTGAGAGTGAGAACGCAGACTGTTGGAGGACTGAGGTGTACAAGCATTATCAGACACCAGGAGGAAGGTCCTATGGTGAGGATAAAGAAGGTGTTGGGAGGAGGCCATGGGGAAGTAGCCCCGGGAGTTGTAGCTGTCGCACAGCTGTTTCAGGAGGCACTCTAGATAGCTGCATTCCACAGGGCCCTGCGCTGGAACCCGTAGTAGAGGGCGGGCCCGGGTTCCCCCAAATCCTCCCAACTCCTGGTCAGACACAGGAGGAGTCGACCTGGACCGTGGGTTCAGAAAAATGGCCAAGCTGAGGGCTGCCGTGAAGCTCCAAGGTGAGCAAATCCGCCAATAAGCGCAAGACCCACCAAGGTAGAGTAGGAACTTTGTCACAGGACATAAAATCTCTGCAATGTATTTTCCACTGCATGCATCCGATGAAGTGAGCTGTAGCTCACGAAAACTTATGCTCAAATAAATTTGGTAGTCTCTAAGGTGCCACAAGTACTCCTTTTCTTTTTGCGGATACAGACTAACACAGCTGCTACTCTGAAACCTATTTTAATACAGTTTCCCTGTAATCTACTGTATCTCAAAATGTAGTTATTTAATCTGAATTAACACCATGCCACATCTGTTTCTCTGTCTCATTTTCTTTTCTGTGGCCTGAAAAGCTATTGCATTTTTCTGCTGTTAGTTCAAAGATGTCAGCTACAACTTCTTATTGATTTTTCTTATTCTTTGTCTACTGAATTTAACATTTATATATTCTGCAAATCTCTATCTCTGGTAATCAAAGAAAATACTTGTTAAAATATCTGACAAAGGTATGACTCTAAAGCCAATTGAGATCTCTTTTACTTTTAATTTACCTTCATCATAAAAAGATTTCTGATCATATCAAGGTCATTTTGTTACCTGCATTTTTGCATCTTTATATTATAATCGTTTCCTATAAATGCTGTAACCTTGAATGAAGCAGTTACTAATAATGTTACACTAAGCAAATAAATGTCAGGAATGAACCAGTCTTGACTGCCTAATATAAGCTTCTATAGTATTCATGTATAATGCTCTAATCATTGACGCAAAACATCCAATTAATTTGCTTTCCCTACATGTTTTTACTGGCCAAGATGCATAAGGGAGTAGTGTGCTCAGTCATAATCATGCTCCACAAAGACTGGAAATGTTCCCTTTGAGCTTCCAATCATTAGGTCAGCTGAAGTGAAGACAAGCCCATTGACAAGTGAGAATGGCAATCATTTATTTTCTATTGATGGGTTGCGACAAATCATGTCGGAGCAGTGGCTGCATACTGTGGGGCTCCATGAAGGAAGATTGTGATGGGCAGAGATGAAACCCTTCACAGCTCATTTAGTCCAAATGTAGCCACCTGGGTGGTGAATCAGTTCAACATACCAGCCCAAGCATTCCTGCACAAAATTAGATCGCTAACAGGCAAACCATATAGGGGTTCCTAGAAGGCATTAATCAACACGGTTGAGCTGTCAAAATGCAGAATTCAAAATTAGGAAACACAAGAAGGGTTAAAATGTGGCAATTTTGTCATAAATTCAAGAATTTAATTACTATCACACAATTCCAGGTTCAGTAAGGGTCTTGGAAGAAAAATGATGAACTTTAAACTGGCAAAGTGAAGAATTACCTCTGCTGAAAATACCCTAAGATTTTTACAAATGTTAATTAGTAAAAGCAGCATGAAGATTTATTTAAACTTGGGCACACCCCCTTCAACTATCAGCTGACAGGTCAAATTAAATTTATGTGCTTCTTACCGCTGCACAGCACACTTCATCTTATTTAAATTTATTTTTCCAGTGATGTGCTTAGCATCTGACATCTCATGCTGTTTCAGAATACCGACAGTTATTTTATTTTGCAGAATATTACAAACTTGCCCAGCTTTTTGGCTGAACTCTACTTTTTTGTAGAAGAGATTTCACAGGCATACTGAGGTCTGGACCTCACTGTTTAATAGGCATTTTCTTTTTCTTTATATGTGTGATTTTCTTCTAAGAGAAAACTGTTGTCTATATTTAGGGCCAGATTCTCTTTTGTACTCTGGCCTCTTGCCAAAGAGATACAACCAGATTTGTTATGCTCATCAGATGTATTGTACTTTAGGGCTCTTTTCTAGCTTGCGTGAGTTAGAGTACCTGGAGAAATAGGGAGCCTAAATTGACTCCTTGGCAGCATTCCTCCTTCCCATTCCCGTTCACCTCCCTGCGCACACGTACACACACCAATCATCACTCACCTTGGTAAAGCGGAGAATCTGTCTTTTTTCTTTTTAAAGTCTTCGATGCACATAACAACTCCAAAATGTATCAAAGTTTCTAAAGCCATTAAAGATACAGTGTATTTGGAATAAGAGCTGTGACAGTGTAATCACAGTGTTTTTATTACATTGAGTCACTGGCTTTCTGATGACTGGCAAAACAGGTATTAACTTTACACAGCCATGGCATGTGTTTTTCATCTCACAGCCCTGTCACACATTCCCACATGTGTGTCATGTTCCCCTGTAAGGGCTGTTCTCCACAGAATATAAAAGCCTCCTTCTGCTATGGGTTGTTTCTTTTACTCAAGTGGAAGAGTTCTGTGCTGTATAGCTGAAGGTACTGGGTTAAAAGTCTGATGGCCCCCAACCTGGGAAAAATCATTTGTGCTTGTATAATTAAAGCCTATGCATAATATGGTGAAATTAAAGTTGGAGTGTGCTATACTAAAAAAATGTTTGCACGGTATCATCTAACAAATCAATATTCTTGTTGTCTCATAAGAGAATTGAGTCTAGGAATCTTATATCTATTAATATGAAAATCATATGATTTAAACTAGCTTAGCTATTTAATTCTTAGATTAGTGAATACACATATCTGTATAAGGTTTATGAATCATGGATTTATTTCTCCCCAGTCTTTTTTAAATAATTATTGTACTTTAAGAAAACTTGTATTAGAGGTTGAAAGTGCTAAGAGTATCATGCTGTTTCAGCTGATCTTGAAAGTTCCTTGTTTGTTATATTTCTTCACAAGATTTATGTAAAAAAAGAGAAGAGAAGAGTTAGCAGCCAACATAGGTTATTATCATAATGCATACAATACAGAGGCATGTTTATTGCATTTAATATCCCAAGTAATCTGTGAGAATAGGCAATCATTTCATTATATTTTTTAGACTGTCAAATTTCCATTAAAGGGACATCTCCTGCATTGTGGAAACAGTTGAAAAGTACAATGTTTTAAGAGGTTAAATGTGTTATAGGATTATCTTTCCATGTGCAGACATATTATGACACAAGTACTGGTGGTTCATGCATTCTGTTTAATATCTATTTTAGTAGGTATGTTTTTCCTTGATTTTTTTTTAAAGCACATCTAGTATAAGCATATTATGAAAGTACTGCAGCCTGGTTGCAAGTCTATATCTTTTGTGCACTGTTTTCCTTAGGTATTATATTCATATTGGAAAAATAATGATTGAATCTTTCTAAGTAATTCATTATACTTGGCATTTCAAAACTTTATTTTTGTTTGGGATTATTTTGTCCTCTAAGGTAAAATGACAAGGTAAAAACATCTTGCATAAAAACCAAGATCATCACTCTTTTTCACTGCCTATCAACCTGTTTGTGCTTAACCAAGCATTTATTTATTAGTTCTTAATGGGAAGGTCTACAAGGTTACTACACCTGAGAGAAAAATCTGTAAGACAGGCTTTCTAATTAATCACTAGGAGGGTTCAAGAAGGTCTAGTTATTTCTGTGTACAGAAGAATTTATGAAGTCTACTACAAGTGTTCATCGCTAAAACTGCAGCTAACATTTTGTTTCTTTGAGATACTGTACAGTGATAACTCTTGTGTGTAAACTGTGACAGATGTAACAATATCCTGCAATATCTGGACAAATCTTGTTGAACTAAAGTTAAGTATTTTAGGAATACATTTTAAAAAAATGCAAATTTTTATATACCATTGAGGTATTGCATATATCTCCAATTGGAAGGGGGACCAGAGCCCTCTAGGAACTAAGAACAATTGGGGGTGGTTAGGAAAATTCATTCAGGTTGTAACACCTGAGGACTACCATCACCTGGAGAGAGGCTTGCATGCACTGGTTCAAACCGAATTCTCCAAGAGTCTAGGGTTGCCAACCCTCTTGGTTTTGCCGGGAGTTTCCCGGAATCACGCGCTATCTCCCGGAGGCTACTGACGCCAAACCAGGAGATTTTAGGCTCTGAAAGTCTGGCGGCGCAGCTGGGCTAAGGCAGGCTCCCTTCCTGCCCGGGCCCCACACCGCTCCTGGCTGGCATGTCCCTGCAGACCCTGGGTGGGAGGGCCCCGGCAGCTCCGTGTGTTGCCCCCATCCTAAGTGCTGACTCTGCAAGGATGTGCCAGCCACTTCTGAGACCGGCATGGGGCCAAGGCAGGCAGGGAGCCTACCTTAGCCCTGCTGTATCACCGACTTGGAGCTGCCTGAGGTAAGCGCCTCCCGGCCGAAGCCTACATCCTGCACCCTCTCTGGAACCCCAACCCCAGCCCGGAACCTCCACCTTCACCCAAACTCCCTCCCAGAGCCTGCACCCCTTCCTACACCCCAGCCCTGAGCCCCCTCCAGCACCCAAACTCCCTCCCAGACTTTGCACCCTGCAACCCCTCCTGTATCCCAACCCCCTGCGCCAGGCTCAGCCCGGAGCTCCCTTCCACGCTCCGAACCTCTCACCCCCAGCCCAGAGCCCACACCCCCTCCCACATCCCAAACCCCTTCCCCAGCCCAGTGAAAGTGAGTGAGGGTGGGGGAAAGTAAGCAACGGGGGGAGGGGGAATGGAGTGAGCAGAGCAGGGCCTCAGGGAAGGAGTGGGGTAGGGTGTGGAACAAGGGTGTTTGGGTTTGTGTGATTAGACAGTTGGCAACCCTATCAGGGATCAACAGACAAAGAAAGCGTATTGGGGTAAATTTCCTGAGTAAAAACTGACTCAGGGACTTCTATGATCCAGCAAATAGACAGGACTTCTGGACAAAAGGGCCCAAATCCTTTGGGAGGTCTTGGAAGATCTTTTACCTGCAGAGGTCCCATAAGACTTGGATGGCTTGTTCTGAGCAGAAGCTGTGATGAACTTATGACCACAGGAAAAACCTCTTTGTGAGATGTGAAGGTCTAATCACCAACCAAAGCCCTTGTTGGAGTGAGGAGGTGATCTCTAGTGATCTTATTAGCATGCATGTAGAGTCTTTTATTGTTTTTAATATGTTTTCTCTATAATGCTTTCACCTTAATAATAAAAATGGTTACTTAGAAAGAATTCTGGTAACTTATAACTGTTGACAATTATACTGTCTACCGTGTCAGAGAAGAGAAGCAAAGCAAGCTTTCTAGCCTTCTTTTGCTGGGGATGTTACAGTATAGTCAGAGGACTATGCAGCTTGTAAATGCCCTGGTCAGAAAGGAGAGAGACATGGGTCTCTGCCCCAAAAGAGGTGATGGCTGAGGACCCAGGAGTCTAGAATGGGTGCTCCTGTTGGACCACAGAGAGGAAAAACAGCTGCAGTTACCCTGAACTGTGACACATAAACTCTTGTCATTGTGTGCAAACACACATACAAAGCTGTGGAGAGACTTATCCGGCATATTGTCAGTTTGTCCATATACCATCCAGGAAGGGAATGGTGGGAAGAAAGGGAGAAGAAAAGGAAATGGGGAATATTTAGGGGCTAAATTCACACTCTGAGTGGGGATGAAAGAATAACTTCAGGGAAAATGCACTCAACAGAAACCGTATTCAGTATGGCTTCCTTGATAGCACAAGTTGAACTTTATTTTGATTTAGTTGGGAAACCAGTTTCTGTCCATATTGGAAAACCTGAGCTTATTTTAACAAGACCGATCAAAGCACATTTTTGGGCCTTGGCTGACCCACAAGAGTGGGTCACCCCCATTGACTTCTATATTTGGGGGGCAGCTCCAGTCAGGCTAATGGGGCTGTGTGCGGGGAGCAAATGCCACACCTGCCAGAGGCTTGCAGTTTGGGGGGGAATACCTCCCGCAACTGTAAACTACATCCATGGTCACCCCTGTAGTGTAAGGCCAGGGAAAGCTCTCTCTCTCCTGTTGGAGCATAAGCACCATCAAGGTTTGGGAAAGCTGAAAGAAAGACACCCCCCTCCTTTTAATGTGCTGGGACATTGGAGGAAAGTTCTGAGAAAGCAATATCCCTTCTCCACTCCACTGCCCATCCACTGAAGCATGGTCATCTGTAGGGGAAGCCTTCGTTGCACACCACCATCAGCAGGAATAGGGAGAAAGTCTTCATTCTGGGATACCATCATCCGTGGTAGAGTAGTCCAAAAAAGCTCCCCCTACTCACTGTGGCAATGTAATTTGGGGGTTGGGGAAGGCATCTCAAGGGAGTCCCCTGCTGGGATATTATTGCCTCTGCTCAATATCTCTTTCTTTATCCTGTCTCAACAGAGGTGCAGTAGGGAGCTTTTCACAGCATTGACTACTGCTAAGAACCCTGTCCATAGTTATGCAACTATTTGCAGCTCATTTACATACCAGATATATTTTAAAGAATAAGTATCTGAAAGCTGTCTTAGTGGTGCAGCAGCACATTTAAGTGATGTAGAAGAGACATCAGAAAGCTCCCTTCCTTGGTGTTTTCAAATCTCAACAATATGGAGATTTATTCATCTCCAGGAGAGGATGTAGTCTTCACCTTGCCTAAGAACCATTTGCCAACCTCCTTAGAAGCTATAATCTCTGCAATATTGGCCTTTTTTTATTCCAGACGTGAGAAACCATGGATGGCACCACACCAAAATTTCATCCAATGAATATCTCCAAATAAGATAAGCTTGAAAGTTTCAGATTGTACAGAACTTGATTTTACGTATAAGATCTTGGTAAATAGGTCCAGCATGGCCAATTTTTAAGTCTACTTATCTTTTTTATAAGTAATTTCATATTCTTTATCTAAATAATGTTTCACTGTCGTGGGTTTGGAAGTCAAGCTGGGAAGAATGGCCCAATTAACATATTAATCATGGCTTGCTTAATAAAGCATGCTAAAGTAATTGTTTTCAATTTGTTAAGAACTGATAAAGGTCATTAATGTGATAGTTGAAGGGGAGAAAGAAAAGGGGCGCTGGCATAAAATGGATGACTGAGGCCTTGTCTACACTACAGGGAAGATCGAGCTAAGTTGCGCAACTTCAGCTACATGAATAGCATAACTCAAATTGACATAGCTTAGATCTACTTACCACAGGGTCCACACTACGCTATGTCAACAGGAGACGCTCTCCCATCTACTCCCTTTGCACTTCTCATTCAGGTGGAGTAAGCAGTTGACGGGAGAGCAATCTGCTGTCGATTTAGTGGGTCTTCACTAGACATGCTAAATCAACTACCGATGCCCCGGTAAATGTAGACAAGCCCTCTAGATATTCCCAGAGAATATTGCCTAATATTATGCATGTCTGGAAGGGGAAAAATTATAAGCAGCTGAAATTGATATTTTTAAACTAATGGTTTTATGTTGCCTACACAGATCAGATCCATAGTCTTAGGTGCATGTGGGTGTTCCTTTTGCCAGTACCCTCTCAAAAAACTTTGGTGGTTGGGAGGTGGGACATATACTAGCTCCATTATTGTACAGAAAGCTCGACTGAAGGTGTTATAAGGAATTGAAGCCCTGTCCTGCCGCTCACTTCTTTCCCTTGCTCAGATCATGTAGTCAGAACCCATGTAACTTCTTTCCTCTGTTTTTTGTCAGCTGTTTTCCCCCCCATTTTGATTGTACTCTAATTGTCTATAATAGGCAGTGAAAAGTTGTGCAGTTACTTGGTGTAAATTTGTGCCACTGTGCAGTTTTTCTTTTTTCTTGATGCTGTTTCACTATCAAGTTCTGCCTTTCAAAAGGCAGATCATTTACATGTTTTGTTTCTGAGGTAACCCAGAACTATTGCCAGCAGTCATTCTCATAGTCACTTCAGCAGCGCTGCCATATTTGAGACATCATAAGCAGCTACAAAGAAGTGCTTAGCTACATTAGGTTAGGGTTCAGGATGTTTCCTGGTCATGGCAAAAGGTCTTCTAATCAGTGTTGACACCAAGGCTGATCAGCCCATATTGCCCACGCAGACCCTGGAACATAGCTTCTATAAATATAAAGTGAGACCAAGAGGATGTAATTCTGGACTTGAAACCCAAGGTAGAGGTGGTCAGGTTTAAGGGATGATGGTAGAAATACACATGAAACTAGACGTACCAGAAATAACCTCAGTCCCTATCTCACATAGCAGTGAGGCTGAGTCCTCTTTCTAGCTGTCCCTGTTCAAGGGAGTAAAGGTGAAGCAAGCTTGTTTCAGTGGACTCAGTAGTCCATGAATGGCACAGAATTTTGCTTCCAAATTCAGTCTTAATTTGTTACTTCAATCTTTGTTTAATACCCAGTTCTGCTACCTTTACTCACGTTTAGCAATACCTTCCCCCACAAATAGTCCCACTGAAATTAAAAGCCCATTACATAGCAAATTCTTATATTCTGAACATTGCCTTTTGTAGACTTTAAAAAAACCTCTGTGTCTAGCCTTCTCTTTTCCTCACAATACTAAAAGCACTTCTCCTCAGCAGTACCTCCAAAAAAAATTTGGCGTTTCTAGGTCTGTCTAGAGGTATGTTGAGTCACAAAAAGCATTACATAATTTTTAATGTACATTCTCAGAAGAACTATAGTAGAGATTTTCAAAGCCACCTACACTATTTGGGCACCCAGACTCCTTTTAAAATTAATGAGAAATGGGCAACCAAATGCCTTCAGTAGCTTTGAAAATCTCAACCCATAACTTTGACTCCTTGTCTAAGTTTTGCTAAACTTTCCAGAAAAACTGTACCCTTCGATATGATTTGGTATGTAAAATCTCAGTAAGATTGGCTTCTTTTTAGAGACGTTTGGGCTGGAAATAAAGCTGGTAATGGAGAGCTAGCTTCAACCTTAAGTATGGAGTATCTGCCACTGCTCCATAATTAGGCTTTAATTCTTACAAAAACTTCCATTAATTGGATTGTTCACAGAACTTTTTTTGTTTGATTTAAAGTACCACGTAGATTAGTTATAGAAACTTCATTTAAATATGGATTTAATTAGAAATGTTTTATAATTTTAATGAGTCTTAAAAGTCTTTTGATGAGCAGTCTGTGTAATTATGGTATTTAAAATGATTGGATAAATGCATACTTTATAATTTACCTTTCTCGCAACTGTGTTTTCATGTAGGTTATTTTTAACATGAAGAATTGTTTCATTTGTGTCAGCCTACCCTCCCCCTCCTTCCAGAAAATGTTTTATCTCTGAAATAAATTAAATATGCATGATAGTAGTAGTATTGGATAAAATTGTAACAGTACAGTTAAATCAATCAAAAATAGGAAAATTATTTTGTTTTTGTTAGCGAAGAGACTAAATTGTTAATTTGTTATCCAGAAGTAAATTACAGACTAGCATTGTACAAAAAAAATGTGGGTTGGGCCTTTTGTGTCTGAGGAAATTACCTGAAAAATTACTGCATAGGGTACATTGCACTAGGTATTGTGTTATCAGCAATCTGCTTCACTGCCACAACATAAAGAAAAAGATTCTCAGCAAACTTGAGAAGTAAGTTTACAGAAATAGCATTTAAGGGGGGGGGGGGCAGAGAATAGGCTCTTTTTTATGAACAGTGGAGTCTTCTCACCCCCAACCTGTGTGATCTCAAATTACCCACGTGTTGTAGATTATCAAATTGATTGATGAGTAGTGGTATACATTAGTTTCTGCATCCCTAGTACACATTTTCCAGCTTTTCATTGCTAGCCAGCAGCCACACTTTTAGAGGGATAACCCAGCAATGATGTCTGAAAGATAAACAAATCTGTCCACTTCAACTACACTTAGCTTTTCTGCATACCATCCTGGCCAGCCTTATTTTAAGAATATACATTTGAGTTTTAGAGGTATAGTCTGGGAAGTTTTCTAAACTTATCTTAAAACAAAAAACAATAAAAAAAGCATAATGAGTCCCTCCACCACAGCTGCACTTCTCATTAGCAGTGCTATTGGAGCAACAACATAGAATTTATTTTCTGGGTATGATATTCACCCACGTGCGGAGGGCCAGCATAAAGCTGATTGCAACTCTTTTTGTTCCATGAGCAGTGCTTGATAGGAAGGAGGACGACAATATTATGGGTGAAAACATTTATCCAGCAGTCTATGCCTGCAACAGATTATATCAGTTGTGCCCCCAAAGTATGGGTTAAACCAGCAGTTCTTAAACTGTGGGTCTTAAAAGTGGGTCATGACCCTGTTTTAATGGAGTCACCAGCGCTGGCTTAGATTTGCTGCGGCCTGGAGCTGAAGCCTGAGTACCATTCCCAGGGCCAAAGCTGAAGCCCGAGCCCCTCTGCTCAGGCCAAAGTCGAAGCCAGAGGGCTTCAGCCCTGGGTGGCGGGGCTCAGGTTACAGGCCCAGGCTTTGGTCCCCCTCCTTGGGTCATGTAGTAATTTTTGTTGTCAGAAGGGGGTCGGGATGCAATGAAGTTTGAGAACCCCTGGGTTAAGCAATATTGCTAATGTGTTCTTTTTAGTCAGACTCCAGAATCAGTATAGTGTCTATGAACAGTTTAGAAACCATTAGTAAACAGTTAATTTTCAAATATGATTAATATTCCGGCATAAAGATAGATAGCTGGCAAAGCATGATACCTTAGCATTTCCATCATTCTTTACTATCTGAATCAAGCAAGGCTCAGAGAGTTGGATAAAGTCACACTCTGGATTAGAATTTCAACCTAGATAGTAAATTTACCATTGGTTCAATAGAATTAGAACTAAATTACAAAACTTTGTGCATCAGAGATGGGTATTTTTAAAATAAAAAGAAAAGAGGAATGAAAATGAGAACTTAAATGCCTTTAAAAACCATCTTTAAACAGCAAATTAATTTTATGGCATTTTCAAACCAATTTGGATGTCTGCCCTTATGACAATTTCTGAACATGACAATTTCTAAACCTCAGAAAAATGGCTGGAGAATGGGTTACTCTATTATTGTGTACATTTCTATTTTTCAGACAAAAAATGTAGGCAATGTGCATGATGCTTAGGCATATTTAGATGAATGAAAACATCAAAATGTTTTTGATATTATATATGTATATAAATAAATGGAAATCCTTTCGTCTCTCATTTTAGTTGCTAAATTGTCTTGATGGTTGTGAACTATAAGGACTCTTAAAATGATGAGAAAGCATTGTTCCACCAATGGCAAATTAATTTTGAGGAGAATAGTAAAGATTTCAACTAAGGACGTGCATGTGGGATTGCTTCTTTGGATTTCATGATGCTGAAAGGGAAAAGGATTCCTATAAAGAATTTCTGTGAATGTTATGCTATGCATAGTGCAAGCAAGTATCTTTTATTTTGGAGATTTTAAATTAATGCATTTTATACATGTTAATTAAAGGTGACTTGATCATCATACCTATGTTCATTGGTAGGATTCTACTCTTGCACTTTCATAACATTTTAAACTCACAATATAAAATGAGTCCACAAAGGAAGTGTGCTAGCAAGCATAAATATGCATGTATATTGTGGAGGTATGTGCCACTATCTTCAGAGCACAATTCCTGGTTGGTAATGGGTGTAACAATATGAGATTCATACAAAAAGACTGGATGTTAAGCAGAACTTTGGTCTAGAAATCAGGCATGAGCTCTTGTGAGAATATTCTGGTAAGATTTCCAGTATTTCTGTTTGTTGGTTTAATTTCTGATAACCTGGTCAACAAACAAGGAAGCACAGAAGCAAGCAAAAATGAAAAATAGTTCATAATACTTTATTAAATCTCAAAAAAACCCCAAACTACTTTATTTTGGTACAATATTTTAAGTGAAATTTTGGATTAGTTCCTATTTTAGACAAACTCATTCTCTTCACTCCTAGTGACTATTACAATATTTGGAAGTCCTGGTAATTTTCTTGGGCACAGACACATATGAACTTTACACATAATCCCCAAGCAAAATGTAACTTATGATACCCTGTGTGGTAGTTTGTTTCCTGATGAAACTTGGTTTGAAGCCAAGCAGGACAGCATTGGCAGAGTGTGACATTCTTCCATGTTCTCTGACTTTGTGAAATCAACTCTTTAGCAAAAGGCCTACATCTAAAATTGACATGTTTCAGAGTAGCAGCTGTGTTCGTCTGTATCCGCAAAAAGAACAGGAGGACTTGTGGCACCTTAGAGACTAACAAATTTATTTGAGCATAAGCTTTCGTGAGCTACTATGCTCAAATAAATTGGTTAGTCTCTAAGGTGCCACAAGTCCTCCTTTTCTTTTTACATCTAAATTGTGATATGTGGGGTTTGCCCTACTTGCTTCAGATTATAAATTATTTTTCTACACATACTTTAATGAATCTGAAGAACAGGCTATTTTAAGCAGAATGAGCAAGAACATGGTGAGCCCAGTCCTGCAGGGACTGTACTCACAGTACCTCTGTTTGTAATACCTACAAGCTCTTAACAATAATTTCAGCAGTGGTAGCATGTTTTTCCTACTCAGGTTAGATTGATTAATCAAAAAAGGCTGCCCTTCTGTGCATGCGCTTGGGAAATATTCTTCTTGCCCTGACCGCTAGAGCTTGTCACAATCCCGTCCTTCGCTACTTATCCCCTTTTTATCTCTTTCGACATCCACCACCATTCTCTCTCTGCTTTTCAGGGACGGCCAACCTTGTACAACCAGTTATCAGTGTGTTACACAAACCTCCACATTTTTTCTACACTGCCCGTTTTACATAAAATGCCTTCACTAAGCTGTAACATGAGGCCATTACCCCAGTTCTCCTACAAATCTCTCCTGAGCAACTTCTTCCATGATATCTGGATCTCAGGGCCTCTTACATTTCATTACATTGGAATTTAAAGTGCTTCAAAGAGTGTGGTAGAAGATTCAAAATGAGGCACCAATACTGTGAATTCCTGCAGTTCATCTTCCATGCAGATCAGAGAGGTTTCTGGCATGAGAACGTGAGGCTATTCTGGGACTGGTGGTGTGCTTGGATCCCAGATACTGGTATGCCAGTCAGCAAGTTTTTGGAAATGGTTGGGGGATATTGAAAGATTGATGATGGATTGTCATGTAAAGCAAATGCAATAGATGAGACATTAATAGGGTTAGTTAAGATTTGGAGAAGCGTAAGATAAAGATGAACCAAACCTCCAATCCTTTGGAGCATGACCCATCAGTGGTGCCTAGGCTCCTAAAACTTTTAATGTAGGCTGAAACAAGCATTTTACTCTGCCTTTGAAGTATCTGCGGCATAGTTTAAAATATGCTATAAGATGATATATAAAGAATATTTTTACACATTCCCCTTTCTCTCTTCTGGGAATGGTTTCAACCAGAGGTGTGGATACTTCAGAAGCAGTTAAGTCTTGAGCTGATGTTGAAATTTCAAGTGCCAGTTTTATGATCCTAGGGCTTTTTATTTCTAAATCTATCATTCCTTATTAAAAAGGCATGAGAAGTTAAAGTTGTTTCAATATCTTCTTCTGTCAGTATTTTATACTAGAATTAAGTTCACATGATGATCCACAAACAGGCCATGAGAGGATTGTTTGATTTGAGAAAAATGTGGAAAGACTTGTTGTACATTAGAAATTTTCATTAAAAAAAATAAAAATCCATCCATTTATTATCTGCAGCTACTCATTCATGGTTTCTTTTTCCAGCAGCTTTGTGTTCTTTGTTTTTATTTTTACAAATTAGAAAAAAAGTGCAGAACTGGGAGCCGCACAGTTTGTAAAGGAATATGAAAACTTTCAGCTTTGGCACCAGTCCAAATCTATTTCAGTCAGTCAAGACATTATTACATGTGTGTCCTGTATGAAATGTGTTTGTGATTCCAGTCCAGTTCTTGGGGCCAAGTACGTGTTTCACAGACAACTACAGATGGCACTACTTGGCAAGCATTTTGACAGTTACAGCAGAGTCTACCTGAATCACTCTGTCGGACAGAGGATACACACATGGCAGAATTATAGGTAGATGATAGCGTAGAGTGGTATAAAAATTTTAATCAGCGTGAGTTTGGTATGGCCCAATTATTCATGAATGGCACAGTCAAAAATGAACTATGCAAGTCATCCAAAAAAGTCTCCAGTTCCCACATTAAGTGAGTCATTAGCTATAAGTTAAAATGATAGCACCAACAAACCTTTCACCAAAGTTTGCATGACTTGCACAATGTTGTTGTAATGCATGTCCTTTCTTTTTCCCATCCCCTTCCTGCTGTTTGTTAGTCAGATTCACCACATCATGTCTATATTAGATGGTAAGATTTTTATGGCAGGGAGTAGGTCTTTGTTTGTTCTGGAAAGTGACTAGCATGCTTTTAAGCCCTGTAAAAATAATAAAAAATGCCAGTGGATACAGATGATTTCCAGCTTTTCAGTTGCACACACACTGCACTTGCTAACAACACGGCAAAGTCCAAAA
Organism: Eretmochelys imbricata; assembly: GCF_965152235.1. Lineage (NCBI taxonomy): Eukaryota > Metazoa > Chordata > Testudines > Cheloniidae > Eretmochelys > Eretmochelys imbricata. Next base: position 60,168,148 of record NC_135576.1, on the reverse strand, counting down.
TCTTGGGACCTTCCATGCATCACATTTTTATGTGCAGGAAAACTGAAAATCTTAGTATTATATCAACTGACTAGTATGTGACTTTGAAATTAATGGAACTTATGATGTGTGCAGTGAAATCATTACCCAGTAGCACTATGCAGATGGAAATAGACCTATGGACCTATGGTAGATATCCTGCTTGAGTTCACCAAGACTCTAATAACATCTTACATCTTTCACAAAGACAAAAGACAAACTACAGTTCAAAAGAGGTTAAAAGTAACGTCATAGAGGGGAGGGGTTTCTGATGCAAGTTAACACATTAGCAACATCACCATTATCATCTCCTTAATGCACACGTAGACGGTAGAAGTAATACAGTACACTCAGACATCTCTACAACTCAGGCCAAAATTTTCAAAAAGGGGTACTAAATATAGATGTGAGCTTAAATTTAGCACCATTATTGAAAATATTGCCCATGTTATTTAAATGTGAGTAGTTTATCAAGTGTGTTTCGAGCCCATTTTCCCCTGACGGCTTGGGACTTCCAGAACCCTGCCTTGTTGAGCCAGTCACTCTAGCCTGCAGCAACACAGACCCAGGTCTGGTCCAGTCCCCAAAACTGCAGACTTTAACCAAAAACTGCTCAGCAGGTCACCTATCTCCAGCACCCAGTTCCCAATGGGATGCTTATACAGGGTAAATTTGTAAATTGTCTGCCCCCTATAACTAACAGAGAGATATGCACAGCTGTTTGCTCCACCAGGTATTAATCACTTACTCTGGGTTAATTAACAAAAGTGATTTTGTTAAGTATAAAAAGTAGGATTTAAGTGGTTTCAAGTAATAAAAGACAGAATAGGGTCACCAGATAGCAAGGGTGAAAAATTGGGAAGGAGGGGGGGAGAGAGGGGTAATAGGCACCTATATAAGACAAAGCCCCCAATATTGGGACTTTCCCTATAAAATTAGGACATCTGGTCACCCTAAGACAGAACAAAGTAAGTCACCAAGCAAAATAAAGCAAAAAACACACAAGTCTAAGCTTAATACATTAAGAAACTGTTTATAGGTAAAATCTTACCCTCAGAGATGATCCAGTAAGCTTCTTTCAGACTAGACTCCTTCGTAGTCCGGGCCCAATCCTTTTCCCTGGTACAGTCCTTGTTAGTTCCAGCAGACATCTTAGGTGGAAACTAGGGGTGTTCTCATGACTGGCCGCCCAGTTTGTTCTGTTCCACCCCCTTCTATAGCTTTGGCACAAGGCGGGAATTTTTTGTGTGTCTCTGGGTCTCCACCCCTCCTTCTAAATGGAAAAGCACCAGGTTTAAGATGGATTCCAGTATCAGGTGACATGTTCACATGTCCTGTGAGACCCCAGCCTCCGTTCTTCCAGGGATGGCCAGCACATACCCAGGAAGATTTGCAAGTAAACAGAGCCATTTACAACTAATTGTCCTAGTCAATGGGAGCCATCAAGATTCTAAACCATCATTAGCGGCCCACACTTTGCATAATTACAATAGGACCTCAGAGTTATACTTCATATTTCTAGCTTCAGATACAAGAATGATACATGCATACAAATAGGATGAACACACTCAGATTATAAGCTTTGTAATGATACCTTACAAGAGACTTTTTGGCTAAAACATATTCCAGTTACATCATATTCATACTCACAAGCATATTTCCAAAAACATATGGAGTGCAATGTTACATGGAGAAATGAAAGAAGCTACCTTAAATCTGAGGGCTGTTAAAAACATTGAGTGTACAACATTTGTTTTTACTACAGGCCACTAATCAGCATCTATTCTAAAACTGTCAAACAACACCCCTTCTTGGGGCTAGATTTATTACAATAGTGAAAAAATTCACAAAATAAAGTCCATATCAAGTACATGCTCTTAGTCTTCCCAGTGGGCCTTCCATGCCTTTTCTGCCTAGTGCTTATTCATTCCAAACAATCTCTACAGTCTTCCTCAATTTCCCCTAATTTCCTCAAGGTTATCTGGTGAAGTCTACTCACTCCCAGCAGCCATTCCCTCTCTTAGCAGGCCTCTGCTGAAGTCTCTCCCTCCAGCTTCACTCTGGTCTCTTTCCCTGGGCATCCCCACCCCTCTGCAGCTGCTGGCTGCTCCTTCTAGCAGCAACAACTTATTCCTGTTAAGGAGTGCCTGCTGAGTAACTAGAGTTGGCTGGCCCAAGGCCTTAAGAGGCAAGCTACTCTGTTATACCAGGATAGTGTATTTTAGTGTCCGTAGGCACCTGTATTGAACAGACATCACCTAAAATTTGAAGGTTTCAGACAGGGTAGTAATTGGCAAGCACACCAGTGTCAAAAGACAGCTTCTTGAAGAGAGAATAGACTTCTTTATGTTCAAGGATAGAAGACACCTTCTCCTTACTGAAAAAAGAAAAGGAGTACTTGTGGCACCTTAGAGACTAACCAATTTATTTGAGCATGAGCTTTCGTGAGCTACAGCTCACTTCATCAGATACATACCGTGGAAACTGCAGCAGACTTTATATATACACAGAGAATATGAAACAATACCTCCTCCCACCCCACTGTCCTGCTGGTAATAGCTTATCTAAAGTAATCGTCAGGTTAGGCCATTTCCAGCACAAATCCAGGTTTTCTCACCCTCCACCCCCCCACACAAATTCACTCTCCTGCTGGTGATAGCCCATCCAAAGTGACAACTCTTTACACAATGTGCATGATAATGAAGTTAGGCCATTTCCTGCACAAATCCAGGTTCTCTCACTCCCTCACCCCCCTCCAAAAACCCACCCCCATACACACACAGACTCACTCTCCTGCTGGTAATAGCTCGTCCAAACTGACCACTCTCCAAGTTTAAATCCAAGTTAAACCAGAACATCTTGGGGGGGGGGGGGGGGGGGAGGAAAAAACAAGAGGAAATAGGCTACCTTGCATAATGACTTAGCCACTCCCAGTCTCTATTTAAGCCTAAATTAATAGTATCCAATTTGCAAATGAATTCCAATTCAGCAGTTTCTCGCTGGAGTCTGGATTTGAAGTTTTTTTGTTTTAAGATAGCGACCTTCATGTCTGTGATTGCGTGACCAGAGAGATTGAAGTGTTCTCCGACTGGTTTATGAATGTTATAATTCTTGACATCTGATTTGTGTCCATTTATTCTTTTACGTAGAGACTGTCCAGTTTGACCAATGTACATGGCAGAGGGGCATTGCTGGCACATGATGGCATAAATCACATTGGTGGATAAACACCACCCTATACCGGAAACCTACTGACCGCTATTCCTACCTGCATGCCTCCACCTTTCACCCTGACCACACCACACGATCCATCGTCTACAGCCAAGCTCTGCGATACAACCGCATTTGCTCCAACCCCTCAGACAGAGACAAACACCTACAAGATCTCTGTCAAGCTTTCTTACAACTACAATACCCACCTGCGGAAGTAAAGAAACAGATTGATAGAGCCAGAAGAGTTCCCAGAAGTTACCTACTACAGGACAGGCCTAACAAAGAAAATAACAGAACGCCACTAGCCGTCACCTTCAGCCCCCAACTAAAACCCCTCCAACGCATTATTAAGGACCTACAACCTATCCTAAAGGATGACCCAACACTCTCACAAATCTTGGGAGACAGGCCAGTCCTTGCCTACAGACAGCCCCGCAACCTGAAGCAAATACTCACCAACAACCACATACCACACAACAGAACCACTAACCCAGGAACTTATCCTTGCAACAAAGCCCGTTGCCAATTGTGCCCACATATCTATTCAGGGGACACCATCACAGGGCCTAATAACATCAGCCACACTATCAGAGGCTCGTTCACCTGCACATCCACCAATGTGATTTATGCCATCATGTGCCAGCAATGCCCCTCTGCCATGTACATTGGTCAAACTGGACAGTCTCTACGTAAAAGAATAAATGGACACAAATCAGATGTCAAGAATTATAACATTCATAAACCAGTCGGAGAACACTTCAATCTCTCTGGTCACGCAATCACAGACATGAAGGTCGCTATCTTAAAACAAAAAAACTTCAAATCCAGACTCCAGCGAGAAACTGCTGAATTGGAATTCATTTGCAAATTGGATACTATTAATTTAGGCTTAAATAGAGACTGGGAGTGGCTAAGTCATTATGCAAGGTAGCCTATTTCCTCTTGTTTTTTCCTCCCCCCCCCCCCCCCGATGTTCTGGTTTAACTTGGATTTAAACTTGGAGAGTGGTCAGTTTGGACGAGCTATTACCAGCAGGAGAGTGAGTCTGTGTGTGTATGGGGGTGGGTTTTTGGAGGGGGGTGAGGGAGTGAGAGAACCTGGATTTGTGTAGGAAATGGCCTAACTTCATTATCATGCACATTGTGTAAAGAGTTGTCACTTTGGATGGGCTATCACCAGCAGGAGAGTGAATTTGTGTGGGGGGGTGGAGAGTGAGAAAACCTGGATTTGTGCTGGAAATGGCCTAACCTGACGATTACTTTAGATAAGCTATTACCAGCAGGACAGTGGGGTGGGAGGAGGTATTGTTTCATATTCTCTGTGTATATATAAAGTCTGCTGCAGTTTCCACGGTATGTATCTGATGAAGTGAGCTGTAGCTCACGAAAGCTCATGCTCAAATAAATTGGTTAGTCTCTAAGGTGCCACAAGTACTCCTTTTCTTTTTGCGAATACAGACTAACACAGCTGCTACTCTGAAACCTGTCATTATGCAAGGCACTGCATTTAGCCGTATGGAGTGGAAATCTATCAACTGCATGAAAAAACTTGCACAGATACAGACAGACATCATCTTCCTTTCCAAATGCAAACAGATGGACATCGTACCAAAAGGACTGAAGGTAAAAAATCCATTACAATCTACATACCACACAGACTATGCTGACAGCTTGTGCCACACGCTCTCAAAGAAACTGCGGAATCACCTGATCAACATCCTCTACAGCAAACAGGGAAAGATTAAGAATGAGCTCTCAAAAATGGATACTCTCATAAAAAACCAACCTTCCACACAAACTTCCTCGTGGCTGGATTTTACTAAAACTAGACAAGCCATTTACAACGCACACTTTGCTTCTCTACAAAAGAAAAAGGACACTAAACTTTCTAAACTACTACATGCTACAAGGGGCCACAGCAATGGTTCCCTCAACCCACCTAGCAATATTGTTAACCTATCCAACTATACTCTCAGCCCAGCAGAAGCAGCCGTTCTGTCCCTCCACCCCCATGAACATGATACAGTTCTGTGGTGACCTAGAATCCTATTTTCGACGTCTCCGACTCAAGGAATATTTCCAAAATACCTCTGAACAACATACTAATCCACAGAGGTCTCCCTACCAACACTACAGAAAGAAGGATTCTAGGTGGACTCCTCCTGAAGGTCGAAACAGCAGACTGGACTTCTACATAGAGTGCTTCCGCCGACGTGCACGGGCTGAAATTGTGGAAAAGCAGCATCACTTGCCCCATAACCTCAGCCATGCGGAACGCAATGCCATCCACAGCCTCAGAAACAACTCTGACATCATAATCAAAAAGGCTGACAAAGGAGGTGCTGTTGTCATCATGAATAGGTCGGAATATGAACAAGAGGCTGCTCGGCAGCTCTCCAACACGAGTTTCTACAAGCCATTACCCTATGATCCCACTGAGAGTTACCAAAAGCAACTACAGCATATGCTCAAGAAACTTCCTGAAAAAGCACAAGATCAAATCCGCACAGACACACCCCTGGAACCCCGACCTGGGATATTCTATCTACTACCCAAGATCCATAAACCTGGAACTCCTGGGCGCCCCATCATTTCAGGCATTGGCACCCTGACAGCAGGATTGTCTGGCTATGTAGACTCCCTCCTCAGGCCCTACGCTACCAGCACTCCCAGCTACCTTCGAGACACCACTGACTTCCTGAGGAAACTTCAATCCATCGGTGATCTTCCTGATAACACCATCCTGGCCACTATGGATGTAGAAGCCCTCTACACCAACATTCCACACAAAGATGGACTACAAGCCGTCAGGAACACTATCCCCGATAATGTCACGGCTAACCTGGTGGCTGAACTTTGTGACTTTGTCCTTACCCATAACTATTTCACATTTGGAGACAATGTATACCTTCAGATCAGCGGCACTGCTATGGGTACCCGCATGGCCCCACAGTATGCCAACATTTTTATGGCTGATTTAGAACAACGCTTCCTCAGCTCTCGTCCCCTAAAGCCCCTACTATATGTGCGCTATATTGATGAGATCTTCATCATCTGGACCCATGGAAAAGAAGCCCTTGAGGAATTCCACCATGATTTCAACAATTTCCATCCCACCATCAACCTCAGCCTGGTCCAGTCCACACAAGAGATCCACTTCCTGGACACTACAGTGCTAATAAACAATGGTCACATAAACACCACCCTATACCGGAAACCTACTGACCGCTATTCCTACCTGCATGCCTCCAGCTTTCACCCTGACCACACCACACGATCCATTGTCTACAGCCAAGCTCTGCGATACAACCGCATTTGCTCCAACCCCTCAGACAGAGACAAACACCTACAAGATCTCTGTCAAGCTTTCTTACAACTACAATACCCACCTGCGGAAGTAAAGAAACAGATTGATAGAGCCAGAAGAGTTCCCAGAAGTTACCTACTACAGGACAGGCCTAACAAAGAAAATAACAGAACGCCACTAGCCGTCACCTTCAGCCCCCAACTAAAACCCCTCCAACGCATTATTAAGGACCTACAACCTATCCTAAAGGATGACCCAACACTCTCACAAATCTTGGGAGACAGGCCAGTCCTTGCCTACAGACAGCCCCGCAACCTGAAGCAAATACTCACCAACAACCACATACCACACAACAGAACCACTAACCCAGGAACTTATCCTTGCAACAAAGCCCGTTGCCAATTGTGCCCACATATCTATTCAGGGGACAGCATCACAGGGCCTAATAACATCAGCCACACTATCAGAGGCTCGTTCACCTGCACATCCACCAATGTGATTTATGCCATCATGTGCCAGCAATGCCCCTCTGCCATGTACATTGGTCAAACTGGACAGTCTCTACGTAAAAGAATAAATGGACACAAATCAGATGTCAAGAATTATAACATTCATAAACCAGTCGGAGAACACTTCAATCTCTCTGGTCACGCAATCACAGACATGAAGGTCGCTATCTTAAAACAAAAAAACTTCAAATCCAGACTCCAGCGAGAAACTGCTGAATTGGAATTCATTTGCAAATTGGATACTATTAATTTAGGCTTAAATAGAGACTGGGAGTGGCTAAGTCATTATGCAAGGTAGCCTATTTCCTCTTGTTTTTTCCTCCCCCCCCGATGTTCTGGTTTAACTTGGATTTAAACTTGGAGAGTGGTCAGTTTGGACGAGCTATTACCAGCAGGAGAGTGAGTCTGTGTGTGTATGGGGGTGGGTTTTTGGAGGGGGGTGAGGGAGTGAGAGAACCTGGATTTGTGTAGGAAATGGCCTAACTTCATTATCATGCACATTGTGTAAAGAGTTGTCACTTTGGATGGGCTATCACCAGCAGGAGAGTGAATTTGTGTGGGGGGGTGGAGGGTGAGAAAACCTGGATTTGTGCTGGAAATGGCCTAACCTGACGATTACTTTAGATAAGCTATTACCAGCAGGACAGTGGGGTGGGAGGAGGTATTGTTTCATATTCTCTGTGTATATATAAAGTCTGCTGCAGTTTCCACGGTATGTATCTGATGAAGTGAGCTGTAGCTCACGAAAGCTCATGCTCAAATAAATTGGTTAGTCTCTAAGGTGCCACAAGTACTCCTTTTCTTTTTGCGAATACAGACTAACACAGCTGCTACTCTGAAATCTTCTCCTTACTGAGATGCTGATAATTCCTACCAATAATAGTATCAGTTACTCTATGAGCCTTAAGTAACTAAGATAGCTGTGGCTGTGAACCCTGTCTATTGGCCGTAAGTAACCAGAAAGACCTTTATCAGAGAGAAGAGTGGGAGAATATATTTTATTGGACCAACAGATGTTGGTCCAATAAAAGATATTGCCTCAAATACCTTGTCTCTCTAATATCCTGGGACCAACATGGCTGCAACAACACTATATACACATCTTCATCAGAGACCAAAACAAACACAACTACACAACTAGTAGATAACAGTTCATCGTTAGCCTACAGCTCTGACAATTGAAAAGATCAGAGAGGCTATTTTGGAAAGAACATCAAGCTCATCACAGCAATCAGTTGAAAGAACTGCTAATGGAATGAAGCAATCCAGAGTAATCCAACTGTGTAGTATTTGAGAGAATTCAGATTACTTAAAATCACAGAAATGTAGGGTTGAAAGGGACCTCAAGAGGCCATCTAGTCCATCCCCCTGCACTATAGCAGGATGAAGTAAGCCTAGACCATTTTTGACACATGTTGTCTAACCGGTTCTTAAAAACCTCCAGCGATAGTATAATGGTATGGCAGTGACCCGCATATAAACAAGTCCAAGCAGTCCTTTCTACTGTTAAAGAGTGCCCTCTTCAGACGGTCTCATTTATCTAGCTGAGAAGGGCAACACCAAAACAAACAAATCTTCAGTCAGGTACTCCACTAGAAACTCTCCACCCCTTGGTTAATCAGTCTTGTGTTTCTCCCACTAGCCCCAGAGCACTCTCAGGCTGGATTCCTTGCCTGGAGATGGGCCTCTGCTGGGCGGCAGTCTTCCCCTGACAGTGCATCACTCTTTGCTTGAACAAATCCCTAGTAGCGCCTCATGAGCTCTGATCCCAGTGGCCTGTGGGTACCACAGTAAGAGACATAAAATGTGAAGCAAAATGCTGCTTCCAAATAAAATTCAAGACCCTTCTTCCAACTTCAAATACTTTTTCTTTTTTAAGCCAGCAAATCCTTCTGATTCCAGAAAGAAGGCGGCAAAGGGCATCAACACAAATAAACAAAGATTGGAAAAAAGGGGAGCAAGATTCCACAAACAATGAATTAGAGAGCCATTTAACCACCAAATATAGTAATTTTATGGAAAAGAAAGCAGGCTCTCATTGCTGACAGTGCATCACTCTTTGTTTGAACCAATCCCTAGTAGTTCCCCATGAGGCTCTCCTGCGCTGCTCCAATCCCATCCGGGAGCACTTTTTCTCAGGGCCTGCTCTTTGTGGAGCTAGTACTGGGAGTAGTTTACTACTTGCTGCCCTGAGGAGTCTCTCACCAGCAGCATCCTCTGCTCCGAGGCTTTTTTTGACTGAGCTCTCAAGCTTTTATTATATCCAGGTGCTCCTTACCTAATTAACTGCTGCCCAGCTAGTTAGGGAATTAATTATCCACAAAGTGGATCTCTTTAGTGGAGCTTGGTATGCTGGATGTCTGACGCCCTCAAGGGCCAGCACTCATGACAGACCACAATTCCACAACCTCCCTTGGTTACAGATGATTGCTTGTGGTGTATATGACCAAGGATAAGTAACATGTTTTGGCCTGAATCAAAAATTCTCTATATCCACAAATTCTCTGTACAAAAGAAATATTGTTGAGAGAGTTGCTATCTTTGATCCTTCAGAACAACATTGAATTCAAGGGCATCTCCTTGTTGGTGTGTAAATGGATATCAGAGCAAGAAAGGTGATTTCTTCATTGCATCTGCAGAGATGTGCTATGAAAAGCAGTAGTCCTTTGACAGATTTTCTTGAGGATTAGCCTGGATTCTGCTATCCATATTCTGTGATTAATCTTCAGCTTCTGGAAAATAAAATCAGAGAAAGAATACAGTAGGAATTAACAAATATTGTTTAAGTCAGGGGCGGGCAAACTTTTTGGGCTGATGGCCACATCAGGTTTCCATAATTGTATGGAGGGCCGGTTAGGGGAGGATGTGTCTCCCCAAATAGCCAGGTGTGGCCTGGCCCCTGCCTCTTAACTGACCCTCCACACATACACACACACTTACTTCTTGCCCCCTGACTGCTCCCTCAGGACTCCTGCCCTATCCAACACCCCCTGTTCCCTGTCCCCTGATGGCCCCCCCGGGACTCCTGCCCATCCACCACCCCTGGACTCCCCACCCCTGACTGCCCCCTGCCATCCCATCCAACCCCTCCCCCCCATTCCTGACTGCACCTCCCCGGGACCCCTGCCCCATTCAACCCCCCTGTTCTCTGACAGCCCTCACCCCCTGACCACACCCCGATCCCCTGTCCTCTATCCAACCCCTCCTGCCCCCTTACTGCACTGTCTGAAGCACCGGTGGCTGGAGGCACTGCCCAGAGCACTGGGTCAGGCCATGGCTCTGCAACTGTGCTGCCCGGCTGCCCAGAGCGTTTTGCCGGCAGTGCAGTGAGCTGAGGCTGCAGGAGAGGGAGAGCAGCGGGGGAGGGGCCGGGGACTAGCCTCCCGGGCCAGGAGCTCAGGGGCTGGGCAGGAGGGTCCCGTGGGTCGGATGTGGCCTGTGGGCCATAGTTTGCCCACCTCTGGTTTAAATGGATCTCCTAAAAACAAACAAACAAACACACACAATAGTAGCGTTCATGAGAGAACACAATATTTGGTCTAAAGTTTTGGGTGGCCAAGGGTTTATTCCACTGGGTTGTGATGTAACAAATTTGCATAGACAGTCTTCAGCCTGAGTGCAAATTACCCAAGTGATTACTAAGGAATTGGCATGGGGCAGAATTTAAGGTTTTTTTTCTGAACAGTTAGCAATATTATATGCAAGAGTATTTTAGCCATGCTGGGGGTTGAGTGAAAGTTCATTGAAGCCAGTGGGCATAACAGCTGCTCTTCACTCAGGATAAATGTAAAAAGCAATTATGTTCCATTTCAGAATATATAGCTGAAACAATAGGAGCCAACACCCAAAACACAGCCCACATGCAGAAGCTGGAATGGGTGTTGAATCAGGCAGTCTGAGGGGTTTCTCTGGAGTCTGAATGCAAATGCAAGAGAACTGGGTATTGTTTGAAGGAGGTATGTGAGGTATGTGCATGAGAGCAAGGGAAACACACACACAGAAGGGAGCAAGGAAGCTCCTCTTTGTAATGTGACCTTAAGAAGAAAATACAGGAAAGAGTAGATTACTGGCTGGAAAAAAGCTTGGAACTGCCCACTGCTGTTTGACTGCTACTGTGTTCAGGGCAACAGGACTTTATGTAAATAAACAAACAAAATTTCATCAAAGAAATACCTGATTCCATCATCAGTTTTTCCTCCTAACAGAAACAACTAAAAAACCCCTGAATATTGGCTAACAACTTGGGCCAAAAGGGGTAACAATACTGATGGTAGTGAAGGAGGGGTTAGGCAGGTATTAGTTTTCTATAATGGAGTTCAGGAGTGGCACGTTAATTATGATACATTTTTGATGGTAGCACTATGTAGGCCACATTTCATTTGCAGTAGCCTTAAAAAAAGATGTTCTAAGATAAGATATAAAAGATATAAAAATTCTTCAGTCTATTCTGGGCACCTCATTAGCAAGTAGATATATACAAAGTGGAGGGCATCTTGAAAAGAGCAAGATGATTTAAAGAGCAGATACATTTATAAGAAAAAAAAAATTAAATATGTACAGCTCCAATAAGCAATGAGTAGGGACGTGATACTGTGTACAAATATTTGAATGGTATGAAAACCAAGGAGAAAGAGGAATTATTTAGCATGCTGCAATCCAAGGGGATAGAACCAGAAAGAACAGGATAAAGTTAGAGAGAGAAAATTTTAGACTAAATAACAAGAGAAGAATTCCTGACCTTATGAGGGCTATAAGAATGTGGGGAATTTCTTCCCAAGATAACAGCAAAAGTCCCATCCCTGGAGATATTTAAAACTAGACTGGATAAAGCTTTAGGAAATACATGGAAGGGAGTAATCCTACATTAGCAAAGAGATGGACTAGAGGATTATGATCGGGTGTACAAAACACATGTGGAAGAGGGCAGGCAGGGAAATAACAGCTGTGTTGGTGGCAGAGAATTAAAGAGTCCTGACCCAAACATATCAGAAGTATGAAGCCTGGAGAGAGATGACCCTTTAGATACAGCTAACAATTAGAATGGAATAGAACATAAAAGGGCAGAGAACAGTCTTATGATAGCTGGCTGCCTTGGTAGAGGAAGGATTGCTCTTTTAAGTCTGAAAGGAACTGGCTCCCACAGGTTTATGACCTACAGCCAGCCAGTGCGATAACGATCTTTCCTGGGAAAGGGAGAGCTCAGTCCACAGATTGTTTGATCACATGATACTTAGGACAGAGTGATCAGGACTCTTTGTGGAAGAAGAAGAAGTTAGGGATGACCTATTTACTGCTTTTTGTTTTCTTCAAAAGAACTGTTTGTGAGTGAAACAGTCCAGTTCCTCCTGAGGAAAGGGAAACCCTAGGTATGGACTAGATGGTATTTTCCCTCTGGAATCAACCCTAGCCCATATCCAGCTCAGGCAAAGACTCATTGATCGTTTGGCTTGTTTGAGTAAACAGTTTTTCCCTCCAACATGAATGTATTTTTTTGGCCCCAAATATGGCTAGTTGACGATTTGCTATTAGATCTTTAGACCTTCTAATTTCTTTGATACATTTAACCCTTCTGCCAGGTGTTGTTGTCAGCAACAAGGGCCTGGTTCAAGTTGCTATGGGGTCTTTCTTAATACTAAGAAACACCATCTTCAGCTATGACCCAGAATTTCTGGGATCGCTAAATACCTTCTTAGGATGTCCTTAATACTTCCACACTCACAGCCTTGAGTCCGTGTATGAAACAAATAAAACGTTAAGGGAAAAAGAGAACACAGTATTAACTTGGGAAAATGCTTCAACAATATATTTATACAAATGATAAATAAAACACTCTACCTCTGTAAATTTGCCAATAACCCATTAATTCAATTCCCCACCTGCTGGTATGAATGTCCAAAAATGTACCTGTACCATATCAGTTTCTCCTTCCTCATCCACTAAACCCCACTCACAGTTTGGAGTCAATAGGTAGCATAATCCCAAAGTCCTGAGGTGCACTTGGGCAGCCTTGCCTCCAATCTCTTGGGAAGTGCTGCCTGGTCTTGAAGTTCCATGACCTAACCTGGCTGTAGTGATTTCAGTTATATTTAGTGGCTGAGTAGGAGGAACTATCAGTGAGTCACTGGAGGAATTCTGGGTAGAAAATACATGCAAATGAAGCTTATTCGGAAGTCACACTTCTGCTTACTCTCCAACAAATGGGAGTAGAGAGCTCCTTACTCTCTAGTTTCAGACCACGGGATTTACACAGTTAATCAAACTCATAGTAGTTTGATGACAGGTTCATTAGGGTATGATGGTTTTGATTTGGTTTGTTAGAGGATCTGTTCTGAACATTCACTTGGTTCAGTTTAAAACTGTATTAACATTAATTTCCAGATTTAAATATTGGTTGGACTTGGGTAGCATCTTGTTATATATATTCTGGGGTATTTGTAAGTATTGAACTGGGTTATGTGGGTAGTTTAACCTGATTTTCAGTCACACACACAAAAAACTTTTTAAATTTGTTTCTCTAAGAGCCCAGCTGTTTGTAAAGGACTATAGTCCTCCAATGAAAGAGACATTGAACTGTTAACAGTGAGAGCACACTGTGGACATACAGATGCTGTTTATGTATTTTTATCTCCTTGCCAGCATTTGTTTATTCACCTGTTCCCTTGTCTGTGGTTGATTTGTTGGGTTATGTAGATTTTTATCTACTAGATTATTTTATTCTTCTTTGAGATGATATCTCAGTATCAATTGGTTGTTCCATGTTCAGGCTGGCCTCTGTAATCCTCTGGGGGAGTCTGACATGGTTATACAACCAGTCACTATGTTTTGAAAATAAAATAAGCAGCAGCTGTTAAGCTTCAGGGCTTGTGGAATTCTTAGTTTTTGTATATGAAAGCACAAGCCAACCAATTTATTCTGTTCTCTCCTTTTTTGGCATATTCTATCTCCGTCTCTGCCCTTAAAATAGGAATTCATTTCTCCTCTATTTTAGCAATAGGCTATTAAAAGTCAGTGTGTTGATGCACAGCTTCAGTGGATTTACTGTTAAGGGTGTATTGCTGAACTAAGGCAGAAAAAAAGCACTTGAGTCATTTTTTGTCGTTACTGGTAGATTTCATTACAGTAACCATAATTTTTGATAGAATGACATAGACACAGATTATTTTCTATGCTTTTTTGAAGGGGGCACATTTACACTACAACTGAAAGACAGGAAAATAAAACAGCACAACACATCTTTGGGTGTCTAATTTGCAAAAATTGATTCTAGCTGTTGAGCTCTTCAAATAGTTTAATTAGGAAAATAATCTTTTCACTTGAATTTGAATTTAGGGCTGAGTAAACAAGAAAATATTTCCTATTGGATGACATGATTGACTCCTGTGGAAGTCAGTGGATGTTTCCTATGGGGCCCCACATCTAAAGTCTAATGAAGTTAATGGGGGTCTTTCATTAATTTCATTGGGGTTTCAATGAGGTCCATGCTCAGTCTGAAGAAAAGGGTCCCAAAAACAGAAAGTATTACTGTCTGAACTGAGAGAGTATTGAAGATGTATGCATAGGCAGGCCAAAGGAATTCCCTGTGTCAGATAATACACTAAAGTGCCGTCTTATTGTGTCAACTTTCTGCACCCTTTAGTGGCTCACTCTCCATGCCAACAGATTTTTAATTACAGAGTCATAATTTTAAATAGCTTAGCCATGTGAGTCCGTGTAGAGTCTGGGGAGATTTCTCTAACAACAAATCATCTTTTGAATTTAAATCTGTTTCAATTTTGTTTATATTTTAAAGTGAATCTAGTACTCTTGGGCCCAAATTCAACTCACTTAGATCCAGTGCAACTCTGCTGAACCAAGGGAAGTTGCTCAGGGTGCAAGTTAGAGCAGAATTTGGCTCATGAAAATATACTGAATTTGCAGCACTGGAAAGTGAAGGCCTGTCCAGAAGCAGAACAAGGACAGCCTGAGTCATGTTCAGTAGCAACTGGACATGAGTGAAGCTTAACTAGTATTTAAAAATCTTCAATTTTTTGTAAACTAGTTTCATAAAACTATAGTGTGTTTAGTTCCTATCCCTATTATTCCTGATTGCTGTATGGTGCTGAGGCTAATTCTGTACAATCCTTCAGCTCTATTATTTGGTCTTTGAGCATTTTACTGTGAAGCATGTGTAAACAGCTCATTTTACAGCTCCAACAGGCTAATTTCTCATAGTTTAGAGGTGGAGCGTGTAGCAGCCAGCAGGCCAATGGAAAGTATGAGTGCACACTACCTAACTACAGCACCTGGAAGCAGCAGCCAGTAGGTATGTCAGCATCATGAGCTTTCTATGTGCAGTAAGGGGTTTGGTTTGCAAGGCAAGTGGCAGTCTTCTGCTGAGCCACTCTGTTAGCAGGAATTGGAACTCTCTATAAAGAGGTTGTCCGAGTTCTGCAGTCTCATTGTGGCAGGGGCATACAAGGGGGCATAGGGCAGAGGCTTGGAGTGTGGGAGGGGACTCAGGGCAGGGGGTTGGGGTGCAGGAGGGGTGCAGGGTGCAGCAGGTGGCTCAGGGCAAGGGGTGGGGGTGCAGGAGGGGGCTCAGGGGAGGGGGGAGGGGTGCGGCAGGGGGTGGGGGTACGGGGTATGGGCTCCGGCCTAGCACCGCTTACCTGGAGAGGCTCTGGGGTGGCAGCAGCGCTGCACTGCTAAGGAAGGCTCCCTGCCTGCCATAGCCCCGCACTGCTCCCAAAAGCAGCCAGCACCACGTCCCTGTGGCCCTTAGGGGAGGGGGCGGACAGTAGGGTGACCAGACAGCAAATGTAAAAAAATCAGGATGGGGGTTGGGGGCGGAGGGGTAATAGGAGTCTATATAAGAAAAAGACCCCAAAATCGGGACTGTCCCTATAAAATCAGGATATCTGGTCACCCTAGCAGACAGAGGGCTCCACATGCTGCCCTCGCCTGTGGGTACCTCCCCCGAAGCTCCCATTGGGCAGAAATGGGGAACCACAGCCAATGGGAGCTTCGGGTGTCAAACCCACAGGTGAAGGCAGCGTGAGGAGCCCTCTGTCCTTTTCCTGCAGGGGCTGCACTGACGTGGTGCCAGCCACTTCCAGGAGTGGCACGGTGCCACAGGGGTGGCAATCCCACTAGCCGGATCCAAAGCCCTGAGGGGCCAGATCCGGCCCACAGGCTGTAGTTTGCCAACCCCTGACCTAGCACGATGGAGTCCTAATCTTGTCTGGGGCCTCTAGGCATCACAAATAGCTGATCTATTGTACTTCATCCAGGTCTAAATCTGGCTGTTCCTCTGTAAGCATTGCTTCAACGTACTCCTTCATTCTGCTCTGCAACATCTTGGCGAGTGCTTTCACCAGAACACTCAGCTGTAGTTCTTGCACTCGCTCTTCTCTCCTTTTTTTTTTTTTCAAATAGATCTTTATTATTATCATCATCACCACCACCCCCCATTCTCTCAGCACTTGCTCTGGTTTATAAATCTCATTGAGTTTGTGCATCACCTTTTCTGTGTGTTTCTTGTCTTCCTGCTGCAGCTCTGAGATTATGTTATCACTCCCCAGGCCTATTTCTTTTTCAAACAGCCTATTGATAGCTTTACTACTTCTGCTTACTACTTCTAAGAATTCTGGCATCTGCTCTCCCTTGTTTAAGCTGTGGAGCTTCTCTGGGACTATTCCATGTACTGTGTCCTATTCTTCAAAATATTCTTTTCATTGCTTGTTCATCCTCAATTATTTGCCCATGCTGGTCTTTCACAGTGAGCATCTTCAACTCATATGTCCCATTTAGTTCTCTTATCTTGCAATACACTACCTATACCTCTTATAAAGGCCAGCTGGGCCCTGCTTGGGGTGTGTCCACAGGTGTTGCGGTTTCCCCAATCAGCCAAGGCTTGCTGCTGTCCCTAGCAGCTGCCCTCTCACAGCCTCAGCCCTCTCCCAGGGCTGATTTCAAGCCCTTCAGGGCAGGAGCGGGTGACCACCCCATTACAGACCAATATTCACCAAATATTTAACCATGACTCCTTGGCTTTGCAATTGACCAGTGTATGATAATCCATCTGCAACACTGCTGTGAACTATCGACCAGCTTGGTGCAGCACTGTTTCTGACATTGTATGGAAGTTGTTTTGCTGGCTCCAAAAAGGTTTCACTAGGTTTAGCATGCCTGTGGTACTGGAGGAGTACTGTGGTACTGGTACATCTAGCTACTTAGAAACACTAGTGAGAGCTGAGTGAGTCTCCAGGACAAATTCAAGTCAGCCATCCTTTGTGGGTGCAGCTGTCTATTATGCAGAGGTACTACCTTTTGAGCTCATGCCATACACACCAAAATAAAATTTTAATCATCATAAATCATAGTATGATAACTGTAACCCTCATGTCTTTCCAGGGGGGTGATACAGTTTTCCCCTCTGGTGGATGCAGTAATGCCAACCCCCAAGTGTTCCAAAATCAACTTAAAAACAAACAAACAAAAAAAGAAGAGTTTTTTAATTGCCAGCTGCTTTTTGAGCCTTTATATTATACTTGGGTCACATCTTCAAGTTTTCTTCCGCACCCCCAGATAAGACCCCCTGCAAGAAAGTCTTTCAATCCCTAGCTTCTCCCCCACACCCAATCCCCAGTTCACACACAGACATCCCTTCCAGAAAGCCCCCCAGTTTACCCACCCAGAGAGCTGTTCAGCCACTAGGATCCCCCAGACAGCCTTCAGCTTCCCCCAAACACTTCAGTCCAGTTACCAGCTATCTCCAAATATCCAGCACCCCCAGACTTCAGAATCCAAACTTTATCCAGCACCCACCCATCTACCCAGAGCCCCAGACACCTTTGAGGTCTCTCCAAACCACCTACCCTTGAACATCTTGCACTGCCCAGACCCACCCATCTATACACCCTTGACTCCCTCTGACACTTACCCATGCATCTACTCCAACAGTCCCCCAACCCCCCAAAATGTGCAAATCAGCTTAATGCATAATGAGCTTAACAAAATGTGACCGCTATGAAAGCCAACTGTTTATATGATCTTGGCACGGTTACGTGATCCCTTTTGTTCACAACTCCTATGGGGTTACATCTCAGAGCATGCTTCTTCCCTAAAAGGGCCACAGACTATTCATATACTTAAGGACCAGTGCACAGTTACAATTATAATGCAGTCATAAATCTATAACCAATTAATGTTTTGCCTGTATGTGGACTGCCACTGGGAGCCAGTAGTGCTAGAACAGTTTTTATAGTGGGGGTGCTGAAGGCAGAAACCATTTATTTGGGTTAAAAGAAAAGGAGGACTTGTGGCACCTTAGAGACTAACCAATTTATTTGAGCATAAGCTTTCGTGAGCTACAGCTCACTTCATCGGATGCATACAGTAAATTGGTTAGTCTCTAAGGTGCCACAAGTACTCCTTTTCTCTTTGCGAATACAGACTAACATGGCTGTTACTCTGAAAGGGGAAATAGGCTTGAATAGAGACTGGGAGTGGCTAAGTTAATTGTATCCAATTTGCAAATGAATTCCAATTCAGCAGTCTCTCTCTGGAGTCTGGTTTTGAAGTTTTTCTATTGTAATATCGCAACTTTCATGTCTGTAATCGCGTGACCAGAGAGATTGAAGTGTTCTTTGACTAGTTTATGAATGTTATAATTCTTGACATCTGATTTGTGTCCATTTATTCTTTTACGTAGAGACTGTCCAGTTTGACCAATGTACATGGCAGAGGGGCATTGCTGGCACATGATGGCATATATCACATTGGTAGATGTGCAGGTGAACGAGCCTCTGATAGTGTGGCTGATGTTATTAGGCCCTGTGATGGTGTCCCCTGAATAGATATGTGGGCACAGTTGGCAACGGGCTTTGTTGCAAGGATAGGTTCCTGGGTTAGTGGTTCTGTTGTGTGGTATGTGGTTGTTGGTGAGTATTTGCTTCAGGCTGGGGGGCTGTCTGTAGGCAAGGACAGGCCTGTCTCCCAAGATTTGTGAGAGTGATGGGTCGTCCTTCAGGATAGGTTGTAGATCCTTGATAATGCGTTGGAGAGGTTTTAGTTGGGGGCTGAAGGTGACGGCTAGTGGCGTTCTGTTATTTTCTTTGTTAGGCCTGTCCTGTAGTAGGTGACTTCTGGGTACTCTTCTGGCTCTGTCACTCTGTTTCTTCACTTCAGCAGGTGAGTACTGTAGTTGTAAGAATGCTTGATAGAGATCTTGTAAGTGTTTGTCTCTGGCTGAGGGGTTGGAGCAAATGTGGTTGTATCATAGAGCTTGGCTGTAGACAATGGACCGTGTGTTGTGGTCAGGGTGAAAGCTGGAGGCATGTAGGTAGGAATAGCGGTCAATAGGTTTCAGGTATAGGGTGGTGTTTATGTGACCATCACTTATTAGCACCGTAGTGTCCAGGAAGTGGATCTCTTGTGTGGACTGGTCCAGGCTGAGGTTGATGGTGGAATGGAAATTGTTGAAATCATGGTGGAATTCCTCAAGGGCTTCTTTTCCATGGGTCCGGACGATGAAGATGTCATCAATATAGCGCAAGCAGAGTAGGGGCATTAGGGGACGAGAGCTGAGGAAGCGTTGTTCTAAGTCAGCCATAAAAAATGTTGGCATACTGTGGGGCCATGCGAGTACCCATAGCAGTGCCGCTGATTTGAAGGTATACATTGTCCCCAAATGTGAAATAGTTATGGGTGAGGACAAAGTCACAAAGTTCAGCCACCAGCTTTGCCGTGACATTATCGGGGATAGTGATTATCATACACATTGTAAGGAGAGTGATCACTTTAGATAAGCTATTACCAGCAGGAGAGTGGGGTGGGGGGAGAGAAAACCTTTTGAAGTGATAAACACCCATTGTTTCATGGTCTGTGTGCATAAAACATCCTCACTGCATTTTCCACTTTATGCATCCAATGAAGTGAGCTGTAGCTCACAAAAGCTTATGCTCAAATAAATTGGTTAGTCTCTAAGGTGCCACAAGTACTCCTTTTCTTTTTGCGAATACAGACTAACACGGCTGCTACTCTGAAACCTTTATTTGGGTTGTTATCACTACTTTAAGGCAGGGTGTGCGGCAGCCACCCTAGCACTCCTAGTTCCAGCACCTATGCCAGGAGTGTTTGTTGTGATGCAAACTATTGGACTAAGACCATCCATTCATTTCAAATGGACAAATGGAAAGTACTGAAGAGTATTCAAAAATCATAAGTCAGGCCCAAAAGTATCATAAGATTTCAAAAATATTTTTGGTTCTTTATATTTGTTTTCTGAGACTTAATTTCAAACCTTCGCCACAACCGCTAGTGCTAGAAAATTACTTATTTTTTTTAAAAATGAAAGATTCTCACATAATCACTGGACTCAAAGAACTGGAGATTTAAGAAAAACACCAAATATCACAAGACTCAGCAACAGTGTCAATGAATGGCCACCAGATGACTTTGATCACTGTCAGCCTGAGATGAAATTAAACTAGTGACCTAGTGGTGAAAGCCTTTAGCTTTCCTCTGTCAACTTCTACACTATATTTTTGTATTTTCAGTACAATTTTCTTCAGCTCACTGAAAACTACATATTTAGGGTTAGTATAAAATAAATTGAATATAATATCAAATTAAATAACAGAGTGGATACTGTAATTGTTTTGTTTATTTTCATATTTAATTCAATAAAAAAACAATTTTGTAATTTTTTTGAAGCTGTGACAGACTTTCCAGTTGGCTGAATTGTAGTGCTGTGGAAAACACTGGTCTGGTTCATAATGTAGTTCAAGCTTCCTGCAGACAACGTGGGGTTTTGAATATAAGGGATTTTTTATTATGATTAAAAAACCCTCTATTTTATTACCAATTCTCTGAACCATCCTGACAATGTATATGATTTTGTATATTGGGATTAGAATGGTATTTAACTCACTGGTGATTGGATTATACTGGCATATAGACAGTTGCCTTTTTAATACAAAAATGGCAATTTTATTTGTACAAGGTATTAAATCTCATAGTTTGGAATCTATAGTGCTGGCTGAGTACTGTGTTGTGACATCGTGTTATGGATTTGCCAGCATTTCCATAAAACATTATGTACCTTCATAGTACTATCTGTATAGTTACTTTAAAAAAGAGTGAAAAGATTGTTATTAAAGCTGCAAAATCAAGCACTCAAAAGTTAAGAAATACCAGAATTAAGTTTGTCTGAGCAATTTTAAGTCTGTCTCCTTGTGCATTGGTATTAGGACACTCTTTAATTACATGATCACATACTAATTTTAGTTGTGTCCCATCTGAAGCAATTCTGTGTGATATGCTGAAGCAAGATGCTGCAGTAGTGCATATCCAGTCCTAAGGTTTTCCAGTCAAGGTTTTCTTCCGCAAGTGCGAAAAAAGCTATACCGAGCAAAACACAGATAGGATATAGTAATTTTCAACAGCTCATAATTTGAACAAATCTGAATCTATATTCATGGGGTCAACCAAAGATAGCTGACCCCATGACCATCCCACAGGCCATACTGCAAATCATGGAGGTTTTAGAGCTCTTAAAAACAGGGTAATTTTTATAATGGAATGTTATGGCTACCTAAATAATGGGATTGGTATCACTTCCCTATAATATTTGTATCCAAAATATTTAATCGTTCATCTTCATTATGGTATTGTAATGAGTACTTACAGACTTTTCCTGTTCTGTTCAAATGGAGGAAGTGCATTTCATTGTTGACAAAGTATGAATTTTTTATTCTGTTAAACCAGGAGGCTGTCAAATTATTAAATGTAATTTCTCAGCAAATATAATTTGTGTTTGTATTTATGAAATGTACATATGTGCCACAGTAACCAAATTGGAAGACTTAAGCCTTTTCTAAAAGTATTTACTTTGGGTTTTCAATAGTTATTCTGTATAACCCTTGTTAAATTGAAGATGGTATAAGATGTGAAGAGTAAAATATATCTTCAGTGTTGGCATTTTCCAATATTAGGCCCTATCCTGAAATAAATCTCTATGCAGGTAAAACCTGTTTACTGCAGTGGACATTGTGATTGTATAGTGAAGTTGTGTCTCTAGATTTCCTCAAAGATTAACTCTTATTGACCAAACAGTTAAACTCAGTTAGTAGGATTATTAATTTATGTTTTTCAATTATAGAAAATAAGATATTTTAAATATTTAACTCCAAGAGTTTGACTCAGCTTTGCTATATTAGGTTCCAGTCCTCCATTGAAAACTGCCAACTTACATATGTAAGTGTTTGCATGATCAAGCCAATAAGTAGTCTAGTTGACTTCATTAGGACTACTAGTCATGTGAGTAACTTTACACCTGTCAGTATTTTTCAGGAAGGGTATTAAAAAACAAAAAACAAAAACAAAGGAAGAGGATCACACCTTTGGGCCCCAATTCAGCAAAGTATTTTCAGTGCAGGCTTAAGTCTACAGCATTTGCTCAAAGTTAAGCACATGCTTAATGCTTTGCTGAATTGGGGACCTTAGAGTCTAAGATCTTAGAGGCAGGGAACATGTCTTTATGTGTGTTTGTTCTGTGCCTTGCAGATAGGGTTGCCAACTTTCTAATGGCACAAAACCAAACACCCTTGCCCACTCCTGCCCCCTCTCTGAGGCCCTGTGTCATCCTGCCCCTTTTCTGAGGTCCTGTCACTTGCTCTCCCCGACTTTCACTCACTCATTTTGACCAGGCTGGAGCATGGGGTTGGGGGTACAGGAGGGAGTGAGAGCTCTGGCTGGGGGTGGAGGCTCTAGAGTGGGGCCAGAAATGAGGGGTTCAAGGTGTGGGAGTGGGCTCTGGGCTGGGGCAGATGGTTGGGGTGTGGGCTCTGGGGTGGGGCCAGGGCCAAGGGGTTCAGAGTGTGTGAGGAGGCTCCAGGCTGAGAACATAAGGCCATACTGGGTCGACCAAAGGTCCATCCAGCCCAGTATCCTGTCTGCCAACGGTGGCCAACGCCAAGTGCCCCAGAGGGAGTGAACCTAACAGGTAATGATCAAGTGATCTCTCTCCTGCCATCCATCTCCACCCTCCGACAAACAGAGGCGAGGGACACCATTCCTTATCCATCTGGGCTAATAGCCATTAATGGACTAAACCTCCATGAATTTATCCAGTTCTCTTTTAAACCCTGTTATAGTCCTAGCCTTCACAACCTCCTCAGCCAAGGAGTACCACAGGTTGACTGTGCGCTGAGTGAAGAAGAAATTCCTTTAATTTGTTTTAAACTTGCTACCCATTAATTTCATTTGGTGCCCCTAGTTCTTATATTATGGGAATAAGTAAATAACTTTTCCTTATTCACTTTCTCCACACCACTCATGATTTTATATGCCTCTATCATATCCCCCCTTAGTCTCCTCTTTTCCAAGCTGAAAAGTCCTAGCCTCTTTAAACTCTGCTCAGATGGGACCCATTCCAAACCCTTAATCATTTTAGTTGCCCTTTTCTGAACCTTTTCTAATGCCAGTATATCTTTTTTGAGATGAGGGGACCACATCTGTACGCAATATTCAAGATGTGGGTGTACCATGGATTTATATAAGATAAGATATTCTCAGTCTTATTCTCTATCCCTTTTTTAATGATTCCTAACATCCCGTGTGCTTTTTTGACTGCTGCTGCACACTGCATGGACATCTTCAGAGAACTATCCACGATGACTCCAAGATCTTTCTCCTGATTAGTTGTAGCTAAATTTTCCCCCATCATATTGTATGAATAGTTGGGGTTATTTTTTCCAATGTGCATTACTTTACATTTATCCACATTAAATTTCATTTACCATTTTGTTGCCCAATCACTTATTTTTGTGATATCTTTTTGAAGTTCTTCACAGTCTGCTTTGGTCTTAACTATCTTGAGCAGTTTAGTATCGTCTGCAAACTTTGCCATCTCACTGTTTACCCCTTTCTCCAGATCATTTATGAATAAGTTGAATAGGATTGGTCCTAGGACTGACCCTTGGGGACCACCACTAGTTACCCTTCTCTAGTCTGAAAATTTACCATTTTATTCCTACCCTTTGTTCTCTGTCTTTTAACCAGTTCTCAATCCATGAAAGGATCTTCCCTCTTATCACATGACAACTTAATTTATGTAAGAGTCTTTGGTGAGGAACCTTGTCAAAGGCTTTCTGGAAATCTAAGTACGCTATGTCCACTGGATCCCCCCAGGCTGGGGGTTGGAGTGTAGGAGGGGGGGTATAGGCTGTGGGTGTGGGTTCTGTGGTGGGGCTAGAAATGTGGGATTCTGGGTGTGGGAGGGGACTCTGGGCTGGGGCAGGGTGTGGGCTCCGGGAGGGAGCTTGTGTGCAGGAGGGACCTAGGATTGGGGCAGGGGGTTGGGCTGTGGGAGGGGGTGCGGGCTCTAGGAGGGAGTTTGGGTGTGGAGGGGGCTCCAGGCTGGGGCAGGGAGTTGGGGTACAGCCTCTGGATGGTGTTTACCTCGGGGCTCCCTGAAAGTGGTGACATATCCCTCGGCTCCTAGAGATAAGGGCAGCCAGGTGGCTCTGTGTGGTGTGCGAGGCCTCCACATGCAGGCTCCACCCCCCGCAGACCCCATTGGCTGAGGTTACTGGACAATTGGAGCTGGCGCATGGGGCGGGGGTAGCACGTGGAGCCCCCAATCGCCCCTGTGCCTCAGAGACAGAGGGACATGTCCCTACTTCCGTGGGCCATGTGGAGCCAGGTACGGAGTCTGCCAGCCCTGCCAGACTTTTAATGGCACGGTCAGTGGTGCTGACCAGAGCCGCCACAGTCCCTTTTTCACCAGGTGTTTCAGTTGAAAACCAGATACCTGGCAAGCTTACGAGTTGCAGAATGGGCCTAGATCCTGACTGAGGCTACTGGGCACTCTAGCAATATAAGCAATTAAAATAAAAAGGAAAATAGGAATACTATGTGTTCAGGATCCACCAATATAAAACAGAGATCACTATCTAAATAAGAAATAAAGTATTAAGCCAAAGAATACTTCCCTAACATTTTAGAAGCATTCCTACTTCTGCATGTCTGAGATGAGGAACACTGACAAGTCTTAGCCAAAGAAATAACTTAAGAACACTCTTATTTTTAAAATGTGACTTTGCTGACATTTTATTAGAATCTATTTTATAATTTAATTTTTCCATCCTTAATGGTATTGATAACCACCTTTTAATAAACAGAGTTGCCAACTTTCTAATTTCACAAAACCAAACACCCCTGTCCTGCCCTTCTCTTGAGGTCCCACCCCTCTTGCTCCATCCCCCCTCCCCCTCCATTGCTTGCTCTCCCCCATCCTCACTCACTTTCACCCGGCTGGGGCAGGGGGTTGGGGTGTAAGGAGGGGGGGTTAGGACTCCAGCTGGGGGCGTGGGCTCTGGGTGGAGCCAGAAATGAAGGGTTCTGGGTGCAGGAGAGGGCTCCAGGTTGGGGCAGGGGCTTGGGTGGCAGGGAGGGGGTAAGGACTGTGGCTGGGGGTTGGGGCTGGGGGATGAGGGGTTCCGGTAGTTGGTGAGCATTCATCTTTCTTCTGCTAAAATAACTAAGCCTGATCACTACCATTGTGAAAAAATTTGATATCCACAGTAGCTGTCTTTCAATTCAGATGAGTGAATTTCAGAGAAGATTGGGGCTGGGACCTTTCCTCAATTCCCTAATTCCCCAACAACCCCATAAAGGGTCCAGTGACAAACCCTTTTATCTTAAGTTGCCATCTTGAGGGAAAGGATTTGTTAATCAACAACTTCTGATGTTTCAGTCAGTAGCAGAAAGACTTGAAAGGTTCCGTGTTCCTTCACATGTACTTTTAGAAAAGTCCTTTTTGTTGTCCTGGGATTTAATTCATCCTAGAATGTACTGCTCTGTAATAAAGAATCCCTGTTCAGGTGGCATTTATCCCACATGATTCACTGTGCACTAGTGGAGGATCAGGATCACTATGGTAAGAAATCCAAAGAATGTATTCTGGGACTTCAGATGTCCCAAAATAAATTAGGGAATTAGTAGTGAGATTGAAGGCTTGTGTGGGAGAAGAAAGTTAACTTTCATATATGTGTCTCTAGATTTATTTGGTGCTTCAGGATTTGTGAGAACTCAAAATTCCAAGTGAATCTTGTAAGTGCAAATTTGGGTAAGCTGAACCTGCTGGTTTTAGGAAAACCTCATTGACTCAGCCTGAGTTGTGGGGTTTAGCAGACTCCTAATTACTGCAAGAATTGCCATAATGAAAATCATAATTAAAAAAACTTACAATACAGTATGATTAATTGACATGATTTAATTACTTCCACCTTGCATGGAGATAAAGCAAAATCCTGAAGATTTTGTTACCAAACACTATATTAGCAATATTATAAAAACAACAACAGTATTCACTTCAACACATAATTTTGTTAGATTTTTACTGTTTCTCTTTTAAATTCTGTGCAAATTCTGAAGAGTGTTTTGCAATTCAAATAGGGCCTGGTTTGGTTGTAGATGTAAGTATGAAATAAGTAAAGGGCTGATTTCTAACTAATATTAGAAATTTTAAAGAGTTTTAGATTGAAATCTCTTCTTGCATTTGGCTACATTGTTACTTTAGAAACAGCCCGGAAGAAAGGATGTTGCATATACTGTACCACCCTAGGATTAATCCTGGATGGCATTGTGACTCGGACTCACCTTTGAGCTACAATTCCTCCTCTCCACTTTGCCATTAGACAGTATTAACTGACAGCTGGCCTGAACCAACTCCCTTCCAATGTCCTGCACTGGCTCAGCTACTCTGACCAGTCCCTATGGAGATGAATATTGGAGCCTGAATCAAAACCCAGCAATTAGTAAATTATAGTCCCAAAGATCATCAGTACAAGCAAAATATTAAACTTCAGCTAAGCCAGAAATTTTGATAAGAATCCATAGTGAACCTAGAAAAAAAGCTTTAAAGAGTCTAAACACCAATGATTAAATCATCCATTCAGCTCAGATTACAAAAATAATTACTGACATACTAGTTCCATTTTCTCCCTTTGTTTCAGATTTTAGGTTACAGCTGAGTCCCCTCCCCCAACCCCCCCAAGAGTGTTGCCAGTTTAGCCATTTTCCAACCTCCCTTTAAATGTATCAGAGGGATAGCCATGTTAGGCTGTATCCACTAAAAGAACGAGGAGTCCGGTGGCACCTTAAAGACTAACAGATTTATTTGGGCATAAGCTTTCATAGGTAAAAAACCCACTTCTTCAGATGGTTTTTTAGCCACAAAAGCTTATGCCCAAATAAATCTGTTAGTCTTTAAGGTGCCACCGGACTCTTCGTTGTTCCTGTAAATTTAAACACCTCCCATCCTCCTCTAATTTCAATTCATGGGAAAGACTCTGCAGACTCTCCAAATCCTGTCCCCTATGCTAATCTTGAGTGAAAAAGCTTTGTGCAGGGCTACTCTGCATGGGACAGAATCCCCACACTTCACCCAAAACACACACACAAAAAGACAGCAGAAGTACTCCATAGCCTCTACTGCAAGTAATTGGCTTAAATTTTTGTTCTTAATTTCATCCCATTACTCCTATTCTAGGCTCTTTATTATATGAAAAATTAATTTCCTAGATATAGTTGAAGATGTAAGGCCAGATTCAGAAGTGAGTGTCTGGAAAACTGGTTAAAATCTAGATAATGGTGTAACATGCTGCCAGATGCTGAGAGAGAGGTGTGTAGCCTCTGAATTTGGTTCATGTAATAAGGTAGTGAGACAAATGTGGCAAAGATGGATTAGTATGCCTCATGCTTTGGAATGCTTGTGTTTCAAAACTATGCACTTAAGAAATGGGCTTATTTAAATCATTTAAGAGAGCCAACTGAACTATTTAATCCTTAGAAACCTTTTATATACTTTGTTAGAGAGAAGAAAGGTGAAGAAAAGACCCAAGGATATTATTGTACCTGTTTTAGAGTCCCACTCGGTTTCTCATGCTTTGGTGTGTGACAAGGTTGGATTCATTGTAGCTCACAGTTATGGCTATCTACTGCCTTTTGTGAGTTCTTTTCTCTCTGCAGATGGGATTGGAAGCTGCTCATAGAAGCTTCCGCTGTTTGTCTCCCCATCTGCTTGTCAACTCTCTTAAGGTATGTTCTTGGCCTAAAAAAAAAAAAAAATCTAATTTTGTTCACACTCCTCTGTTCACACTATTTCCTTTTAAAACATCTTTCTAAACTTCTGACTCTACAGCTGCGACAGGTTCAGCCCCTGCCTCAAAGCTTCATTATGTCTGTTAGTGACACTTCCTAAAAAGTTGCCTGTGTTCTGTTGCTGATTTCTTTATGCTGATCTATCTTCTTTTGGTTTGTTTTTCAGAGATGGGGAAGCCCTTCAGTGGTTTTAGCTCTCTTCCTCATTTGTTCTGCTTATTGTAGCATCCATCTCTGTAGCATCTTTCCAAAGATTTAAAAATATAAACAATAATAATAATGCCTCTCTCCTCCTCCTTTCCCTCTCACCCTCTAGGAAGAACTGAGGGATTTACATTTAGTTTAATTTTGTTAAGACTTTGGGGGTAGACACTGTGTGAGTGAGAAAGAATTTATTGTGGGAAAGCTATATCCAAGAGATGCCTTTTACATGATGCAGGTTAGTGATCATTCTTAGCTCAACTGGGTGCAAGTTGCAGTTATGATTTGTCTATCTAATTTGTCCACCATAGATGGACAGTTTTGTTTTGCCACAAGAATACTTAAGACACAACCAGATATGAGAGAGACATTAAGGTGTCATCCCAAAAGATCAGATTCCGGTGCAAAGCCCTCACTACCCAAAGCTCCCATATACATTTGACACAGACTCACAGGAATGGTCTAAGAATAGTGCAACTGGTATGTTATGTGACTGCTTTCCCACTCTGTTTCTTTCAGGACAGTGTGTTTATGCTCAACAGGATTAAAGAGAAATATTAAAAAGAGTTAAAGCAGTAAAATTACAGGCAAAAAGAATTAAAAACAAACAGTTTTCAAGAAAGAAGAATGTATTATAAATGAACCTATAGATTTTAATAAGAAGTTTAAACATTTCTCCCAGGCTTTGGAAAATTCTTTTGACCAAATACAATTTGATCAAACTATTGGAGACATCTCCTTTAATTCACTGTCATTAGAGCAGAATGGTCACATGGCTAAAACATTT
Source organism: Eretmochelys imbricata (assembly GCF_965152235.1). Classification (NCBI taxonomy): domain Eukaryota; kingdom Metazoa; phylum Chordata; order Testudines; family Cheloniidae; genus Eretmochelys; species Eretmochelys imbricata. The sequence goes on along the minus strand of NC_135576.1, from coordinate 60,138,967 downwards.
TCCCATATGAAAACTGAAAGAGCTATTGAAGACTTAAATCAGATAAAGCACTGGGTTGAGATGGCTTTCCAGTAGACTTGCAAATACCTTTCCTAACCTACTATTCCCTACACTATTTCAGAACTGTCTGAGGCATGAGTGATGCTTTGAGATATATGTAGGACTCGAATTACTTTGCTAAAAAAATGACAAACTGGACACTGACTGTTGAGATTTTCCCCAGCTCACAGTTAAATATACTGTGCAAATCATTGACAACATTGTTGATTAAGTGACTGGAAGATACTAAACCCATTCTCATATTCATAAATAGGTTTTATAAAAGGAGTAGATAATGCACCAAAAATGCTTCATTAGCTGGTAATACATAGAAAAATGGCATCTCATCACACTGATTTCCCTACGAACACATTGCAGTTAGTTGCAGAGAATACCATTGACAGGGATGAATGGCTATATTGGCAGTGTTTCATAAAATTAGATTTAGGCTGCTATTTTTATTCTAGATGAAATGTCTGTAAAACTGTCCTGTGGACAGTTTAATATTTCTTCTACATTCCATCTGAGAAGGGGACAAGAAGAAGATGCCTTCTCTTTTTTTCTTTAATGAAAATGGACTATGAGAGATGGTGTTATGACAGAAGGCATTACTGTTGTTGAAAAAGAGCATAAGTTCAAATGTGTATGATATGCTCATGCAGCATAAGGATCTTGTTTCCTCAGCCCCATGGCTCTTTAATTAATTAACATACAAAAGATATTGTTTTAACTTAGAGAAGTCTCAAACTAGACATATCAAAAAGACCAGATTCCACACAATTTCTATTTCAGATACAGAAGGATATCAAATATTTATGGATAATGGGATGGTTCCTGCAAACTTGAGGAAATTTTCACTGAATTCAATGGGAGTTCCACACAAGCCTGTGGAGAGTTTGCAGGATCAATCCCAAAGATCCGAGGTTGGCAAAACATAATTTTGCTTCATTTTAACTTCATTTTGAATCAGTTAGGGAAAAAAGACATTGAGAAATGGCTTCATTTGCCATTTTCCATGATTAAAATGTACAGATTATTTTAAAAGAACACTAATCCCATCTTCACAAGTGCCACCTTCACTTTTCAAATGGCTAATAAAACTCCTTTATCATAATTATGTGCCAGCACAGGGACAGATTTGGTATCTTTCGGGGGTGGAGGCTCTTTTTATATTCCTACAACACAAACATCTGCCTACTCATCTGAGAAAAGTTAATCTTCAACTCTTCAGAGTTTGTATTACCATGATTAGAAGCACTGATAAAATATGATCTAACCAGTTCATCCATACTTCCTGTCTGGAATACCTCCTTAACTTCAGCACTCCCATATGAAAAATATAGTCTTCTATAAACATCTTTACAGTGATGGATTTAGTTTATGGCCAAAAAATTGCATATTTTTGTTGTTTATCTCCTACCACTGTCATATTCCATTTATCAATTATTAAAGTGCACCATTCAGACAAACACTAGAAAATTATGGCAAAACGACTGAATTAAGAAAATTAGAAATAAAGACATATTAGCATATGGCTCAATTGCATAGCACATTTCCTGAAACATATAATCAAAGATTAATGGGAATTTAAGTTGAATTCAAAACACCTCTTTCATATCCTTCCCCACTCCCTTTGTCTTCTTTGCTTCTTACATTAGGCTTAGCTGGAACTGGCTTGTGCTTGCTGTTTTCATCCAAATCCCTCTTAAAACTATAGTGCTTCTGTACACCGTTCCAGTGATAACTCACCAAATTAAAAATAGATAAGCTTAAAAGCTTGCTCTGCTTGGAGTTTTAATATTTATCCAGTGTTATGATGTCTGAATGGCACTGTCTGTGCATGATTTAGATTAGATGAGTTTAGGTGAGATTAGATTTAGAATTGTGTCTTCTACTTTGTTCGCCCAATATCAAGCATATTGTTTGACAAATAGGAATAATGATAAAATAGCTAAGTAGAGGACTGGAAATATGTATTCCATACTGTCCAAAGTACAGATGTACAATTCAAATGTTATCATTTGCCAATGGTTACCACACAATGGGGTCTGAGAGACCAGATTTTCCCTCTACTTACAATGTGAAATACCTACGGTACTTGCTTGGAAACCAAGCAAAAGTTAAATTTTCATTGGAACAACTGTACTTCCATTTAATTCTTTAGTGTACTTTCACAATAAGATGCCATTACTAGATTCCTGTGTAAGGGCTGCCTTAATAATGTGTGACAGATAATACAGACAACATCTTTATCCTACATTTTGTTGTCATAGATTATACCAAATTCTAAACAGAAAAACTGATCAAAAGTGGCACACACCAATATACAGCCTGCCCTCAAGATTATATGAGTTAGGCTTATTGAATGAATTAAAAGTACTAAGTAGTGGTGCAAACTGTTCTACAGCAATTTGAGAGAATAAGAAAGGGTCATCCTCAGAAAATGGAAATCCAAAAATTTACCAATTTACATAAAGGCCTAAACGGCCTTATCTAATACATCACTGTGAAAACGTTTCTATAACAAAGTGCACAAAATTGGAAATATATAGCAGTATTTGAAATCCTATAAAACAGTGGTTCTCAACCAGGGCGGGGGTACATCAACTCATCTAGATATTTGCCTAGTTTTACAACAGACTACATAAAAAGCACTAGTGAAGTCAGTACAAACTAACATTTCATACTGACAAAATGAGAAAGTAAGCATTTCAGTAATAGTGTGCTGTGACACTTTTGTATTTTTATGTCTGATTTTGTAAGCAAGTAGTTTTTAAGTGAGGTGAAACTTGGGGTATGCACACGGGTGCTGGAACAATTTTTATAATGGGGTACTGGTGATGGAAACCATGGATTTGGTGTTTGTTATAACTACTTCTAGCCAGGGGGTGCAGCATTACCCCAAGTTCCAGCACCCCTGGGTATGCAAGACAAATCAGACTTCTCAAAGGGGTACAGTAGTCAAGAACCACAGCTATAAAATACTTACATGAAAGCAGATCTTCATAGGACTTTGTCAGTTTTGTTTTTTAATATTGTTCTTTATAATCTTTGGAAGATATCAAGGCTTATGTCTTTTAGAGTTTAATAGCTCTATAGTCATTTGGATTAGAGAATATTGTCTTGTATTTTATGCCAATTCTATACATTCTTACTCTGTCACAAATGACATTTGCTTTAAATAATTTTATATTTCCTTTAATCTATCTTTATTTTGACCAAGAGTATAAAATCATCAACAAAACAAAAATCAGAAACTGTTCCCAAATTAACTAATGAAATAATCTATCTTTAAATTATCTCCTTAATACATTCTAACATAAAGAATGTAAATCTGTGATAGGTAAAACCTGTGTTATTTTAACCTTTAGTCAATTTTATCTGGATATGAATGTGTTTATGAGAATTTTGATATAATATGCTACAACTCTGGTATTAATTGCAAATGTTTCCTTGTTATCTGTAACAAACACTTAAATAGAATACATCGTTCATATTATAGTTTCAAGTGTCTGCATAGGAGAATAGGTGCAATTTACATCTCTTCATCGCAATATTGCAACCAAAAGTCAACAGAGCAAATATGTCATCATGTATTAAATGTATGCACACTAAATTGCCATGCATGGACTTTAAAAATACATTGTAAAACATTTATTTTGGGGTCATTGCAAAACAATTTACTGTCCCTTTAGCTTTTATAATTCAGTATAACAGAGAGAGAGAAAATATTATGAGTGTTAGCCATGTATAGGTATACATAAAGTTGAAATATTGATATTCATCCTGCATAAGGGTCAGTACCCTGGAGAACTGCCCTAGGAAACCTGGGAAGGAACTGTGACTCAGATTAGGACCATTAGCCACTAGCCAAAGCATTAAGTGTCTGGAAAAAGTCTTTGTCCCTGTTGCGGGGTAGCTCCCCCCCATCAAGCGGGGGTCAGGTTGTATGGGAATTGAAGTAGAACTGGGATGGCCCAAATGGCCTAGACTTCCCAGCCACCACAGTAGTCCTGGCTCCCAACAGTGTTGCCTAATGGTTGGGATCAGTGCAGCAGCCCTTTGGTGAGAGTCCATTGTTAGAGAGCTTATTCCTTCACTCTCCCACTTCCCTGGTCCTTCTCACATGAACAGAGAGCAACAATACCCGAAGTCCGAAGGTGCAAACAATTCGATGTTTATTGGGGTGAACTTCCAGCAAGCTTAAATACAAGTTCCTTTTCCTTATTTCTGAATCCCAACTTACTTCCTGTTTGCCCCTAATTTATATAGTAATATTCTTAGCTATACCTTAACCAATCATTCTACTAAAATTTAACTAACCAATCCTAACATATTGTAACATGATTATGTAACCAATTATATCCCACCACCTTAATTAGTTTACACCCAGCAAAATTAATTATACAGCAGACAGGAACAATCACAGAACCAGACAGAGATTATACAGACAAACAATAGCAAAGTGGGAACTATAATGGCAAGACAATACAGAAGTGAGGATTTCACATCCCAGCTATTGATAAGTGAGTTCTTGCCAGACAGGATGCTATCAAACTAAGTTTCCTTTTACATTTTCTAGGCACTTCCCTTTCTCTGGAGGTGATAGGAATACAATCCTGTCCTGATAGTGCCTAACAGCCCAATAGCACCTTATTTCAATGTGACTAGGTTGGAATGCGAGGATGTGACCGTTCGCTTCCCAGCTTATGGCTGCCTCTGCTGCTTAGCCAAAGGCCTTAGCCTAAGCACAGGGCCTCAGACTGTCACAGTAAGAGAAGGACCTTGCACTGGCAGACAGTGATTTTGATTCTTTCTTTTATACCTCTATAACTAGCCAAGTGATAAGAATACACCTAAATTCTTAAAGTACAGGCCTTTACAGACAGGCCTGAATATCTATATCCTAACACTCCACCCCTTTTTTTTTCTTTTTCTTTTGGGATCCTCCTGCCCAGGTATCCCTGGAAAAGCACAGGACATATGGCGACACATTTCCTGATAGGGCCAGGCATCAAGGTGGAAGGTGTCGATGCTCCATCTGTCCCACTGCCCCTTGTGTAGTACCATGCCCTGCACCTTCTCTCGTACGGGCATACTACACCTATTCCAATTAGTGTTCCAGACTTCCCAGTATAGTGGGCCCGAGAAGGTTGGGTCCGGGTTGTCTAGTACACATAGGTGGGGGGGGGGAGGGGCTTACTACATTACTTATAGGTTATAATTAGTGGCTGTTCTCTAGGGGGTTGTGCCCCCCTTGATCGTTTCCATATACAATGTAACACACATATAGTTAACAATACACTAGCTGCTATGATAATCCACAGCAACACCGAGAGTCCTGACCACTGCAGTATGGTCCAACATCCTGGCCACCACCAAAAACACTGCTTCTCCTCCTTTGATAAGGTTAAAATTTTGTCAGCGCCATCCTGTAGTGTGTATTGTAAGTGTGTCCAACTGTTGGCGCTTGCAGCAAGTTGCTCTTGTAATCTTTGTGTACTTTTGTCCATATTGTGTGTCCATTGAATATCCACAGTGAAATTTGGTATTGTCCAAACCAATTCAACTACTTGGTACGGCATGGGGTAGTAGGTGCCGGTTCGATTGTTTACAACGATGAAGTCCACTGATCCATTGGTACACCATAGTCCAGGTGGCAGTGTATAGAAGTTTATAATTTGGTCATACACTGGAAGGATTTTGCCTCCCAGTGTTATGTTGCAGGATTGCATACATTCCCAACAGAATACACCGTACCCCATATACATTACCCCTAAATGCCCCCCCTTTGCAATAGGCCATTGATCCTGTTCCTCCATAGTCATAGGAGAGGGGCACATCCATATTCCTCCTCTGGATATACAACTGCTTAATGTGATGACAGTCCAATTTACACCATTCCAGCCCCCCCACCTATTCCCTAGTGGCTCCCAACGTGCTCCCCCTTCCCTACTAACTCCCATAGGGTTCAAGGGAACCACCTTATTTGCATTTCCTTCCCATGGTATCATAGTAACAATTACACAAGAACTGTCCCCACAGGTCGGGGATGTTATTTTCCAGGTAGATGGGTATGTTTTTGCAATTGTGGATAGATATGGGCTAGCCTCCCGATTTAATACTGAAGGCCATTGTTCTGACCAAGCATCTCTCATAATATCCATTAACATTATTAACTGAGCATTTTGAATACCTACGCACACTTCTCCCCATGTTAGTCTTCTGAATCCATCCTCTACCCATGTCAACAGGTCCCCTGCCCAATGAGTTAACTGCAAGTTTACCTCTACTGCTGTCCTCCACCCTGTGGCAACTGCTGATAGTTGCTGTGCCATTAATTCATTAATTTGTTGTTGAAATTTCACATTTTGGCTTACTAATTGTTTGGTTACCCACTCGTCCCCCAGATTCCATGTACCCAGCATAGTGTTCCCCGCTGCCCACAACCCCCTTTTTCGACAACGATTCCAGGTGTGTCCCCTCACCCATGCATTGAATTGTTGTTTCAATCCTTTTATGTACATACTACAATTAGGATGGATTTGGTCCACCCACCATTCCTTGGGGCGTACCACCCATGTAATAGAGTGAAAGGACACGTTAAAAAGTGCTGGCTGCACCTGCTCCCACAATGGCTCCCATACATTTGCTCGTCGGGGAATATTCTTGGCTCCAGGCTGTGGCCACTTTAAATTTGGATTCTTCCAACTTGGCATCCATATCACCTGTAGGGTTACATTCTGTAAAATGGTTAACTCATCATACACCCAGCGTCCCAAAGGGGATTTTACGCCTAATGTAATATGTACATAACAATCACACCTTCGGGGATTATCTTCCATGGAAGTACCATTGTGGTTACATATGGTAACATCACACCCTAAATGTGGGGCCCTATTTTCCCAAGAGGGTTCATTTGCTCCAGGAGACCAGAGGGTTATATTCTTTGGACCCTCTGTAACAAACCACATAGCTGGGTAACTGTGTTTTCCACTATCGTTAATCATGGCAGCACCCAGGGAGTACCATGCGATATTTCCTGATAAATTTGATATTCTCCACCTGGTTGGGATTCCCCCATCTAATCCATAAACCATATACCGACACTGCCAAATTCCTGTTGGAGTATTAGTGGTACATCTTTCTATGGGGAGATTCTCATAGTCTTCATTAGCTTTATTACCACAGGTTGCATGTGTAGCCGTCCATGTGTTTCCTCCTTTTGACACTTCACATCGTGGGATCTGAATAGAATTTGTAAATGTGACAATTGTGATTAGCACTAGTAATTGTTCCATCCAGGGCCAGGGAATTTTCATCCTTTTCTCCTTTTTGAATTAACCTGTAATACACACAACAAAATTTACACGTCCCCTTTCCCAATCCCCTGTTTGTACCTTTTTATTTGCGTGCAGTGGACCCACTCCCATCCTCCATTCTCTGTACCCAGTAATAGCAGACTGGGCCCTAATTGGTCAAGGACAAGATAGGGGCCCTTCCATTTAGGAGCTGGGAATGGATGGTGTTGACCTGGAATCTTGTACATCACTAGATCTCCCACCATGGGTAGATTACACTCCCCAGGCAGGTCATACCATGCTTTAACTCTTGCTGCTCCTTGCTCGTCTCGCCAGGCCACCGCCTGCTGTACTTGTTTTACATGGTCAATTAAAGTTAAAATCCATTCTTGTGTTAAGCCATGTGTAGTGACTTCCCCAGGTACTGGGGTAAGTAGATTTTCCCACCGTTCCATAGGCCTTCCCATGAGAGCTTCATATGGAGAAAATCCTGTGCCCTTTGATTCTCGGGCCCTTATTCTCATTAAGACAAAGGGCAGTAACTGTGACCAGTTTTTTCCTCCGACTTCCACTCCCTTTCTTAGCTCACTTTTAATGGTGCGGTTCATGCGTTCCACCTGCCCCGCAGCCTGGGGGTGATAAGCAATATGGAACAACTGTGTGATTCCAGTGAGGGCTGATAGCTCCCCTAACAGATCTGACCGAAAAGCAGCTCCTTGGTCTGAGTCAATCACCTTCGGAACCCCCCAGCGAGTGAATACCTCATTTACCAGTATTGCAGCAGTTACCCGGGCAGTTTGATACTTTGTGGGGAAAGCTTCCACCCACCGGCTGAAAGCATCCACTACCACCAACATGAATCGGTTTTTCCTGTGATCTGGTGGTAGGGGTCCTGTGTAATCAATTTGTATTCTTTCCCATGGTCCCCTTGGGGCTTGTCTCATTAATTCTCCCCTTAGCACCTTGTGAGGTGGGCTGTGCCTGGCACAGTCCAAACAACGTTCCAGATGTGATTTTAAATCAGCTGCCATTCCTGGCCACCAGCACAACCTTTTTAAAGTTCCCAGTGCCTCCTCAAACCCGGGATGTCCCCCTGCCAAGCTCCCATGCACCCAGCTTAAGAAAGCCGTCCGACTTCCCTGAGGGCACAACATTACCGGTCCCTCAGTTGTTAAGACACACCAAATCCCTTCCATTAGTTCCACCTTTGGCACATGCCTGTCCCCAAGTTTCATGATGCCTTCCAGTCCTGGGTCAGATTCCTGTAACTCTCGAATTCGCCCTCCCCGATCTGTATCCACCCCGCTTCTTGTTAACACTGTGACAGGCACACTCTCTTCTGGCTCCCAGGGCCATGGGGGTGCCTCTGTTGCAGCCCGCTTGGCCTCTACATCGGCCAGATTATTCCCTTTGCTTAGGGGTCCTGTTTTCTTGTGTGCCTTTACCTTTACCACATTGATCCGTGTAAAACAGTGACTCAGCTCCTCCACTCGCTTCCACCAGATAGCATGCTTGATTGTGGAGCCGTCTGTTGCCCTGAAATGATTATCTGCCCACCATCTCAGCATTAATGTGGCACCACGAAATACATAATCTGAATCTACCACCACCCAACATTCTGGCTCAAATTTGGGATCCACTTCATTTAAAGCTGTTAGCAAGGCTGCCAGTTCTGCCTCCTGAGCTGACTTTGCTTCTAGTGAGAAACCAATGGTGCTGACTGACTCATTGCCTCTGATTCCCACAACAGCTAAGCCTGCAGTTTTCCGTCCCCCTTGATACATACAACTTCCATCCAAAAACCATACCAGTGTCCCCTCCTTTACCTGATTGGGGTTAGCCGCCCGAAACACCTGATGTTGGGTTTTACCTGGGCTGGCTTCACATTGGTGTGGGGTGCCAGCCAGATGTAATCCAGCTACCCAGACTATGGGTTCCTTTAACACCTCTGCTTTAATGTTTTCTGCCTGTAGAGCCAGCAACCATTTAGCAATACGCTGCCCACTCACTTGTCCCTGTAAGATAGTGTGCATGTTTAACAGCCGCAGGGGGTCATGATGAGATCGGACTATGACTTTCTGCATTCCCGTAAGGTATTTAAATTTCCCTACCCCCCAGTAGGAGCACAACAGCACCTTTTCACACCACCCATACTTCAATTCCACAGCACTCAAAAGTCGAGAGGCAAAGGCCACAGGTCGGTCCTTTGCTCCATACTCCTGTGTTAATGCACAACCAATGGTAGTGTCTGATACCAAAGGATACAGATAAAAGAATTTCTCCCCATCTGGGGAGGCCAGCACTGGAGCACTGGCCAGGTTTTCCTTTAGCACTCTCACTGCCTCAGTACACTCTTCTGACCACTCCCAAGTTGAGGCTCGGGTTAGGTCAAATAGAGGCTGGGCTATTTCTGCATAATTCGCCACAAAATCCCTGCAAAATCCAGTTAGACCCAGAAAACTTTGCAAGCTTTTAACATCGGTAGGCAGTGGCAGGGACTGGATCAGTTGCACCCGTCCCTTATCGATTTCCCTTCCCATCTGAGACACTTCCACTCCTAAGTAGGTCACTCTTGTCTGTCCCATCTGAGCCTTTTTCCCATTGACCTTCAATCCTGCTCTTGCCAAAGCTTGCAGGACCTGCTCGGTTAGTTCCCTGTCTTCTTCCTCTGTCCCTGACATTAGCAACAGGTCATCTACATATTGTATGCACCTTGCTGAATCCACCCCCTCCAGAGCCTGTCTCATGTATCTGTGAAAAATTGCAGGGGAGTCCCTATATCCCTGGGGTAGGACTGTCCAGCAGAACTGTCTGCCCTCCCATGTGAATGCAGTTTTATACTGACATGAGGTAGCTAGTGGCAGAGACCAAAACCCATTAGCTATGTCCAAAACAGTGAAAATTCGGAATTGGGGTCCAATACGGGCCAACATTTCAGGGTACGCTGCCACCACTGAGGCTGGTGAATTGGCCAGAGCATTTAGTGCCCTGTAATCCACAGTGAGACGCCAGGTACCGTTTGGCTTCCTCACGGGCCACACAGCAGCATTACAAGGGGATGCAACTGCCCGAATCAGTCCCCTCTGTTCCAACTCCCCAATAGTTGCCCCCACCTCTGCCAATGCCTCCCGAGGAATAGGGTACTGTTTCTGTGGGGGAGGGTCCCCTCCCTCCATCAGTACCTCCATGCTGCCCCTCCCACAATCCAGGTTATCCTTCGCCCACACAGGGATGTGTTCCCACCCAGCCGGGGGTGGTGGGAGGGCATGTGCCGCTTTAATGGTCATAGTGGCTATCCCCATGGGAATGGTAAAGCCCTGACCGTCCTGCGTTTGCCCCAGTAAACACACCCAATTGGCTAAATCCAGTACGAGTCCCAGTTTGTGTAAATCTCCTGCCCCCAACAGATTAAGCATATCATTACAACCCCACATAATCTCCCCTTCCCCCCAGATTCCTTTGATTTGTCCCCGCCTCAGGGTTAACTGTGTCTCCCCTCCCGTTGCCCCTACAATTGTCACAGTCCCTTCTGAGGGTCTCCCCTGCCCCCATGTGGTTAAACTGATGGCTGCTCCAGTGTCTATCAAAAAATCCCTCATGGGACTCCCTTCGATTGCCCCCTGGAGCGTAGGGCGACCAGACGCATCCCGTCCTAAACTGAGAACATGGACAGGATGCCTCCCAGGGCACCCCTAAGTTGCAGCACCCACCTCTGTCCCTCCCACTGGTTCATGAGGGGACCGGGGGTCCTGGCACCGAACGCATTCCTGTCTCCATGCAAAATTGTATGTCTGACATTTCAGGCAGTCCCAGTCCCTTGGCCTCCGGGACCACTTTCCCCCTGATCTGGTAAGATCGTGGGTAGTCAGTTTAGCCTGCAGTCTCTGGATCTGTTGCTCTATAGCTGCCCGCTCGTCCCTGACTAGCCCCCCAAAGCCACGAACTCTCCCTCTACCTCCTCCTCCTCTCCAGGCTGACCCACTCCTTTCCACCTTGTATTGATCCCCCGCAGTAATAGCATGGACTGGCTCTTCCCCCTGATGCATCTGCCTCCACACATCTGCCTGTTCCAGAAACTGGGGTAGCTGATTGGGAGCAAGTTCAGGGTGCTGCAACCTTAAATGCCCCACGAACTGCGGATTGCTCAGCTCCAACCATTTCTCCAGCAATTCCACACCCCTACCCTGCTCCATACCCCCACCAGGTCCCGGTGCCCCTGCCTGTGGCAGCACCCATGGACCATCCAGGGGATCCACCCAACACCGTGCCCATGCCTGTATGCGATTAAGTGTATCCCGCCCTGTTTCCCCAGGGATTCGCTTCATCTTATTCATCCCTGCAGTACGAGAGTACACCCCAAACAAGTGTTTTGCCACCTGTCCGGGGATTAGAAATGGGTGTGCCACTCCTGCCACATCGATTCCCAAGGTACCTCGTCCCAAAAGACTACGCCATAAGATCACCTGGTCCTCACGAGTTAGACCCTCCATCTCCCTGCCCACCTCCACTAGCCACAGTACAAACTGATCCCAATCATTCCGGGGTACCTTTCCCAAACGGCCCAGTACTGCCTCCCGGTCCTTCAGGGACAAGGGGCGGATTTCTGCCTGTTCTACTACTTGTGGGGCATGGTCCCCCCACCCTGCAACCGGGGCCACTATTCCTGCCTCCTGCAGTTCCTCCCGGGTAGCCTCTCTCGCAGGGGCGGTAACTGTGGATCGCCGGCTTACAACATCCACCGGCAGTGGTGGGTACAGTGTTTTTTCAGGGTAGGGTGGTGGAGGTGTCTCCTTCAGTTCCATTAGTGGGGCGGATGGTTTGGGGTCCCTAAGTCCATTGCCCCCATGTTTACAATGATACAATTCCTCCTCTAAGTCTCCTACTCTCCCCAGCAGTTCATCCCTCTCTCTCCGGATTGCCTCACAAGACTCCTCTGTCCGTGCAGCATCCCTTGCCTTCAAATCCGCTACCTCTACTGCTAACACAGATTTTTCTGTTAAAATCCGTTGCTGATCCACAATCCCCTCCAAATCCTTAATGTGTTGGAGGAGATCAGCTTCCCTTTTTACCCAGTATGCCATCCCAGCACACAAACCTTGTAATACCATTCCCTTTTTCCTACACTCCTTTCCCTTGGGGTCTCCCAAAACCTCTCCCATCTCCTTCTCAATCTCATCCCAGGTGAGCCCCTGCACCTGGTATGGGCCCTGATTCTTCCTTATCCATTTGTTCAAAAAATCCGTTACCCCAGCTTGCCAGAACCCGCAACTACCATCATGAGAGTTCGCCATACCCCCTCCAAGCAGCTGCGCGGACTGTTGGGGAGGGGGACTTACAGGCTGCCACTCACCTATCCAATGTGATGTATCCGAGTCACGGCACCAAGATGTTAGAGAGCTTATTCCTTCACTCTCCCACTTCCCTGGTCCTTCTCACATGAACAGAGAGCAACAATACCCGAAGTCCGAAGGTGCAAACAATTCGATGTTTATTGGGGTGAACTTCCAGCAAGCTTAAATACAAGTTCCTTTTCCTTATTTCTGAATCCCAACTTACTTCCTGTTTGCCCCTAATTTATATAGTAATATTCTTAGCTATACCTTAACCAATCATTCTACTAAAATTTAACTAACCAATCCTAACATATTGTAACATGATTATGTAACCAATTATATCCCACCACCTTAATTAGTTTACACCCAGCAAAATTAATTATACAGCAGACAGGAACAATCACAGAACCAGACAGAGATTATACAGACAAACAATAGCAAAGTGGGAACTATAATGGCAAGACAATACAGAAGTGAGGATTTCACATCCCAGCTATTGATAAGTGAGTTCTTGCCAGACAGGATGCTATCAAACTAAGTTTCCTTTTACATTTTCTAGGCACTTCCCTTTCTCTGGAGGTGATAGGAATACAATCCTGTCCTGATAGTGCCTAACAGCCCAATAGCACCTTATTTCAATGTGACTAGGTTGGAATGCGAGGATGTGACCGTTCGCTTCCCAGCTTATGGCTGCCTCTGCTGCTTAGCCAAAGGCCTTAGCCTAAGCACAGGGCCTCAGACTGTCACAGTAAGAGAAGGACCTTGCACTGGCAGACAGTGATTTTGATTCTTTCTTTTATACCTCTATAACTAGCCAAGTGATAAGAATACACCTAAATTCTTAAAGTACAGGCCTTTACAGACAGGCCTGAATATCTATATCCTAACATCCATGGCTTAGTAACCAGAGTCAATGGGACCACCCTTTGTGGCAGGGCAGTGCAGCCTAGTGGCCAGAGTGCAGTGGGCCATCCACCAGGAGTGGGCAGTGGCCAGGGTATCCAGGCCTTCCCTACTCCACTGGATCCCAGCCCAAGGCCCTGTCTCTAGCAGCAGTATCCACCACCAGCTCAGCAGAGATCCTTACAAAACATGCTGAGTCAAGCTCGCTACCTCAACCAGATCAATGCTTAGTCCTCCTGGGCTACTTCCTATCCGTTCTTCCATGGCTGGTAGTTTCAGGGGTTCTGTGGTCTCTTCTCCATCTGTGGTATTGGGGGGTTGGTTGGAGCTGCAGCCCAGCTGGCCTCTGCATCCTGGAGCACTGGCAGTCCATCTCCAAGAGCCAGCAACTCACTTCTGTTCCCTTCAGCAGTCAACCCAAACTGAGCTAAGTTGCTCCCTTTTATATCCTGGTTCCAGCTGAAGCACGGCCCAGCAGGGATGAGGGGGCGTGGCCTTTTGGCCTCCAGAGTGTGATTAACCCCTGCTAAACCAGTGTGGGATAAGTATTCCCCATCACAGTCCCTCTCTGCTCACTTGCCTATGTGGGGAAACAGCAGTCCATGGAGCCTGCACTCCACTCCCCACCCTGTGTCTTGGGTGACGATCTGGGTAGGCCACAGATGATAAGACTCCCACTGAGTTCAATGATTATTTGATTTGGCCACTGAAGCATTGTGTTGTATTCAGCAGAAAAATACGTGGATAGGATTATACTACATTAACTATATATCCAACATACAGGAGAAGTGCATGTGAAGGAAATGTTAGATATTTTATTTTGTTCAAGTGCACCCAGTAATGTGTCATCTAAGGGCATGTGGACACTGCCCCCCTGTTCAGACTATGGGGTGTGTGAATAGCCATGCACATTAAAGAGCTGCACTGTAGTTCCCCCATGTAGATGCTGCTGGTGTGAACTTAAAGGTCTTGAGTTTGCACTAATGTAGTCCAAACTACTCCCTTAGTTTGAACTGCAGGGCAATGTAGACATGTAAGTTTACATCAGTATCATCTCTAATTTTAAAATTTTACTTTGCCATAAACATATTTTATAGCAATGAATATATTTTTACAAAATATATGTTCCGTGCAAAGTCTTCCGATCTGTAAGACTAAATTATCATTTCTTAAAGTTAATCACAAGTGCTTTTGAAAAATCATAAGTAGGGACAGGCCACTCAGGAGTTATACCTTTTAATGTTACACAAAGCTAATGTGAAAAGATTTTAAAACAGGAAATTATTTAGAATACTGTATAATGAATATATTTTATTCACTAAGGCCCCAGTCCTGCAAGGGAGACCTCTATGCTTATTTTCAGTCCTAAACTTGATACTTTTCTCCTTGCTGCCATCTCTGTTTATCATGCGCTGAGGTTTCTGCAGTAACCTATGTACATAGCTGTGATCATAGCAGTCTCCTAGATGGTTTTCTGGTGGCATAGGCATTGATTAATCATCTCATTTTGTCACTTTATCTTTTTTAAAAACTTATATTAATTGAACTTTTCAAAGGATTTGGTTCCATTTTAAAGCCGCTAGACTCAAGTGAGCTTGATATTTTGCTCAATTTGTTCTTCCAAGTCTGGTTATAAACCTTAAAAAACATTGGTACTTCATAATATTTTCCTTTAAATTTAATTATTTTTTAAAAAAATTACAGAATGACTATAAAAATGGCTTTACTACACTTACAGAACATTAACACTCATCTTATTATGGTAATGTGAGCTGCAAACAAAATATTGGATAATTGTATCATAAATTGGTTCAGACACCTCTAGTACCTTTTGGACTGTTGGTTTAATTTCATCTTACAAAATTCTAAGGCAACCCAAAATAAAATATGTGCCAAATATATATTTGAAAGTCTTCTCTAAAAGCCACATTGCTATTAATTTGAAATAACAGAGGTTGCACGTTGGCTGTTCAGCTGATGGAGCCAGTATTTTGAAAGTAATTCATGATGGTAATTTCATTCACATTCACATTAGTTGAACTGGCTACTGCATGGTTGAATTTGTGCCAGCTATTAGTGCCAAAACAATTGTCATGCATTTGTGATATGCTAGTAAAAACATGTTCTATTTTGGACAATTCTGGAGTTGAAAATGTTGAATCCTTCCCTCCATTTGAACACAGAGGCATTTTTTTCATCCTTTTTGGAAAAACAAACATAGATTCTTGCCTTGACTTCTGTTGTCCATTAGGGTTTTTGTAATAACACTTTGAGCTTACACTAATGCAACTATTTGAGAAAGTGAAAGAGAGACCTGGTGTCTTTCAAACTCATTTAATAAACACGGTCAGGTAACGGCAAATTTAACCACATAATGAATGGAAAACATGATATTTTTAACTTTTTTGAACTGGTTTAAAGACTTTACAAATTCTTCAGTGAAATGCACTGACAAGTACGAAGACAATACCTATAGAGAGAATCCCCTGATCTATTGTTTTGGGTAAGTTACGCTTCTGTTGGCATAGACTGCAATACTTCCATTTGTGTTGTGCCTCACGCAGAACTATTTTAAATGTTTTCTGGTAGCATTTTTAGTTGCATTCTTTCTGAGCAGACAACTCTTCTACTTAAAAATATATAACAAATCATATTAATTAAAATGAATCAATCAGACAAGTTGAGTGGTGTTTCAGAATGATTCTAAGGGCCATAAATTCAAGTTAATGATTGCACTACTTCTTCCTGGCTTTGAAGAGGCTCCTTGATGCATTAGGGGAAGAAGAAAAAGACAGCCACCCTGTTTAAGAGCATTTATCTGGGTAGCTTGCTCAAGTAACTGCACAGACTTCTTATCCAGTCAGATGTTATAATCATATCATAAATCTGAGGATGAAGCAGGCAATCATAATAGTCATTCACAGTAGCTAATATTAATACTTCATTGTGCTGAAATGTGGCAGTAGAGTCATATCTATATGGGATAATAACATGTTAATTATTGCAAAACTTTGGTCACGGACATGCACCTTATATCGGTCTATTGAGAGTATATTTCATTGCTTTTGGTAAAGTGTTTCTTACTTGAGTAATTGAGGAACTGTGTGCTGTGTGAGATTTGACCAAACTGCAATTTAAGCGGGGGCAACCTTTGTCTGGCTTGCTGGGGGAAGGGATATATTGCTTTAAAGCAGGTTTCAGAGTAACAGCCGTGTTAGTCTGTATTCGCAAAAAGAAATGGAGTACTTGTGGCACCTTAGAGACTAACCAATTTATTTGAGCATGAGCTTTCGTGAGCTATAGCTCACTTCATCAGATCTGATGAAGTGAGCTATAGCTCACGAAAGCTCATGCTCAAATAAATTGGTTAGTCTCTAAGGTGCCACAAGTACTCCATTTCTTTTTGCTTTAAAGCAGGGGCGAGCAAACTTTTTGGCCTGAGGGCCACATCGGGTTTCGGAAATTGTATGGAGGGCCGGTTAGGGGAGGCTGTGCCCCCGCCCCCTATCCGCCCCCCCTCTTGCTTCTCACCCCCTGATACTCCCCTGGGACTCCTGCCCCATCCAACCCCCTGTTCCCTGATGGCCCCCCCAGGACCCCTGCCCCATCCACCACCACCCCCGCTCCCTGTCCCCTGACTGCGCCGGGGACCCCCAGGACCCCTGCCCCATCCACCACCACCCCCCGCTCCCTGTCCCCTGACTGCTCCCCGCTGCCCCATCCAACCCCGCTTCCTTCCTGACTCCCCCCTCCGGACTCCTTCCCCCATTCAACCCCCTCCATTCCCCGCCCTCTGACAGCCCAGACCCCATCCACACCCCTGCCCCCTGACCACCACCCCAAACTCCCCTGCCCTCTATCCAACCCCCCTACCCCCTTACCACGCAGCACAGAGCACCGGTGGCTGTTACATTACAGCCGCACCACCCAGAGCGTTCCGCCGGTGTACTGCAGTAAATTACTCTCTGTAACTGCTACCAGTGTAGCACATTCCTACGCAGGGCAGCTTAATACACTACACCAGCAGCATGGCGTGGTGAGGCTGCGGGGGAACAGCAGGGGAGGGGCTGGGGGCAAGCCTCCCCGGCCAGGAGCTCAGGGGCCGGGCAGGACAGTCCCGCAGGCCGAATGTGGCCTGTGTGCCTCTCCTGTAAGGGTAGGGGGAAGAGAGAGGCACAGACGCTGCTACAAAAGCAAAGCAGGTTAGCATGGTGATGCTGACTCACCCCGCAGGGAACGGAAGGGCAGGGAGTTGATAAAGGGCATGCCCGGTGGGAGAAGCCTCCTTTTCCCCAGGCTGGGCAGAGCAGCACCCACCCTTGGAAGTGACAAAATACCAGGTTTGATTAGGACCTGCTGTGGGCATCGTGCTACCTGCTCCTTTCTTTTCCCTCACCAGATTGGCCAAGTAGGGGTGGGGGTGGGGGTTTCGCCTTCCTCACAGCCGGATCCGGAGGGCTTTGTTAGGGTGAGTAGGGAAGGGAGTTAAGCTATGATGTCGCAACTCAGTATGTGGGGCAGATGTCCAGTGCAGGTATTCTGTAGGCAGGGGATACAGTGACCAGATAAATGGCTTGGTAAAGGACTTAAAGGAGGTGTTTGGTAAAGGAGCAGAACAGCGGGGGCTCTGGGTGCCTATGACTGGCATGGCACTGAGCCAGCTTCCCCCCTCCCTTATAGCCCACCTTAGCCCTCATTCAAGGGGGGGATGGTAAGTTCCCAGCAGTGGGTTGGCTGGAATCTTGATGGAAAAAGTAAGGACTGACAGAAGCCCCCGGGTAGATATTGAAATAATCATGGAGTTACCTGCACTCTACACTGTTATCTACCGGTTAGTCCCAGATATCTAATAATAAAGTTTCAGCCTGATTAAACCATATCCAGAGTCTCCTGTCCTTCTGGGGCATTGATTGTGTGAATATCAACCACCATGGTTTCAGACAAACATTAAGCCTCCTAATCTTCTTGATGGTTATATTGGTTGTTCCTTTCAGTGATCTGTCACAGAGAGGAATGCCCAGCGATTAAAAGAGAAATGCATGCTGGTGACCAACAGATTATGAATAAATGCAAAAATGGGTTATGACCTGAAATAACTTTTAAAGTATTAAAACACCTTTTTGATCTGAGCACTTAGCCAGTTTTTAGGGGGTTGTGAGTTGTTTCTGTTAGGAGGAGAAAATGATGATGGAGTCAAGTATTTCTTTGGTGTGATCCTGATTATTTACAAAAAATGTAACCACATCCTGTTTCCCTGAATACCATTGGAATCAAACAACAGGAGAAAGTTATTTGCTCAGAATTCCAAGCCTTTTTCCAGCCAGCACTTTACCCAGAATGTTCTCTCTTAGGCCATGTCTACACTACCACTTATGTTGGCAAAACTTTTGTCACTCAGAGGTGTGAAAAAATACCCCACTGAGCCAGCAAGTTTTGCCGGCATAAGCCCTTGTGTGCACAGCACTATGTCAGTGGGAGACATTCTCCCGCCAACATAGCTACGTACACTGGTTGAGCTGATTTTATTATGTCAACAGGGAGCTCTCTTCCATCAGCATAATGCAGCTACACAAGTGATTTTACAGTGATGCAGCTATGTGGGTACAGCTGTGCTGTTGGACGCTTGTAAATGTAGACATGGCCTTAGTTTTTCTTGGGGTGATACTGGTGTTTTTCCAGCCATCATGGCTTCTTTCCTTCTCTGATATTTCTGCTGCTTCTTTCCCACCCACACAGATACACAGCTGCAACCAGATCAGTCCCTTGTGTTTATCAGACCCTTGAGAAACCGCATGGCTCAGCCACTGCCCAGACTTACTTACAAGTCATTGGGCAGTAGTTTTCCATTGTTTCAGCTATTATTAAACAAAGGAACATTTCATTGTGCCCTCTTGTAGCTTGAATGGAAAGTGGCTCCCCCCCACCCAGGAGTTTCAATGGAGTGGTGTAATTGCCCAGCCCCCAACATAATATAAAGTGTTTTTATAGTATTTGCAGGAGGGAGGGGAAGCTTGTATTTAACCTGTTTGATCTAAGCACAGAGGGCTAAATTCTTATTTTACTTGCACTGATGAGAATAACTCCCTTTAAATCAAATTATTTCAGATTTACACTAGTGTAACTGAGATCCAGATCCACAGTCTGACCCAAAATCTTTAGTAAAACATAAGCAACACAAACTACTCTAGCCTCTGAGATGTGGCTATTATGATATTAGTAATAATTACTAATTACTAATATTATTATTATTATTATTACATTAGTAATAATGCTTTTAGTGCTAGTGGTCTTGTTCTCGTTTAGAGTTGCCATGACCATTTGTCCTGTGATCAAAGAAATTATAATATGGATTACCTACCTGGACTTGTCTTTATTATAAAAACTATTTCTGTTGGGACTCTTTGATCCTATGCCTAGGCTAAATTATTATACAAATTTGTGCAATGTTGTTATACTAGCTACAAATATGTTACTGAGAGATCTCAGAAAACAACTACCTCCAACCCCAGTTACATTGGAAAGGGTTTAAAGACACTAGTTCATTCTATCTATGGATAAATGTCCCTTGCCTCCAAATGATAAGTATCAGGAGCCTGAATCTCCTCTTGCTTACATAGGTTTTACATCACTATAACTTAACTGAATTTGACAGAGTTATTTAGACTGTTGTTCAAGACACTATACAAAACCTGCTCCCAAGAGCTTTGACCTAGATTTTTAAAGATATTTAGGCATTGTCTAACTGATTTAAGAACCTAAATCTCATTTTCAAAATTGATTTAGGCACCTAGGAGCCTAAGTCCCATGATTTTCATCTTCCTCCACAGCTCATAGGTTGCAGTCATGGAGCAGCTGAAGTGCCTCTTCGAACCCCCCCTACTTGCATTAGCTAGACCATCATCAAAATTAATCAAGCCATAGCAGAGTTCGTTTACTCAAGAAGAAAGGGGTATTACTCACCTTTCAGGATTTGGCCCAAACTGACTTTCAGAATTATGGGCAAGATTTTCAAAATTTGATGTCTAAAGTGAGGTTCCTAAATCCACATTTAGGCACCTAAACAATTGATAATTAAAGTTAATGGGAGCTGCAGGTGCTCAGCAGTGCTGAAAATCAGGCCAAACTTTAGGCACACAGTGTATTCCTTGTATATAATAAAATTACATCAAAGAAAATACTAGACTCTATCAATTTCTACTTCCAATTGGAACCTCACAGGGCTCTGAAGTTTGACTAGCTGCTCAGGTTGAAAAGTTGCAACACTAATTACAAATTAGGAATAAAACAAATACTATGAGTCAACAGTGAGCCGCCAGTTTGCCCTGTTGCCAAGAAGGCTAATGACATTTTGCGCTGTATAAGCAGGGGCATTGCCAGCAGATCGAGGGACGTGATTGTTCCCCTCTATTTGACATTGGTGAGGCCTCATCTGGAGTATTGTGTCCAGTTTTGGGCCCCACACTACAAGAAGGATGTGGAAAAATTGGAAAGAGTCCAGCGGAGGGCAACAAAAATGATTAGGGGACTGGAACACATGACTTACGAGGAGAGGCTGAGGGAACTGGGATTGTTAGTCTGCAGAAGAGAAGAATGAGGTGGGATTTGATACTATCCAACTTTCAACTACCTGAAAGGGGGATCCAAAGAGGATGGAGCTAGACTGTTCTCAGTGGTACCAGATGACAGAACTAGGAGTAATGGTCTCAAGTTGCAGTGGAGAAGGTTTAGGTTGGATATTAGGAAAAACTTTTTCACAAGGAGGATGGTGAAGCACTGGAATGGGTTACCTAGGGAGGTGGTGGAATCTCCTTCCTTAGAGGTTTTTAAGGTCAGGCTTGACAAAACGCTGGCTGGGATGATTTAGTTGGGGATTGGTCCTGCTTTGAGCAGGGGGTTGGACTAGATGACCTCGTGAGGTCCCTTCCAACCCTGATATTCTATGATAGTCTGTTGGACCCCCAGTGGTCCATGGACCACAGGTTGAGAACCTTAACTATCTCTTAGCTGTCTTAAATGAAGGATGCGTTCATACATCAGTTTGAATGAGGTTTTAACTCAATTAATAATAAGGTTTCATCCAGCTTATAACATTATTTATACAATAATAATTTTGCTGAGTATTTATAAAGTATTAAATTGCAAAAAGCATATAACACTGACAGACTGGAGCTTAGTGCATGAGTCTCTACTGTATAAGCGAAAAGCTAATTGACTATTAGCTGAGGCTGTAGATCAGACTCAATCTCTTTCTCTCTCTCTCTAACTGTTCTCAGTGCCACTAGATGGGCAGAACACCACACTCAGGAGGTGTGTGGGTTGCATACATATGCAAAAAAGAACAAACACCAGACAGCTTTTTATGTTTTGCTTTTTCTTAGACAGAGTTAGCCTTATTTCCTTGGCAGTTAAATTAGTCAATATCCTGCTTAATCAAGAATCAATTAATGGTTTTATTAACAGCTGGAATCTGTTTTGACACTGATAAATAAAACATATCACAATCTGTAAAATGCAAAGGTAATTTTTCTGCATTTTATAGTTTTTGTAATTTGTTTTGCCTTTGTATGTGGTGGTAATCAATAGAACGTATATTTTATTTATTGGCATTTCTATAGACCTCATCACAGCAGTATTTCAGCATCTTATAAATAATGAATGAAACATCACAACTCCTTCTGATGAAATATATTATTATATAGGTGAGGAAAAGGAGGCACACAGCGATTAAAAGGTTTATCAAGATTACATAATGAGACTGTGGTAATACTGGGAATATTATCTAGCTCTCCTGCGTCTCCATCATGTACCTTAGCCACAAGACTATCCTTCCTTCGAGGGTAAGGATAATTTGGCAATGGTTGTCTTCTTTATACAGAATTCTGTAAGGTATATGTTAAACTTGGTTGTATTGGATTACAAATTATGGAAGTCTTAACCACTAATGCTTCAGGAAACACTTTGAAAAACTTTGTTTTGAAACAGTTATTCATATTGTTTACCCATTTTTACTAATGACTTTGCATGATATCAGGATATTTGCTTCGAGCAGGGATCGGCAACCTTTGGCATGCGGCCCACCAGCATAAGCCCCCTGGCGGGCCGACCTGGTTTGTTTAAGCCACGTCTGTAGGTTTGGCCAGTCGCAGTTCTCACTGCCTGTGGTTCGCCGTTCCAGGCCAATGGGGGCTGTGGAAAGTGGCAGCCAGCACATCCCTCGGCTCGCGCCGCTTCCCGCAGCTCCCATTGGTCTGGAGTGGTGAACCGCGGCCAGTAGCAGCTGTGATCGGCCGAACCTGCGGACGCGGTAGGTAAACAAACTGGCCCGGCCTGTCAGGGGGCTTACCCTGGCGGGCTGCGGGCCAAAGGTTGCCGATCCCTGGCTTTGAGGGTCATCTACTCCTGCTGTCCATGAGATCCTGAGATCTAAGATCTCCTGCACGGTTTCTCTAGATTTTGCTATGTTTGCTAGACCTTACATTTTTATTTAAAAAACGAAATTTCTAATCCCCTCTGGCAGTAAAGATACATCTTCACAATGCATATCAATGTACTGCTATCATTTTGTATCAGTCTGCCCTCATATATGCACGTGAAACTCTCACTGAAGTCAGTGGGACTTTCAGATAAATATTCCATCTTTTTACCGAGGACAGAGTGGCTCGGTGTAGACAGTATTTATTAGCAGTTAGGAAGTCTGACCTCTCTTCTTGGTACTGACCTTGATTCTCTGCATGACCTTCAGCACTGAAATTCTCTATACCTCAGTTTTCCCATGTGTAAAAAGTGGTGATCGTATTATTTACCCACTTTTGTCAAGTGTTTTGAGATTACATTATAGGCTCTTTGGTGCAGGGACTGTCAATATATTGTGATACAGGAGGGCCAGGGAGCAGTGATAGAGTGTTAGAGGGGAAATATATAAGCTCAAGGCTAATTAAGGCGTGGTTCCCTGTAGACTAGGGAGGGTTGCTGCAGGTTAATTGGAGCACCAGTTGTCAATTAAGGCCCTGTCAGGAACCTAATAAAACCCTGTGCTTCAGGCAGTCAGAGGAGGACTGGGACTGGAATTGGAATGTGTGTTGTGACGACCAGAGAACTGAAGTAAGGGAGACTCCCTCCCCGCAGCATCTAAGGACCAAGGGTAACCCCACCTAAGGGGGATGAGGGAAACCCCCAGGGGTTGAGAGTGGCTGGGACTCAGAGTGAGGAGCAAACCCTCCCCTGCTTCCCTCCTCTGTCACCTCCCGGGCTGCTACCAGGGTCCTCAGTGCCCAAGAGCAGGGGTAAGGGGTGGCATTGTAGCACCCTCCCCCTCTACACACACAGACTAAGAAAAGTGCAGGACCCACCATGTGAACATTAGCCATCTTGTCACAATGTTATTTGTTTGTACAGTGCCCTAGCACATGATCCATGATTGGGGGCTCCTAGGTGCTGTCATAATAAAAATAAATAATAGTTTGTGGATGAAAAGTGTTGGTAAGTGCTAAGTCATTATATTACTGCAGCCAATCAGACAGAAACTGAAAAGGAGAAGTTTGAATTTCCTGTATTCACCTCAGTAGAAATGCGGGGGGGGGGGGGGGGTGCTTGGAGAGGTCACCATTTTGCTACTGATATCATACCAGAAACATTTAGGAATTGAATCTATCATCACTTATATGGCATTGCAAATGGATGTGGCACTACAGTAAAATAGACTAAAGAGAGTCCCTGGTCCAAACAACATATTCTAAAAGCCAAACTTGTTTACAACAAAGTATAGACCCAAGACAGAGGGCCTTATTCCATTCTTACATACATCAGCGTAAAGCAGGAATAACTACCCTCATGTCAGTGGGATTCAGTATAAAATTGGTGTACATGAGAACAGAATCAGGCTCAGAATGAGATTTAATGCTATAATGTTAGTGGAACAGGTAGACCTTCAGGAGATTTTTGGAGGAAGAGGGGTTCCCAGTGCAGATGAATGTTATAGTCATGACATTTATTGGAAAGGTTTTCAATAGGTCTTTAGAAATGATCAAATACTCTTGATCTTGACAATGGAGATGTTTATTGCTGTTCTTTAGAAGTGAGAGTAAAATGGTGCTTACACTGTTATTGTATAAAGAAAACCCTGTTTCTGTGGAGTGGTTTGTGGAACTTTAGTAAAACTTTGCCCCATCATCAGAAAATTCAATTGTGCTTAATAAACTAATAAATATGTTTGAATGTCCTTCCTTGTGTCTTACAATAACTGATGTTGAAATATGAATGGTGCTAAATAAAAATAACTATCTGCACAGTCATTCCCTGCAGATGTTCCTAATAATGATATGAAAGGTAATATTATAAAATATGAATAATATTTCTTAAAATAAGCCTATGTATCACTGATAGTGAAAACATACATACACAGAGAATGCAGTAAAAAGAGACCATACTTGTAATTAAAACATATATTTTCTATCTAGGGTGCTCTGTTGTTCACTTAGGATCCAATCCCAATCCCTTTTGTAGTCAATGACACTTTTGCGATTAATTTTAATAGGGGTAGCTAATCGTAGGTTAGAGTGGGTATCCATATGAGAGAAAGGGAAGATGCTTGTGTCACTTCTAGAGGTGACAGTGTATGTGACATTTTCAGAAAACTAAGCCATTTTGTAAGGAAGCTCTTTAAATTCATTTGTATCCTTTAACAGTATGATGACCTGCCACACTGTTCATGAATAGAGAATCCTGTGCTTTCTGATTTTCACTTTAAAGTAATTAACTCTGGGAAGTATTTGCCAACCTCCATCTCAAAAACACATGCTAGCTGCTCCACCTCTCTCTGTCAGTTTTGCACTGCTTCTGGTCAATTTGCTATTAAGGTGTGATACAAAACTGAAAGGAAAAATGCTGGGGCATAGACATAGGAGGAAGCTTGTCAGAGATTTGGCAGTTTAAATGCCAGAAGGCTTGCATAGGGTGTGATTTTTTTTTCTGTTCATATCTAGTGTGGTTCAGAAATTTCAGTTAACACAATACGTTTGGCAATAAACAGATGGTGTCTATTTTGAATTTTTTTATCAGTTTGTTTAATGACTGATTTGAAAAATACAGGGGAACTAACAAAAGTATATTTTCTTTCAGATGGGAGATGAAAGAAGATGGAGCTCTGGAAGAGGATGAAAAAGCTATGGTGGAACACCTAAAAAAAGTTTATTTCATACAGACCCCTCTTGCCTCAGAAGATAAAGAAGAACTGTCACCTTGAAAAGCGTTTGTGTAGCACTTTCTGCTGAATTAAACATTATTACAATAATTGTTTAGTGATAACTGAAAAAAATCCCTCTTATGCATACATTCAATGGCTAGAAAGCAGGGGAACTTGTATCTGGACGAGTAGCAGTTAGAAACTAAAGGATGTTGCTCTATTATTGCCTAGTCACCCCCTTAAAACAGCAACTGTTATGTGTGTGTGGTAGCCAAGAATAATGTGAAAATGCTGTGTTACACGGTAGGACATACCTTGGTGCAGCGGAAACAAGAAGCTGAAGGCCAAATGAGGAACTGTTTTTAAAGCATAAAACCACAGCATTATACATACTACTACTTTGGACATTTTCCAGCCTAAGTTTGCCAGTATATTACAGATGTCCTGTGGGCATCCAAGTGTATCTAACCCTATGTGGGTGTGCCAGAGGTTAGAGATCAGAGCTCAGGAAGCCTCTTCCCTAGTTCCATCCAAATGCACCCTTATGAAGGACTGCTCAGGTTAGTGGTGACAGGCTCCCCAAAGAAGGGGAAGATTCCCAAGACTGTGCCATGGACCTGACCTCTCACCTCAGCATCCACCTTTTTTTGTGGAGTGCAGCGGATACGCCCTTGTGAGTGACTGTAGCAGAGGCTGCTTTAGTGGGTGCTTCCTCGGAGAAATTGTGGCTGCCTCAGGCATACCGCTCCCACTGAGGTAGAACATCTCCTCATCCACCATGCCATGGGGCTCAGACTTAAAAGCACATTGTTCACAACAGCTTTAAAGTTTAAAAGGCTTTAAAATGCATGCTTTTATTGAAAACAAAACAGTTCAAGTGCAGACAATGCTCCAAGAACCATCTTAACAGTGAACTGAGAAATGAAAAATCTATTTTTCCATCCACTGTTTCTTTCTAATGTAAGTATAGTTAAGTCCATTTTCAATGATAAACCCTTTACAGCTGTGTTATCTGATATTCATATCAGTCATAGTCAAAATTTGTATTTTCATCTGAAATCTCCTTCAAGAAAACCAGTTTTTAAAAGCTTTTTAGATGTCCCTGTTGTTGGCTGCAAGGAAGGGCTCATGAACATTGCTCTATTTTAAAAAAAAGCCAGACTTTTTTATACTTACTTTTTTGCTTTGGAAGCATGGAGTTCTCGTTTCCCTTACTTTGCTGGAGAACACTGACAAGAGCTTAGTAGGGCTGTGACCTGAGCTGTAGCTCTCCCTGCTCCATTTCCTAGGCAGGGGGAGCTGGTTCTTACAATCAGCACACAATGGGTCTGAATCTCCTCTCAGAGGAGTTTTTTATTGGTATAACTCCATTGAGTTGAACAGAATTACTCCTGATTTACAATGATATAAACAAATGGAAAGTTGGACCAGTGTGACCTCTCTTTTCCAAAGGACCTTGGTAAGATCATGTTAAGACCTAAATAGTGATGCTGCATGAGACTCTAATCTAATCCAATCTCCCCTGACTGGTCATTTTTCTAATGTAGACCAGACATTAGACCATTTCAGATGATATCTGCATCTCATAGTCTTCCAAAGATCTTGCCTGGGTCCACCAGCAAAGAGGGAAATGAGGCATTGATATTTCTAAAGTGTTAAAAATAGAAATGAAAAAGCAGCCTTTTTTCACCTTGAGACAGTCAGTATACATCATAAAGAAGTGCTGGAGGGTAAAAACAATTTCTCCCTGCTTTGGATTTCGCTTTTAAAACCACAACTAAGCTTTTAAAGCTTGAAACATGGATAGCGAGATTCCCTAAAATGGTAGATGCAATATGCTGACAAATGAGGCATACATGCTCCTAGCCATATTAATAATATGTCAAGTGGTTGGAGGTCAATCAGCATACTTGGATTAGTCTGTCCTATTCTGTCAACTGTTATTTTACTGTGTAGAATAGCTAATTAATTTGTTATTGTATAGTCATACAAAATAAGGGCTTGTCTACACAGAGAAGTTGACTGAAATAGCTAATCCACAATAGCACCCCATGTGATGCTCTTATTCCAGAATAAGAGTGACTTTTTCTGATAAACTTTGGAAGTAGATTAAGGTAAACTGGAAAAAGGCACTCCACTTGGGGAGTTACTCTGGAATAGGTATAATGCTTTAAATTGACACCCTCCCTTAATCCAAAATAAATGTGTGGGCAAGCCTTAAGAAATACCATTCTCAATACCTCCCTTCAAAAGTTCACTCAATAGCAACCCAGTGGAAAACTTTGGGATAGTTACATCTTCCATAGTAGGGATATATATATTTTTAATCTTTACAAAGTAAAGCTAAAGAGATGGAATCAGCACTCTGAATAAAGTCTGAAAATGTTCACAATATCTTACTCAGATGTTTTTCTTGTGCAAATCTACTCTGTCTTCATAAACGTAAGAGTATAAACTAATTCATATTTGAAGCTGAAGTTTCCCCTAAACCATTAGTGAGGAATGCAGGTATAGTCCATATGAAGTGTTCCTTCTCACTGGCTCTCAAGATGTAATGGGGGAAATAACTTGTACTGAGCAGGCACTTTTGCAACATTCTGTGTTTGTTTTTGAGTGGAATTAAGTCTGAATAAGAGCAATGGAGTTTAAAATTATGATTGCTAAATGGAATACCATTGATTTGTCAGAAAGACTGTTTATTTTATTTATTTATTTTGAAGGAGAGCAAGAAGTAATACTTAAAAGAGGCTGCTTATTTTTACATCTGTTTCACCTCCATCTAAAATTAAGAATATTTGTATAACAGGACCCTGCTTTCCTTAACTTCCTCCCAAAAAATAGTGTCTATACACTATATTTAAAGTTCAGTTATCTCCAGAAATTACTTTCATTTTTAAAAGTGACATATTCATACTCTTATAACTATTTGCTCCCTTAATTTATATATTAGCTCTTCTCATATGCTTGTTGATCCAAGACTGGCTTTCACATATTTACACTCATTCTTAGTTGAGAAAGGCTAGGAGGTGAAATATAGAGATTTTAGCAGAGTGAATTCACAAGAAAAGGAAGATATAATTGTAAAAGATATAGGAGTTTAAGGGCCAGATTCACTCTGGTGGTGCTTCACTGGTGTAATCTGACCCCATAGCCATGCAAATTTTCCTGGAAAGACCAAGTGTAAGGATGTCAAAGGTGGCACTGGTCCTCTAAGAGTAAAGAGGCTAGTGCACCTGTGTCTGGTTAGTGACCCTGGGCCCTAGAGGACGGGAGATTGGATGAGTCGAGTATGAGAGTTAGTGAGGAGTGGGGGAAAGAGAGAAAACAACAGAAAGCACTCAAATATGGGGCTCTAGCTGCCTGAAAGAGAGGCTGCTGAGAGCAGAGTGCTCTGCAGGGGCTCACTGGGACTAGGGAGACAGGGAGAAGCTGGATGGTGGGAGGAGGAAACTCTGGAAAAAGAGGAAGACCCAGGGGAGTGCCACTGTGTTGTACATGGGGCATGGAGCTTGGAAAAAACGTGGGAGGGACGTGAGACTGTGATTAAGCCCAGGGTGGGTGGATATTGTTTGCACTGTTGTTTTGTTTGCACTTTTCAACTCTAGAAGGGAACTTTGGGGTAAGCCCAAGAGCCCACCAGTCTGAAGGATGACTGAGACTGATGAAGACCCTGGAGTCACAGAAGGAAGTGGAGCTTGAACCTTTTAAATTATGTTATTGAACTTTATTTGAGGATTTGCGCTGTCCATATTAATCAATTACCCCTGGGTGTTATTAGCCTAAGAGAATGTTGGAGAAGTACTCTTGAGGAACCTGAAAAGGGAAAAATGAGGGTGGAGCACCTGGAGGACCATGCCACAGCATGAGGGTGCACTCTGACATGATGATCCTATGACAAAGGGTTACACTTCTGTTGGGTACAACATAGCCCTGTCTTGATGGGCTAACTCATCAGAGTTACGTTAACATGATAGGAAAGTCCTCTGACTGCTCAATATAAAGGGAAGGGTAAACACCTTTAAAAATCCCTCCTGGCCAGAGGAAAAACCCTTTCACCTGTAAAGGGTTAAGAAGCTAGGATAACCTCGCTGGCACTTGACCAAAATGACCAATGAGGAGACAAGATACTTTCAAAGCTGGAGCGGGGGAGAAACAAAAGGTATCTCTGTCTGTGTGTTGTTTTGCCAGGAACAGAAAAGGAATGGAGTCTTAGAATTTAGTAAGTAATCTAGCTAGATATGTGTTAGATTCTGTTTTGTTTAAATGGCTGATAAAATAAGCAGTGCTGAATGGAATGTAGATTCCTGTTTTTGTGTCTTTTTGTAACTTAAGGTTTTGCCTAGAGGGATTCTCTATGTTTTGAATCTGGTTACACTGTAAGGTATTTACCATCCTGATTTTACAGAGGTGATTCTTTTTATTTTTTCTTCAATTAAAATTCTTCTTTTAAGAACATGATTGCTTCTTCATTGTTCTTAAGATCCAAGGGTTTGGGTCTGTGTCTGTGTTCACGTATGCAAATTGGTGAGGATTTTTATCAACCCTTCCCCAAGAAAGGGGGTGAAGGGTTTGGGGAGGATTTTGGGGGGAAAGACGTTTCCAAGTGGGCTCTTTCTCTGTTATATATTTGTTAGATGCTTGGTGGTGGCAGCAATAAAGTCCAAGGGCAAAAGGTAAAATAGTTTGTACCTTGGAAGTTTTAACCAAGCTGGTAAAAATAAGCTTAAGGGGTTTTCATGCAGGTCCCCACATCCGTACCCTAGAGTTCAGAGTGGCAAAGGAACCTTGACAGTTGGGTACAACTAACATAGCCCTGTCTTGATGGGCTAACTCATCTGAGTTACCTTAACATGATAGGAAAGTCCTCTTACCGCTCATTAAGAAGCAGGCTAACTAATTTGAAGCTGTCTTTGAGTGTAGTACAGGAAGTCTAGTCTACAACATAGCCAGCTGACATGGCTGTAAATATATTACCCTACATCTTAGTGAACACTAAGAAGGCTTTCTGTCATATTTGAATTAACATAATTGAAAAACACACCCTTTGTACATATCAAGACAGGGCTATAGGGGCTTTCACGCCACTCCTCTCTCTCACTCTCTCTCCTGCTGGTGTAGTAGGGGAAAGGATCCATGACATTCTTGAAGTCCAAGAACTCTGAACTGTGTTTTCACCTCCTTGGAACATTTGTTGCCTGGGATATGTCAATGCATCTCTCACGGAGTGCTGATAATGTACAGGGCCAGTCCCCTGCCTGACGCATCAGCAGGATTAGGAGAAAGCAAAGGTGAGTTTTAAGCCACTTTTGCACTCAGACCCTGAGCTGTACTTTCTGCCCCACAGTGACATCCAAGGACTTGCCCCTTATTTTCCATAAGATGTGTTTATTTTAGTCCTTGGGAAGGGTATAGGCACCTTTTTATTTTAATTTAGCATTAATTGTCATGAAAAGAAAAAGAAAACCCCAATGTGTTTTGCCACATTGTGTCTGAACCATTATAATTGCATGAAATATGAAAGCTATTGAAATTTAAAAGGAAAGTGTATGCATGATCTGTGTAACAATATACGTTAGTATTTTAAAAAGTTCTCCCCTTCTTGTTTCAAGAAACTCATTTAAACTCCAATTCAGGATGGTACTTAAGCATGTGTGTAAATTAAGCATGTGTGTATTCTCATTGGTCTCAGTAGGACTATTAATAAGCTTCAGGTTATACACATTCATAAGTACCTTGCAGAATCAAGGCCTTAAATACCTGGTGACCAGTAGGGTAGTCTGATCTCATTAACATTTTCTGTTTATTATATTTTAAAACGTTAAACAAAAATGTTGAATTACTCAAAGCCAGCGAATGGTGCACCTGGCTAGAGGTAACCACATATTTCTGTCACTGTTACCTTCATCGTCTCTTCTCCTTTCCTTTAGTTTGTTTGTAACATTCTTGTCTAAAGCTGGCTGGAAATTTTCCAATAAAACATTTATCAGAAAATGATGATTCATCAAAATGTTTCCTGGAAATATTTTGGTTTTGACAAACCTCCACCGAAACACAGGCAAGGTTCCATTAGAAACCTGCCCCAGACTGCTTGGGTAGGGTTAACAACAGAAACCAGCCTGGTTTCCTGTCAGCTGGAGGAGTCTGGGCTCCAGGATCTGTGGTTCTGGGTCAGCTCTGCCATACAGACTACTTCAGAGTTGGGGATTGCAAGAATTCCAAGGGTCCTGGATCCAGACTGGGACCCTGGAAACCCTGGGATCCCCAGCTGGAGAAAGGGACTCTCCAAAGCTAGGCTCCCTGCTTCACAGCAGGGGCCTGGGAAGCCCTGAGAACCCTGGCTTGTGTTCCTTACTCCACAGCAGGAAATCAGTAGACTGCTCCCAACTCCAGAGGATTCCCTGGGAGCCCAGAGTCAGGGCAGCTGGCACCTCCATTTTGTTTCAGAAAAATTGAATGCAAATATTTAAATGTTTCTGAAATTAAAAATGTTCTGAATTTCCATTCTGTGGGAAATTTTGAAATTTCTAGTTTTTATTTTGATTCCGAATGCAAACTTCTTTGAATTGTCAGAATTTCCTATAGAACAGAAAGAGTTTCAAACAGCTCTACTCATGTTGCATTAAATTGGACTGTAACCTTCATGGCAGGAACTCTTTCTTACTATCTGTTTGTATGGACCTAGTTCAGTAGGGCCCCTATCCTGATTAGAGCATCTGAGTGCTATTGGAATGCAAATAATAAACAGGGGAAATGTGCTAAAATCTCTGGAATAATAAAGCTCACGACATTTAAAACAGATGGAGTTTTGAAAAAATCAGAGGTTAAGGAAGATATATACCTGTCTTTTAACAACTACTATTTTTCAAAAAGCCTCCCATAGATCATCTCTTATTCCAACAGAGGACATTTTGTAGGCACCATAGGCAACAAAGCTATTGGTTCTAGAACTATTTTTGGTTGCAAGTGGATGTTCTTTAATCCATCTCTCCACCCTCCCAGCAGTCCCAAGCCAGGAATGGGACCTGGTTTCTTTTAATTAGTTTCCTCTTGAGGAAACATTCCATTCTCTTCTCCGCTAGGAGGCCTTAACAAAATACCATTACAGCTTATCTTCAGTAAAACATGCTAATTATAAACTGATAGAAACTCTTTTATGGAACTCCTCAAACTGTGCTCGCTTATGTTACTGAAAGACACTGATCCTACTTTCAAGGATATAGTAGAAATATTGGGGAAGAGGCCCATTAACCTTCAGATGAAAAAAGTAACCTGATGGTAAAAGTAAGGTTGTATTGTAAAGAAGACATAAAGAACATGGGGCTAGATTGTGCTCCAGCCAGTACAGTAGCACTGTGAGCCCCCTTATATCCATCCCTAGGCCCCCTGTCTGCATGGGAACGGGTGCAAGGACTACAAAGATGGACTACAAGCTGACAGGAACAGTATCCCTGATGAGGCCATGGCACACCTGGTGACTGAGCTTTGTGACTTTGTCCTCACCCACAACCATTTCAGATTTGGGGACAACTTATACCTTCAAGGCAGTGGCACTGCTATGGGTACCCGCATGGCCCCACAGTATGCCAACATTTTTATGGCTGATTTAGAACAACGTTTCCTCAGCTCTCGTTCCGTAGCACCCCTCCTCTACTTATGCTACATTGATGACATCTTCATCATGTGGACCCACGGGAAGGAGGCCGTTGAAGAATTCCACCTGGATTTCAACAATTTCCACCCCACCATCAATCTCAGCCTGGACTAGTCCACACAAGAGATCCATTTTCTGGACACTACAGTGCAAATAAGTGATGGTCACATAAACACCACCCTATACTGGAAACCTACTGACCACTATACTTCCCTACATGCCTCTAGCTTCCATCCAGGACACATCACACAATCCATTGTCTACAGCCAAGCCCTAAGATACAACCGCATTTGCTCCAATCTCTCAGACAGAGACAAACACCTACAAGATCTCTATCAAGCATTCTTAAAATTACAATACCCACCTGGGGAGTGAGGAAACAGATTGACAGGTACCCAGAAGTCACCTACTACAGGACAGGCCCAACAAGGAAAATAACAGAACATCACTGGCCATCACATACAGCCCCCAGCTAAAACCTCTCCAGCACATCATCAATGATCTACAATCTATCCTGGAAAATGATCCCCCACTCTTACAGGCCTTGGGAGGCAGGCCAGTCCTCGCTTACAGACAGCCCCCCAACCTGAAGCAAATACTCACCAGCAACTACACACCACACCACAGAAACACTATCCCAGGAATCAATCCCTGTAACAAACCCCGTCGCCTTCTCTATCCCCAAATCTATTCTAGTGACACCATCAGAGGGCCCAGCCACATCAGCAACACCATCAGGGGCTCATTCACATGCGCATCTACTAATGTGATATATGCCAACATGTGCCAGCAATGCCCCTCTGCCATGTACATTGGTCAAACTGGACAGTCTCTACGGAAAAGAATAAATGGACACAAATCAGACATCAGGAATGGTAACATACAAAAGCCAGTAGGAGAACACTTCAATTTCCCTGGACACTCAATAACAGATTTAAAAGTAACAAAAAAAACTTCAAAAACAGACTGCAAATGAATTGTAGTTCTGCAGTTTCTCTTTGAAAACCTAGCACTATCAGTTTGGGCTTGAATAGGGACTGGGAGTGGCAGGCTCACTACAAAAGCAATTTTCCCTCTCTTGGTATTGACACCTCCTCATCAATTATAGGGAGTGGACCACAGCCACCCCGACTGAATTGGCCTTCTACTTTGGTTCTCCACTTGTAAGGTAACTCCCCTCTCTTCATGTGCCAATATATATTTATGCCTATATCTGTAATTTTAACTCCATGCATCTGAAGAAGTGGGTTTTTTACCCACAAAAGCTTATGCCCAAATAAATCTGTTAATCTTTAAGGTGCCATTGGACTCCTCATTGTTTTTGTGTGTGATGAGTCATCCTTGAGTTACCTCTGAACCTGCTTAAGTCTGATGAGTCTTCCCTAAACGAGAGAGTGTGATGAAACATCATACGCAATTACCTGCAAATCTTGTGATAGGCCCCACACCATACAACCACAGTTCAGCCAATCCTCAGGCAAGGACCCACCAGGTGATCCCAAGGAAGGTATATAGGCTCATAAGAGAAGCGGTCTCTCCAGTCTGCTCAATGTCACCACCTGCGTAGGAATAATACTATTGCCTAGTAGTTCTAACAGACTGCCTGTCCTCTTGCAGTAGCTGTGTCTGTTTCCATGCTAGCCAGCCCCTGCTCCAGCCTGCATCTGCTCCTGCCTCAGCTGGCGGCCCAGTGATATGACATTGTGCCAGTGTGTCAGACTGCATATTTTACTCTGTGCCTAGAGCAGCAGGAGTACCAGGGGGAAGATCATAAGTATTTATGCAGTCCTTGACCCAATGGGCTTCTGATCCATGAGTGGTGTTCCTAAGTGCCATCATAATACAAATACTACCATATATATTATATATATATATATATATATATATATATATATATTAGGTTTATATATATAAACCTAATTGTGCGTCACAGTTCTAGGTCAGCACAACAGTGTCCTGTCCCTTACTCAGGGTGGATTGTTATTTCATGATCTAGCTCACAGTTGAGTTGAACTAGAAACCAAATTCTTTGCTGTTGCTAGGGGGTTATGCTAGCAGACAATTTGGTCCTATGCATTTTAATCTACAGTTAGTGTGGGGGAGAACAATTACCAAAAGATACTTTCATGGAACTTTGATGATTTAGAAAAATATGCTGGAATCCCAGTCTGGTCTGAAATCTGGTTACTTTTTTCTCTCTCTCTCTCTCTAGATATATATATAAACATACAAAAAACTATGTTAAAAGAAGTTGCAAAGTCAACAACTCAAGAGTTAGGAAATGCCAGAATTAAGATGACCTGTGCAACTTTCATTCACTCTCCGCCCCTGGTGTGTATGAGTTATGATACCACTTTTAATTACATGCTTTCCTTTTTTTTCTGCAAGACACCTGCTTCAATCAGTGCTC
Source organism: Eretmochelys imbricata (assembly GCF_965152235.1). Classification (NCBI taxonomy): domain Eukaryota; kingdom Metazoa; phylum Chordata; order Testudines; family Cheloniidae; genus Eretmochelys; species Eretmochelys imbricata. The sequence goes on along the minus strand of NC_135576.1, from coordinate 60,103,149 downwards.
AGGATGGACAGTACTCATTGAATGGTTAGATCTTCCTCAAATTTGACAATTGCTTTGAGTTCTTCTTTAAAGTTGATAGTAATGAATACAAATTGGAAGCTAGGAATTGTACAAAATTGATAAGGGAAGCAAAATGACACAAGACAAACCCCATGGCTAACAGAGTTGGGACACTAAAAAGCCATTTTAAAGTATATTAGGAACAAATATGAAAAATGTTCCCGGGGCCTGACAACAAAGGGACATGGCCTCCTTCTTAGACTTACAGTGTGGGAGGGCCACACCCGCCTATAGCTGTATACCATTTAACATTTTTATCAGTCACCGGAAGAAGACATAAAATCATCACTGATGAAGTCTGTGGATGATATAAAGATTGGGAAAGTGGTAAATAATGAAGAGGACAGGTCACTGATACAGAGCGATCTGGATTAGTTGGAAAATTGGTGCAAGCAATGTGTGTTTTAATATAGCTAAAGGTAAAGTCATATGTCTAAGAACAAAGAATGTAGGCCATACTAACAGGGTGAGGTACTCTATCCTGGGAAGCAGTGAGTATGTCTACACTGAAAAAAAAAACCCAACAGAAAAACAAAATAAACCCACTGCAGCAAGTCTCAGAGCTCTGGTCAACTGACTTGGGCTTATGCTACAGGGCTAAAAATAGCAATGTAAACATTCCTGCTTGGGCTGGAGCCTGGTCTCTGAAACCCAGGGAAGGTCTCAGAGCCCAGGATCCAGCCCAAGCAGGAATGTCTACACCTCTATTTTTAGCCCTATAGCATGAGCCCTGCAAGTCCAAGTCAGTTGGTTGCTGCAGGGTGGTTGGGTTTTTTTCCATTTTTTGTTTTGGGTGGAGGGTTTGTTCTCTTTGTTTTTGCAGTGTAGATGTACCCAGTGACTCTGGAAAAAGACTCAATAGGTGGGTCGGGGCTGCAGGTCATGGTGGGCAATCAGCCAAACATGAACTCCCAGTACAATGCTGGAGTGAAGAGGGCTAATGCAATCCTTGGATGTATAAACAAGGATCTCTCAAGTAGGAGTAGGGAGATTATATTACCTCTTATGTTAGTGACCGCTATGGGAATACTGTGTCTAGTTTTGGTGTCTACAATTGTTAATAAATTGGAGAGGGTTCAGATTAGCTTCCTTGTTGTAATCATAGCAGATTTCCTTAGAGGAGGTTCACGAGTCCCACCATAAATTCCTAGATATTTTACACACTTTGACCTCTATGAAGATTGCCACTCTGGTCAATGAAGCTGTTATGGAGCCCACTAAGGTAGTTTGGCAAACTCCAGCTACCTCACTGCCTACCTGCAAGAGGGTGGATAAAAAGTATTATGTTCCAGCTAGGGAACTGGAATTCCTATTTTCTCACCCAGCTCCAAATTTCCTAGTAGGGGAGGCGATTAATGAACGAAGCAGACAACATAGCTCAATGTCTACCTGTACAGTAAGGACCCAGAAAAGGCTCAATCTTTTTCGTTGTTCAGTCCAAAATAGCAAACCATCAGACGCTCATGGTCAAATATGACAATTAAAACTATAACAAATTCAATTCTTTTATTGAGCATCTGCCAGAAGAACATCAGGACCAGCTTCAGTCCATTATACAAGGGTGGTCAGCTCTTGGCAAAGGGATCACTCCAGGCCTCCTTGGATGCGGCAGATAATGCAGCATGGTCTATTTTCACAGTATTGAACATGAGAAGAGCGTCTTGGATGCAGCTGTTAGGCTTTCCAGGAAATGCTCAGAATACTGTCCAAGACCTCCCTTTGGTGGTCACAAGCTCTTTGTGGACTCGATGGATGAATCTCTCCACACCTTTGTGGAAGAAAACAAGTCCTCACTCTGCGTTTGTTAGCAACAAGTCAGAGACAGTTTATTATGAAAAATTGCCAGGAAAGACTGCGGTCGGACAGGGGATCCCTTGACCTTAGGCAGAACTTCCTCCTATAAGCAGTGTAAGAAAAGTATTTATACTTTCCTGTTACATACATCAATAGCTAACAGTTATCCTTTGTTTATGCAAATTCCCTCCAGATGCTTATCTCAAGGTTTCTGTTTAAGTCAGCATTCCATCTTTAAAAACTAAAAGCAAGGAGAAAACAGCATCTCTTACAACTCTCGCGTTATTAGGGTAAGGGTTAGGGTTTCCTTTCACTCTATCCTTAAATTGACTAAGACATCTAACCCCAGATCCTCCTTTTTCTCTTTTTCTGCTTCCACATTCCCCCCTTCTGTGCTTATAGCACAACTAATATTGTTAAATCTCTATTTTCATTAGACATTGTATTTCTGTTTCCAGATTAATGAGATTGACCTTGTAAGTTTTGGTTGGTTGTAATGGTAATACACGATTAGTATGAACATGAAAGCTATTTCCATTATTACACCTCTTACAACAACAATAAAACATTCCTAGGATAAACAAAAACAATAAAGTTATCAGCATCCCCAATATAATTCTATGATGTGGTTGTTGCAGAACCTTAGTTACATGACATGATATGTCATAATTAGTACACAAGAGAGATGTTCTGTAGGTGGTATGGAAAGCATGTTTTTCAATTTAATATATATTTTGGAGTACATGAATTTGACCTTGTAATTTAGAGATTTGCTGTACTTCTGGTAAGAGGGAAAGCAGGTTTTGGAATGGATCAGGTACAACAGTAGTCCAATTAAAGGGTATTTGTAACCTAAGGGTTGACCGTAAGACTTGGTCTACAGGCCAATAGATAATATAGCTTCCTGCAGCAGTGGTAAGATTAAAATGTATGTCTTGCAAAAGGAAGCTCTTAACATGTACACAACTGTCATTAGCCTGAAAGATCAGGTGCCCTGCTAGGGTTGTTCCTAGTCCTATGCCTTCCTAACAAACGTTGTCATGAACTGTGACAACCTCTCCTTGTTTCAACTTTCGTACACACTGAAGCTGCGGGGGTTCCAGAGGCCAGAGTGTCCATTGGCTTCCTATCCCTATCCAAATATTGGGTGTTATTCCAGGAGCACCGACTATAAATCGGCTAGTCTCACTAGGTGGTTTAATTTCCCAAATATTGCGGTGAATTACCCAATCCCACATGCATCCTCCCCACGGACCCAGCAGGATTCGGTATGTGAGAGCCCACACCCCTCCAACCGGCCCATATGTTTGGAAGGAGCACTGCGAGTGTCTGCATTTCCACCCTGAAACCCTCCAAGTATGTCTCCAAGGCCACAACTCAGATGGCACCCCTGAAGCATTAGTAAGGGCAGTGGGCCAAGTCTGATGCTCAAGATCACTCCGAATGGCCATGAGCTGATCATTCAGGAAATCCTGAATCTCCGAACAGGCCAAATGCCACTGCAATACCTTTCCCACCTCAGTGATGTTTAATACCATCCTTGTCATTAGTTCCTGGGTTATTGAGCTGAGGATGGCAATAACATGCAACTCACTGATTCCAACCTGTACCTGGGTTAACTGTGCTCCAGTAATAAGTCCCGTGGCTTTCTCCAGCTGCCCTAGTTTTTCCTCATGTTGTTGGCCCTTGTAAATATTCCAAATTGCCGCTGCGCTATTGGCACCGTCCCATAGGTGTTCGTCCAAGTCCCTTTTCTTTCTAGAGAAGACCCATGTCCTTTGCTCTGCTAACCGAATGGCAGCCCCCTTGGAGCAATTTGGGTATAAAGAGGTAACCTGAAAACTGGATAATGGCAGTGAAAATTTTACAATCCCTTGTGTAGCATTAACTGTTGTCCATCGATATCCTAGCACATCTCTCTTTGGTACAGTGGCACACCACATCTGTTGGTTAACAATTCTCATATAGCTCTGGAAAACATCAACACTAATGGCATAGGAAGGAGAATATTGCAATATGGTGCAGGTTAAGTTATTGGTTATCGGAATTAATTCAGTACAGATAAAATTTCCATTAGTGGAGCACACTTTCTGAATATAAGTTTCCTTATTTACTAATTGGGTAACCAAATAACAGTAAGGACCTCTTCCTTCCAACATTTTGCAGGCTCTAGGAACGGCCATCATGTCAATCCCACTATGAAACCCACTAATCTCAATGTCAGATTCTTGAGACTCAGTTGTAGTGATATCATACACTTCTATCTCTACTGACCCATCTGTTTTCCACTCAATCGTTCGCTTGTATGAGATATTCTGAACCTTAAAGAATAAATTTTCCAAACAATATTTAAATACATCACTAAGATGTGAAGGCCTTGGCCATTGGGTTTCCTCAGAAGATATGGTATTGTTGATATTTGGATAAGTGACAGGGTGGTAGTGGTGGTGGAAGAGCTGCTGGGGGCAGTGGTCGTAGCAGCAAGGCACCTTTGTATTCATCATCTGGAAGCCAATTAGGGAGGGCAGTGCATTCTGATGGTACTTGTCCGTAAACACAGAGCCCAGCCCACGGAAGAAACCCAAACCACCACTCAACCCCACATTCCCAAGAGCGATCCCAGCAAGTCCCTCCCTGCCAATGTACAATACTCCGTTTCCTCCACCAGGGACAATTCTTAATGTCTTTTTTAGTCAGGAATCCCTGGACTTTGGTGGTTGCGGCGGAGCGAGTGTTCCTTCTTCTTTCTCGGAGTAGTCGTGGTGCAGGATCATGCAGGGGAGAGGTTACCGGCACGTCACCCTGTAGTGGTTTGGTTCCTTTAACAGATGCTGGATATATGGTGGTTCCGTTAGTGGACAAGGGAGAGGTTACTAGCACTTCACCTTGTCTTTGTTTCCTGCTGTCCAGGAGGAGGGAAAGAAGTACCAGAAGGAAAGAGAGACTGATTAGCAGTCAGAGTAGAATCATCTCGAGGCGGTGGAGCCCTTTTGCAGTGAGAAGCATGGGTCCAGACAGTCAGTCCTTCGCACTTCACAGCAGTGTTGGTAGTCAACAGAACTTGATAAGGGCCTTTCCAGCGCGGGGTTAGAGCAGTCCTTTGTTGATGAACCTTTATGTAGATCCAGTCTCCCGATTCCAACGAATGACAGAGTTGCTCAGGATCCTTAGGTATTCTTTCACCTTAGGCTTCTTTCACCTGTGAATAAAGAGACCTAACACATTTCATTAATGCCTGGCAGTAAGTAAGCATTGTATCATCCATCAAATGAATGTCCATCTGGGCAAGGGCCAGAGGAGGCGCTGCTGGAAGTCACATCAGGCGCCCTCTCAGGATTTCATGAGGGCTAAGTCCAGTCTTTTGGTTGGGGGTGGCCCTCATGCTCATTAATGCTAACGGAAGGGCATCTGGCCATTTTAAGTTTGTTTCCACACAGATCTTGGCCAGTTTCTTTGTCAGAATCCCATTCTGACGTTCTACTGTCCCGGCAGACTGCAGGTGGTGGGGACAGTGGAGGTTGTGTTGGATCTCCAAGGCTGCACATAACTCTTTTACGATCTGTCCAGTAAAATGAGTTCCACGATCACTATTGATACCAACAGGTATGCCAAATCGTGGTACAAGATCCTTAAGCAAAATTTCACAACAGACTTGGCTTCCCTGTGCTAAAGGAATTGGCGGATGTGATTGCAGAGCCATTGGCCATTATCTTTGAAAATTCATGGTGATCGGGGGAAGTCCCAGCAGACTGGAAAAAGGCTAATGTAGTGCCCGTCTTTAAAAAAGGGAAGAAGGAGGATCCTGGGAACTATAGGCCGGTCAGCCTCACCTCAGTCCCCAGAAAAATCATGGAGCATGTCCTCAAGGAATCAATTCTGAAGCACTTAGACGAGAGGAAAGTGATCAGGAACAGTCAGCATGGATTCACCAAGGGAAAGTCATGCCTGACTAATCTAATTGCCTTCTATGATGAGATAACTGGTTCTGTGGATGAAGGGAAAGCAGTGGACGTGTTATTCCTCGACTTTAGCAAAGCTTTTGACACGGTCTCCCACAGTATTCTTGTCAGCAAGTTAAAGAAGTATGGGCTGGATGGGTGCACTACAAGGTGGGTAGAAAGTTGGATAGATTGTCGGGCTCAACAGGTAGTGATCAATGGCTCCATGTCTAGTTGACAGCCGATATCTAGCGGAGTGCCCCAAGGGTCAGTCCTGGGGCCGTTTTTGTTCAATATCTTCATTAATGATCTGGAGGATGGTGTGGATTGCACCCTCAGAAAGTTTGCGGATGACACTAAATTGGGAGGAGTGGTAGATACCCTGGAGGGTAGGGATAGGATACAGAGGGACCTAGACAAATTGGAGGATTGGGCCAAAAGAAATCTGATAAGGTTCAACAAGGACAAGTGCAGAGTCCTGCACTTAGGACGGAAGAATCCAATGCACCGCTACAGACTAAGGACCGAATGGCTAGGCAGCAGTTCTGCAGAGAAGGACCTAGGGGTGACAGTGGACGAGAAGCTGGATATGAGTCAACAGTGTGCCCTTGTTGCCAAGAAGGCCAATGGCATTTTGGGGTGTATAAGTAGGGGCATTGCCAGCAGGGACGTGATCGTTCCCCTCTATTCGACACTGGTGAGGCCTCATCTGGAGTACTGTGTCCAGTTTTGGGCCCCACACTACAAGAAGGATGTGGAGAAATTGGAGAGAGTCCAGCGAAGGGCAACAAAAATGATTAGGGGTCTGGAACACATGACTTATGAGGAGAGGCTGAGGGAACTGGGATTGTTTAGTCTACGGAAGAGAAGAATGAGGGGGGATTTGATAGCTGCTTTTAACTACCTGAAAGGGGGTTCCAAAGAGGATGGATCTAGACTATTCTCAGTGATAGCAGATGACAGGACAAGGAGTAATGGTCTCAAGTTGCAGTGGGGGAGATTTAGGTTGGATATTAGGAAAAAATTTTTCACTAGGAGGGTGGTGAAACACTGGAATGCGTTACCTAGGAGGTGGTGGAATCCCTTTCCTTAGAAGTTTTTAAGGTCAGGCTTGACAAAGCCCTGGCTGGGATGATTTAGTTGGGATTGGTCCTGCTCTGGGCAGGGGGTTGGACTAGATGGCCTCCAGAGGTCCCTTCCAACTCTGATATTCTATGATTCTATGATCCCTTGCCTACAAGGGAAGGCTTCGACCCAGCTCAAAAAAAGATCAACTAATACTAGCACATACTCAGAATTACAACATTTAGACATTTGAATAAAATCAATCTGAATATTTACAGAATGTCCCCAAGGAGGGGGATGCACTGCCTTTCTAGCTTTGACTGCTTTTCCAACATTAAGTTGCTGGCGGATTGCACACTGTTGACAGTAATGTTGGGCTATAGGAGAAAAATTTGGTGCATACCCATCTTGTTTAACTGCAGCAATCATCCCCCCTTTGCTCACATGTGCCATCCCATGGTGCACACAAGCAAAGTAGGGCAAGAGCACCTTAGGCGCAACCAGGCCGTCCGGAAAGCACTGTAGGTGATCAGGGTGCAAAGTGCACCCAGCAACACTCCAAGAACATTTTTCGGCCTTTGGTGCCGCATCTTGGATCTTGGCAAGGTCCTCAAGGGAGGCCAGCGGAGGTTTCTCAATCATGGCAAGAGTGTATGCAACCTGAGGAGCAGAAAGGGATGTGGTTTTGGCTGCTGAATCAGCCAAATCACTTCCACGTGTAACTTCATCATGAGGGGTTTGGTGAGCAATACATTTTACAACAGCAACAGCTTTGGGCAACAGAAGGGCATTCAAAAGAGCAGACACATACGTGCCATTTTTAATAGAGGACCCAGAGGAGGTAAGGAAATCTCTGTGTTTCCACAGTTGACCGTAGTCATGTACTACTCCAAAAGCATAGCGGGAATCAGTATAAATAATAACAGTTTGATCCTGTGCCAAAATACAGGCTCGGGTCAAGGCAACGAGTTCGGGTCAAGGCAACCTGGGCTGAAAATACAGAGGGAAGGAGGGCACTTTCAATGACAGAATACAAAGAGCATACAGTATAGCCAGCAACCAGATTTCCCTTAGAATTTTTCAAACATGAGCCATCTACAAAATAAATGAGGTCAGGGTTCTGTAAAGGCACATCCATGAGGTCTTCCCTTGGATGGGTAAGGATAGAAGTCACAGGCGCACAATCATGGGGCTCTCCATCCTCTGGCCCAGGCAATAAGGAAGCAGGAATTAAAATGGGACAGCGAGTAGGGTAATATGAGACAAAGAGAGCAGCACAAGTTCATATTTGGTGAGATGAGAAGTACACAGATGTTGAGTCTTAGATTTTAACAGAAGAGCAGCCAAAGTATGAGGTACCGCAACAGTCAAGGGTGACCCCTAGGACTATGGATTCAGACAACTGCACAGACAGAGCAGCTGCTGCTACAGCCTGTAAACACGGAGGAAACCCAGCTGCCACAGTGTCCAGGGCAGTGCTATAATAAGCAAGTGGGTGGTTTATCTCCGTGTTTTTGCATTAACGCAGCTAAGGCAAACCCGTTGCGCTCATGGTAGAAAAGAACAAATGGTTTAGTGTAATCAGGAAGTCCACGTGTCGGGGCACTAGAAAGGGCTTGTTTAATGTCCACAAAAGCTTGTTCTGCCTCCTGGGACCATGGAAATGGCTCAGGAGTGTCTGTCTTAGTCAGATTTTGTAATGGCTTAATTATTGTTGCATAACCCAAAATCCACTGTCTGCAGTACCCAGTCATGCCAAGGAAGGTTCGCATTTGAGAGATAGTGACAGGCCTGGGCATTTTTAAGATGGTTGTAATGTGGGAATCTGACAAATGACGGGTGCCGGATGAAATATCATGACCAACGTAATAGACTCTTAGTTGGCACAACTGGAGCTTTTCCTGAGATGCCTTGTGACCTTTGGCAGCAAGAGCAGTCAAAAGAACTATAGTATCAGTTTTGTAGGAGAGAATAGGTGTGTTACAAAAACTGGTAGCAGGGATGATAATACCTTGCTGTAACAAAGAAGCTATCACTGGAGCTATTCCTTCTTCCACTTCAGGATGTAGTGGATATTGTGGTACCCTTGAAAGTGGTTTGAAAGGGTCAACAAGAATTTTAACTGGTTCCGCTGTTTGAATCTGCCCTATTTCATTTGCATGCTGAGACCAAAGATAAGAGGGTACTTGTGACAACAACTTAACAAGATCATTGCTGAGAGTTGCATTTGATTGGGCTGGCTCCTTTGTTTGAAGGATGGCCAGCACTAGGTTGGTATTCTCATCAGGGTCTTCTAAGAACATGCTGTCTGGCGAGCAATAGCTAGCACAGCCCAATTTGCACAAAAGATCTCGTCCCAGCAAGTTAACAGGAGAGGACAGGCTGAGTAAAAAGGTATGTTGGTCTGAAATGGGTCCCAAGGAAACAGAAAGGTGTTTAGTAATAGGATGGGGTACAGGCTGGTTTGAAATACCAATGGCATTAATGGACGAGGATGACAAGGGCATCTCCAATTCTGGGGTCAGCATTGGGCCATTGAGCCTGAGCAAATAGCTGTTGTTGAACTTCGGATGGTAGAACTACTCGCAAGAGTTGGTTAACGTCTGCTCATGATGGATTGTAACACTGAATCACTGTCTGGAGTTCCTCTCTAAATTTTTCTGGTTCTTCTCTAATATTAGGAAATTCCTTAACTAAATTTCTAAGGTCCAGGGGACATGTACTGTAACCAAGTGATCTCCTTCACAAGGTAATTGCCTTAAGGGGGCCTGGATCACTACTGACTGGTCTTGTCGGCTCCTAGCCTGTTTGGAGACTGGGCTGCAAGTATCAGAGCTCAGCGAGATGTTGGATAGATCAGGAACAGCCCTCGGCTGCTGATGTGGGTGGGACGGCGGAGGGGGAGGTTCCTCTCCGGAATGAACGGCCTGTGTAGCCGATACGTGTGGTGGTGATGATGGAGCTACTGTTTGGAAGCCCTCAGAAGGCACAGTCTGTGTGGCCCCGAGGTGCTGGGGGAAAGACGGTGGTGGCCGCTGCTTGTGTCCTGCCAGAGGCACAGCCCGCTGAGAAGCACTGTTGAAAAAATCCACAATGTCCTTGGCTGTCTCCTCCTCGCTCTCAGTCTTTACTAATTGGGGATATAAAGGAGCTGAGGGGGTTGATGAGGTAGTTTGGGTAGGGGGGACATCCAGATGCCTTGCATTTAGTTTTTAAATCCTGCACTTGGGTTTTTAACTTTTCCTGGGAGTCCTTTAGACTCTGCACTCGAGATTCATGGAGTCTCTTTGTGGCTTCCTCCCACCAGTAGACAAATTGTTCCTACTGTATGTCAGGGATTTTTGGTGATTCAAGAGCTCCTCTGAGATGTATGATCTTATCTAAATCGAAGGTACCTTCTAGCGGAAACTGTTTAGATGGATTATCACGCGTGTAAAAATCCCAGTTATTTAGATATTTACAACTCCTAGGAGCATAATGCACGTACATGTAGTATGCAGGGGTGCCTTTTGGTGGTGAGGAAATATTCTTATACTGATCACTACCCATTTTTCAGGCACTCAGGGAAAGCTCACTAGGCCATGAGTTTTGGCTGACTCCCCTTGCTTTTAGAACTCCCACATGGGGTAGTCCTGGCATGGCTGAAGTCAGCTAAAGTCCCAGACCTGGTCAGCGAATAAGTAAGGGAAGACTTTTGCTCTCTCGCACTCCGGGGAAAGGGTCTACTGTGTCATGGGGTTCCACCATTCAGCAGTTTGAGTCCCAGACCTGGTCAGCAGACTTGGCAAGGGAAATCTTCCGCTGGGTCAGAAGGTTTGGCTGACTCCCCTTGCTTTCAGAACTTCTGCACGGGGTAGTCCCGGGAGCGGCTGGAGTCAGCTTAAGTCTTTAGACCTGGTCAGCGGCATTCACTCCTCACTCATTCACTCAGTCTTATTCATTCCCCCCATACCTGGATGCATCTCGTTTAACCATAACATTAATTCCTTACATCCGGATTTATCACAACCTTTTCCTTATGTGAGGCAGCAGTCTCCTCAGCACCGAAATGCAGCTGCAACCTGTCCCTTATTTGAGGCAGCAATCTCCTTAGCACTGCTTTGCATCTGACCTTGTTGCAAAATCAATAAGTTCGCATGGCGTGAGCCCAAGAGGGACAGACGGCCCCACGGGCAGTCCTCCTCCGAACCCCATTAGAGATTTCAAAAGGTCTCTTCAGCATTCCATTTAAAAACTAAAAGCAAGGTGAAAACAGTATCTCATACAACTCTCGCGTTATTAGGGTAAGGGTTAGGGTTTCCTTTCACTCTATCCTTAAATTGACTGACATCTACCTCCAGATCCTCCTTTTTCTCTCTTTCTGCATCCACACCTTAAAGGACTTGAGTCATGCTGTGACCCCTAGGGATTTACACTCTTGTAAATAAATAGAGATTTAGTAGGTCTCAGATGGCACAAAGCCCCATATTCAACATATCATAGAGTTTAGATCCTCTGAATCCCCGCCAAGAGACTAAGATACTCAAAAGAAACCTCCTTCCGCTACAGCTACATTTCTCAGCCATCCATGTCCCCTGAGAGTTTTGATAGCTTGGTTGAAAGTCTTAACAATACAATCAACAGGGTCTTACAGCTGCAAAATCTTACTCCTTCTCCCTCATTTTGGATGCTGCCTCTCCCATTTTCAGGCTGCATGGGAGCATATAACATCAGATAAATGGGTTTTGGAAGCAATAACATCTAGTTACACTACTCATTTCAAATCTATACCTCCTTCTCATTCCCTCTCCCCATCCCTCTGCAGGGACCCCTCTCATGATCAATTGCTTGAGCAAGAGGTGGCCTCTCTCCTATGTTTAGGAGCAATAGAACCAGTTCCAGTGAAACACAGGGGAAGGGGATTCTATTCAAAGTAGTTCCTATTTCTCAAAAAGAATGGAGGGTGGAGGCTAATTTTAAAGCTCAAGTCTCTAAACAAACAAAAATTCAGGATGGTGACCCTTGCAGCAATAATTTCTTCATTAGAAGCTGGAGATTGGTTCAAGACTCTTGAACAACAAGACTCATATTTTCATGTCATTGTTCACCCTTCACAGGAGATTTCATATTTTCTAATAAACAATGAGTGCTACCAATACAGGGTGCTCCCTTTTGGCCTATCTTCAGCACTGAGGATACAGTATTTTCAAAGATTCTGGCAGTAGTTGCCGCTCACCTAAGCTGTTTGGGTATAATAGTTTTCCTGGAATTTGATGATTAGTTGATCAGGGGCAGATCATATCAGGAAATATTGACATCACTAAAGATCACATTCCCTTTTTCACAGCCTGGGCCTCAAATCAACCTCAAAATCTGTTTTGACTCCACTACAGCATCTAAATTTCATTGAAGCTTCCCTGGATGCAGTGACAGCAGATTTCTTGCACTAGAGAATCTTATCTCAAAAATTCAGGGCAGTCCACAAGTAATACTAAGAGACTGTTTTCAACTGCTGGGACACATCAGCTTGCCAGTTTCAACTTGCTGGGACACATCAGCTTGCCATCAGCATGCCAGATCACACTTCTAAGGTCTACGAGGATGGCTTTCAACATTTTACAAACCAAACACACACAGTCTAGGTAGATTACTATCTGTTCCCTAGTAGGTTCTACAATCACTCAACTGGTGGAAGGACCCAATTGAAACCTGCACTGGTGTTCCATTCTTGCAGATTCCCCCTGTTATAGTGATAACATCAGATGCTTCACTTTGGGCTGGGGTGGGGTGCAAGGTATCTTTTGGAATGGAGAGCTGTCAAAAATGCTTCCCTATGCTTTCTACTGCTAATCAAACTGAAGTCAGTAAAGATAACAAACTGTGTGGCATGCAGGTATTATATCAACTGTCAGGGATATGCATATTCCGCATCTCTCTGTGATGAAGTGACAAAATTCTGGTTGGTGCATATCCAACCACAAAGTCATCTCAGCTTCTTAGCTCCCAAGTATTCTGACCACCCTGGCAGACCTCAGCAGACATTTCTTCCTAAATTATGAATGGGAACTGAACTCCAGAGTCCTCCCCAAGATATTCTTAGCCTAAACATTCCAGGAGGTCAATGTTTGCCACAGCTGTTTGCTGCAGCAATCAATGCAAAATGCATCAGGTATTGCTCCAGAAGGAGTCTTGATCCTCAATCCATAGGAGACATATTCCTTGTATCCCTATTTGATCAGACTCATCTCTTGCCCTTCTTGGAGGTTTCTGATCAGTCCTTGTCTAATGACCCAGGATACCAGTTGAACACTTCACTTCAACCTGCAGGTTCTGAGGCTCCAGATGTGGTCCCTCAAGAGTTCTCAGGAATAGAGAGATCTTGTTCATCAGAAGTACAACACATTTTATTAAATAGTAGAAAAGACTCTACAAGAAATACTTACCTCCAGAAATGGAATTATTATTATCTTTGGTGTAACAGTCATGAAATTTCACTGACTCACTCTCCTCTTCCCACAGTATTGGATTACCCATTGGAATTGAAAACATTGAGTGTTTCTATGAATTCTGTTAGGGTTCACTTAGCAGCTATAACAGCTTTTCACATGTCTATAAGGTTTTTTTTTCCCAATCTTCGCTTACCCAACTACAGCAAGATTCCTAAGAGATTTATCAAATATCTCCCCACAGATCAGAGCACTGAGACTTGAACCTAGTACTTAATTGCCTTATGAAACACCCCTTTGAGCCACTAGTTATGTGTTCTTTATTAGATTTATCAGTAAAGACAGCCTTCCTGGTGGCAATCACTTCAGCTGAAGGGTGAAAGAATTTGGGGCCTTAATGGCAGATCTCCGCCATTTATGGTATTCCACCGGAGAGAATGTGTCGCCACAGGCACATCCAAAATTTGTACTTAAGGTGTCGTACTCAAGAAGCCATATTCCATGTCCAGTTAATGCAGAAGGTGAGTAACCTCTCCATCTCTATATTCCCAATTTTCAGCCATCTATTTACACACATATCAATTAAGTAATATGCCACAACTGGAAATGTGCTGGAAATGGCCCAACTTGATTATCATACACATTGTAAGAGAGTGATCACTTTAGATAAGCTATTACCAGCAGGAGAGTGGGGTGGGGGGAGAGAAAACCTTTTGTAGTGGTAAACACCCATTTTTTCATGCTTTATGTGTATAAAAAGATCTTCCACACTTTCCACAGTATGCACCCGATGAAGTGAGCTGTAGCTCACAAAAGCTTATGCTCAAATAAAGTGGTTAGTCTCTAAGGTGCCACAAGTACTCCTTTTCTTTTTGCGAATACAGACTAACACGGCTGTTACTCTGAAACCTTTCTAAACTTTCAATATTAATAAAGTAAAAAGGAGGTAAATCATTATTACTGGTGGTGGTATTAGTGTCTAGTGATCCTAACTGTAACGTGGTTCCCATTGTGTTAGCCATTGTATAAAAACATACAAAAGAGAGAGTCCCTGCCCCAAACAGTTTACAATCTATGTAGATGAGGCAGACAAAGATGGGAGGAGACATAGTATTTCTTGAGCCTGGGCAGCAAGACATTCATGGTTAAAGGCTTTTGCCTTTGGAATTTGCTCTTTTTGGCACTTGGCAAGACCCCAATTTGATGAACTTTGGACAGACATCAGGCTCACTTATTTTGTTAGTGTGATATTATGCTCCATATTCTTCATAGAAATATTGTTATGATATGAATATGGCATAACTAAGATATGTTTTATGCAACAGGGGTCATGAGGAATCATTGGAAAGGTTATGATTTACTGAATGTGATTATCCTGTTTGTATGCATGTATCATTTCTGTATCTGAAGTTAGGAATATGGACAATGTATCAATTATTTAAGGCTGGGGAGTGAGTCACTCTAGGTTCTTGTCCACTGCCTCCCTGCCCAAGAAGGAAGACTGCTGAAAGCATCTGAAGAAACAAAGGAACTAAGCTGGGGACAGGGGGCAGGGGCTGAGCCCAGGCGTGAAAGGTCTAACCTGTGAAAGGAATACCTGGAGATTTAAGCTTCAAGCAGTGCAGTTTACATTCAAAAAACTCTGCAACCTGCATAAAGCAACATTTAGGATGAGAATTTGCTACTATTAACCAGTTAATTTAGTGCAATAAACTTAGTTTGCGTGTTTTGTTTTATTTGCTCAGTAATCTGTTTTGATCTGCTTGCTATCCCTTATAATCACTTAAAATTTACCTTTTGTAGTTAATAAACTTTTTTGTTTATTCTAAAACCATTTTGTGTAATTCATAACTGGGCATGGGGGGAAGCTGTGCATATATTCCTCCACACTGAGGGAGGGGCAGACTTCCTGAGCTTACACTGCATAGCTCTCTGTGCAGTACAAGACAATATAATTTTGGGTTTGCATCCCAAAGGACGTGTGCACTTGAGTGCTGGGCAATCCCTGAGCTGAGTCTTCCCATAAAGAGCTGATCTCAGTGTCTGTGTATCTTTCTGCAGTTGGGTGTGTCCCTACTTGTGTGTGTGGGCTGGAGAAGGCTTGAGGGCCTGGCACAGCAGGACAGCCTGAGGGAGCCCAGGCTGGTGGAACAGATGGGCTCAGTGGGACCCCATTATATCAGGTGGCACCCCAGAGTGAGGGGAGCAACCCGTCACAGTTAGGTTTTGGTTTTCTTTTGTTTTCTGGTGTGGCTTTGGCTGTTGCTTTGGATTAGACCCCTCCAAACTGCTGATCTGCCCAAAAAGGATGATGACAACTTCAGTTGTGGTAATTTAAGTATTATTTGATCCACCTACTGTGAGTGGCATATGTAACTTTTTTGTTTTATTTTAGTTTTTGTAACTAAAAAGCCTCCCCATATGGTGATAAGCACTATAAAGTTAATTAAATCTAAGTACCTCTCCATCCTCTATGAAAAAGCTATTTTGTGACTTGACTTAGCAGTATTTCTCAATGAAACTCAAAAGATATCCCTAAGATTTCTATAGCAACAATCTTCCTTTTCTCAAGTGGGAAGAATGTTAATGTCATAAATGCTGTGCCTTTTTAAGGGTACTGGAGTTTCAATTCCATTACCGAAAGGTCCACTGAAACTTCATGTGGCCTTGCAAAAATAAACTGTGCAATCATACAATGGAATTTAACATTTCAAGAGCTGATGTGAGTCAAGGTACAAGTAAATTGTTTGTAACACCACTGACATCACTGTGTAAAGTTTACATTTTAAACCCATATATCTATACTGTAAGTGGCAGAGCATAGAAAATGAAGTTCTGTGATATGAGCTGCTTTCCATCTTGTTACGTTTAGTCAAAATTTTTCATATGCGTGACCTAACTAGTTTTAGCATTTCATTTGAATAAATATTGCATTTAGAAGGATCTGCTTGTAATTTACAGTAGTTTCTAAATGTCTTTATGCAAGGCATGCTCTTTCACAGGGGCCTAGATGCTGAAATCTGTATATCTATGTCACAGTTACAGGCCAAACTGCATGTAAACAGTTTTAGTTTCTAGTTTTTAGTTTCTAAACAGTTTTTAGTTTAGCCCCTTTTAGTTTCTCTAAACTGCATCCTCCTGACAGGTCTCTGGGTGGACCCACATGGTACTACCGTGTTTGGCCTGTATCTCTGGCGGGAAGTCCCTATTACCCTAATTTACAACCATGTTAACATGATAGGCCCAACTGTGTTTGGGACCTGTAAGACTTTTCCTCCAGGGACCTGTGACAGCAGTAAAGTGTCTCAAAACCAGCTTCTTCAAAACAAACCCAACAGTTTCACCCAACAGTACACTGTATGTAGAGCAAAGGGTTAAAACAAACATGATCTATATACATGGGTCTTACCTACACCACAATCTTTACTTGCAAGCTTTTGTAAGTTCCCTTCAGCCCAGTATTTCTGGGTTGGGAGAGACATCCTGACTGCTGCAGTTCGTGTCTCTTTCTCTCCCCGTGGGCAGCTGCTGACAACCTACTCAACCCTTCTTTTTCCCTAGGCCAGCATCTTTAAAGGATTAGTATTTGATCCTCTGCTCAGACCTGGGAAGAGTAAATCTGGACAGCCTAGCAGGAGCCAGGCAGGGGGTATTTACCAGTCAATACTTCATTGTTTCACCAAGGGCCCTATCATTTGCCACTGTTTTGCTTCCTCTTTGTTTTCCCTCAACAGCCTCCTTTCTTTTAGCTCCGTACAGTCAGGCAGGCTAACATCAAACAGGTCAATTGAGGTGGTGGTGCATATATTTATATAAAATACATAAATCCTTATTCTCCACACCACAGAACAGGTGTAACTAATCCTAAAATGGAGTTTGACAAGTTTATGAATGGGAATATATGAGGGGGTTGCCTGCAATAGCAGGGGACTCCACTTGATGAGACCATTTCTAGTCCAGAGAGTAGTCTGTTTCCCCTTGCTGCCATCTCACGTGTCTCCACACAGACCAGGACACACCCACAGTGAATTGAGAGAGTAGTTCAATTTCCTTTCAAGTCTCTCTCTGCTGAGAATGCCAGAATGGATGTTAATTAGTGCTATTTGTTGCAGTTGTATTTGTTACATGGAAATGATACTAGCACTAGAGTGAGACCACCAACTGATTTCATTAATAGCTCATTTGCAGAATAATGACTTTTGGTCACTACAGACTTATGTCAGAATCATCCTAGTAATGTAAAAGTGAAGTTTCATATCCACTATCAATCCTATGACCTATTTTGAGACCCACTTTTTAGATTTTTCTAAGCACAAAAAATATTTGAAACTAAGAAGTCTTGTTTTGCTTAAACAGTACTGTGGATTTCACACTGGGTCAGACCAAAGGTCCATTTAGCCCAGTATCCTGTCTTCTGACAGTGGCCAATGCCAGGTGCCCTAGAGGAAATGAACAGAACAGGTAATCAAGTGATCCATTCCCTGTCGCTCATTCCCAGCTTCTGGCAAACAGAGGCTAGTGACATCATCCCTGCCCAGCCTGGCCAATAGACACTGATGGACCAATCATCCATGAATTTATCTAGTTCTTTTTTTTAACCCTTTATAGTCTTGGCCTTCACAGCATCCTCTGGCAAAGAGTTCCACAGGTTGACTGTATGTTATGTGAAGAAATACTTCCTTTTGCTTGTTTTAAACCTGCTGCCTACTAATTTCATTTAGTGACCCCTAATTCTTGTGTTATGAGGAGTAAATAACACTTCCTTATTTACTTTCTCCACGAGTCATGATTTTATAGACCTCAATCATATCTCCCTTTAGCTGTCTCTTTTCCAAGCTGAAAAGTCCCATTCTTATTAATCCCTCCTCATACAGAAGCTGTTCCATACCCCTAATAATTTTTGTTGACCTTTTCTGAAACTTTCCCAATTCCGATATATCTTTTTTGAGATGAGGCAACCACATCTCCATGCAGTCTTCAAGATGTGGGCATACAATGGGTTTATATAGAGGCAATATGATATTTTCTGTCTTATTATCTATCCCTTTCTTAATGAAGCCCAACATTCTACTCGTTTTTTGACTGCCGCTGCACACCGAGTGGATGTTTTCAGAGAACTATCCACAAAGACTCCAAGATCTCTTTCCTGAGTGGTAACAGCTAATTTAGACCCCACCATTTTATATGTATAATTGGGATTACTTTGCATTTATCAACACTGAATTTCATCTGCCATTTTGTTGCCCAGTCACCTAGTTTTGAGAGATCCTTTTGTAGTTCTCTGTGGTCTACCTGGGACTTAACTATCTTGAGTAGTTTTGTATCATGTGCAAATTTTGCCACCTCACTGTTTACCCTTGCTTCCAGATCATTTATGAATATGTTAAATAGGACTGGGCCCAGTACAGACCTCTGGGGGACATCACTATTTACCTCTGTCCATTCTGAAAACTGATCATTTATTCCTACCCTTTGTTTCCTATCTTTTAACCAGTTACCAAGCCATGAGAGGGCCTGCCTTCTTACCTCATGAGAGCTTACTTTGCCCAAGAGCCTTTGGTGAGGGACCTGGTCAAAGGCTTTCTGAAAATCTACGCATACTATATACCACTGGATCCCCCTTGTCCACATGCTTGTTGACCCCTCAAAGAATTCTAGTAGATTAGAGGCATCATTTCCCTTTACAAAAACCATGTTGACTCTTCTCTGAACAAATTATTTTAATCTATCTGACAATTTTGTTCTTTACTATAGTTTCAATCAGTTTGCCCGGTACTGAAGTCAGGCTTACTGGCTTGTAATTGTCAGGATCAACTCTGGAGCCCTTTTTAAGGCTCCTTCCATCATGAAGACCGATGGAAAAAATTCATTTAGTTTCTCCGCATTGGCCTTATTGTCCTTGAGTGCTCCTTTAGCATCTCGATCATGGTTGTTTAGTAGGCTTCCTGCTTCTGATGTACTTCAAAAAAAAATTTACTATTGCTTTTTGAGTCTTTGGCTAACTGTTCCTCAAATTCTTTTTTGGCCTTCCTAAGTATATTTTTACACTTCATTTGCCAGAGTTTATGCTCCTTTCTATTTTCCTTATTAGGATTTAACTTCCACTTTTTGAAGGATGCTTTTTTTCCTCTCACTGCTTCTTTTACTTTGTTGTTTAGTCATGGTGGCACTTTTTTTGCCTCTCTTACTATGTTTTTTAATTTGGGGTATATATTTAAGTTGAACCTCTATTATGGTGTCTATAAAAAGTTTCCACACAGCTTGCAGGGATTTCACTTTTTGCACCGTACCTTTTAATTTCTATTTAACTAACCTCCTCATTTTTGTGTAGTCCCCCTTTCTGAAATTAAATGCTACAGTGTTGGGCTGCTGTGGTTTTCCCCACCACAGGGATGTTAAATTTAATTATATTATGGTCACTATTACCAAGTGGTCCAGCTATATTCACCTCTTGGACCAGATCCTGTGCTCCACTTAGGACTAAATCAAGAATTCCCTCTCCTCTTGTGGGTTGCAGGATTAGCTGCTCCAAGAAGCAGTCATTTAAGGTGTCAAGAAACTTTATCTTAACTTTAACAAGAATGAAAAGAATTCCTTGGATGTTTTAAAGATGCCAAAAAAGTCCTATTTCTCAGCAAAATTTAACACCTGCATAACATTTATCAGCACATTTTTTATATTATTTATCTGGATTTATATAGAAAACAAACCCTTTTCCATGGATGGCAGCCCTTAAGCCCCCTAGCAGAACAACTGACAAAAAAACTGTGTTGGCAACCTCATTGAGATTTCTTCCCCTTTAGTAAAAAGAACAGGAGTACTTATGGCACCTTAGAGACTAACAAATTTATTAGAGCATAAGCTTTCGCGGGCTACAGCACACTTCATCGGCTGCATAGAATGGAACAGTTGACAAGAAGGTGTGAGGATACTTAACATAGGGAAATATATTCAATATGTGTAATAACCATGTCAGCTGTCTAAATGGGCCATCTTGATTATCACTACAAAAGTTTTTTTCTCCTGCTGATAACAGCTCATCTTAATTAATTAGCCTCTTACCGTTTGTATGGCAACTTCCACCTTCTCTGTATATCTTCTTACTATATGTTCCATTCTATGCATCCAATGAAGTGGGCTGTAGCCCACGAAAGCTTATGCTCTAATAAATTTGTTAGTCCCTAAGGTGCAACAAGTACTCCAGTTCTTTTTGCGGATACAGACTAACATGGCTGCTACTCTGAAACCTTCCCCTTTAGTCTTTTCTTATGGGTTTTCTCTTAACTGACCCCTGAGAGCCGTTCTCCCACGTGACACTGGAATACCTGAGCTAACAGTTCCTGAATTTATCTGTCTGACGGAATGGATTGTGTATTCTTCCTCAACTCATCACCTGAGATATATGATAGGGCACAGTGTAGAAATCTAATAAATTCATGGGTCTGATTCTTGGTTGGAGTAAGGCCCCTTTGCACTTCCCTAGAAGTGCAAAGAATCCAAAAAGTTTGTTAAACTGTTCAATTTCCTTATCCTCATTTTCAAGCCCCTTTGCACTGTGGTGCAAATAAATATCAGGCCCATATAAAATAAACTAAATTTAAAGTGCTTGATATTGGTATACTTAGAGACTAAGGGCCTGCTGCTGCGAAGTCCTAACCACTATGTGAGGTGCTCTCAACAGCCAATTATCTTGTTTGGGAACTGAGGGTGCTTAGTACGTAGGATGATCTCACACTAAAGCACAAATGCACATACCTCTAAGGATTATAGTGTTCTACCACTGCTGAAGGATTGGAGGATTTAACTACAGCTTGTGAGAGTAATCTTGTTTGATTTTAATAGCCATCCTACTTGCTAAGGTCATGCTGCCCACCTCCTGTGAGTCAGCTGGAGGAGATAAAGTTTTAATTGTAAAGGAGGAAGTCTTAAAAAAAAAAAGGAAAAAAGAAAAGAAAAAGAGGAGCCTTCTATCATACCAAATACCCTGACTAATTGTAGAACCTACCTTGCTTTACATTTCAGCTTCTTCATACTGTTTGATGCTTTGACAATCAGATTGTAAAATGGGAGATCAGTATAAACAAAATCAATAAAAACAAACTAAAATCTAGTATGCCAGAGCATTTCCATAGAAACCCACTACAGTCTAAACAGAGATAATGGGGAAACCATAGGAACTGGAGAATAATGTTTGCATTCTGCAGTTATACTACTCTTTTTTCCCCAGTACGTTCACCCTTGGCTTACAGAAGATGCACGCACCTAGAAGAGAAAGTAATGGTAAATGGTTGATTTTGAACTGTCAAAAGCCAGGCTACACAAACTTCACATGGAAATTATGATCAGAATTTACCATACTGTGATTGGGTATTACAATACGCATGGTAAGCCCACCTGCTGTTCTGTAGTAATCGGACAGAGAACTAGGTTAGTAGTAACTCATAGGCATAACAGCATGAGTTAAAGGCATTATGGAAATTGTCTAACCTTTCCCAACCAGGTATAATCATTGGGTGTTTAGAATACTGGTAGCAGCCAGCAGACCATTCACTCTAGGATTCCCAGTGTGCTAAGGCCACTCGAGCTGAGCTAGTCTTAGGGCTTGTCTACACATAGTAGCAATGCACACTACTGGAGTGTAATTTCTAAAGTGCACTAATGTTTTGCATATTGGTTGGTGCAGACTCTGTTAATGCACAGTAAAAAGCTCCCTAGTGCACTCAGTTTCAGTGTCCCAATCCACCTTTCCCTGAAGCAGCTGTCACAGTGGAAAGCCAGTTTTGCCCCTTTAGCCCTGTGCTGCAGGAAGCATGCTCAGCTGCTCAGTGGGGATGGTGCCTGTGCAATCTGGTCAACACTAGATGTGAGAGGCTTATGCATGCTCAGTGAGGATGTGCTCTTCAGAGATATTAGCAGTCTAATATTAGCTCATCTTAAGTGATCACTCTCCTTACAGTGTGTATGGTAACACCCATTGTTTCATGTTCTGTGTCTATATAAATCTCCCCACTGTATTTTCCACTGAATGCATCCGATGAAGTGGGGTGTAGCCCACGAAAGCTTATGCTCAAATAAATTTGTTAGTCTCTAACGTGCCACAAGTCCTCCTTTTCTGATTCCCCTCAGGGGCCAGTCTCTGGGGCGACCACGCCTGCGCCCGCCCAGCACACTTAGGCTGAACCTCTGGTTTCACTGGCCCCTGCAATAGTTTCACTGAGATTCTGGGGATTCCGTTAGGTTGCCTCGATCAGGCCCCTACAATGGCACCTTCTCGCGCGGAGGAGGCAAGAGCTGTGGCCGCAAAGGGACTGAGCTGCTACCATGCGGCCCCACCCCTCACCCGCTGCGTGCAAACGGGGCCCCACCCCTCCCAGCGTCCCTAACGAAGCCCCGCCTCTCCCAGCGTCCCTAACGAAGCCCCGCCGCTCTCCCCGACCACGGCCGCGGCGGCGGCTCAGAAGCGTCAGGGGCGACAAGCTGCACTTCCGGGTTCCTTGCTGCGTCGGTGCGCGATGACGTCATATCCACCGACCCCGGAAGTGGAACTCGAAATTGGCAGCGGCGCCGTGAATCGCGGAGGGGAAACACACAGGAGCGGTGGCGCGTCTCCCGGTAACGGTGCCTCGCCTCGCCCCGCCCCGCCCGGCCCGGCCCGGCCCTTCCGGGACAAGGGGAACCAGGTACGTGGCGCTCCGTCGTGGGGTCGAGGGGAATGTGCTCCTGCCGCGTCCCGGCGCTGCTGCTGGAACCACAGATCGACAGTCCCCCCCTCCGCCCCCCGGTCAGTGATAGCGACTCCCCCGCGCGGGGCATCCGGTGCGCCGAGCCCGGTGCCAGATTGTTCAGTGGCCAGGGCCGCCCCTCACCAGAGAGAGCCTTGGCGTAGCCTGCCCTGGGGAGTCGGGCTCCAGTTCCCTCCGCCGCTCTGCACCCGGCGCCCCCGGCTGATAGTGTCACGCTGGGAGGGTGTCTCCTTCCATCTCCCAACAGAGCCAGCCCGGCTCCCTCTCCAAGATTGTCACATTGGCCAGAGCCTCCCCCGTACGCACCAGAGAGAGCCCCCTGCTCCGAATTCCCATCTCCCTCCCTACACACCGCCCCTCGCCCTGGAGGCTTCCCGAGCCCCATAGGGGAAGTCACAGTAGCCAGAGCTTTCCCAGAGAAGTCGAATGTCTAAGTGTCAAACTTATTCCCTGGAGAGGGCCCAAGCGCCTGGAATGATATGGTTCTTGGGTTGTATGTGTCCCTCAGACTTCCCCTGATGCTGGTGGGAGGCTTATTTTTTCTTACTTGCATTGTGGTAGTGCCCAGGGACCTGTTGTGTTAGTTACTGCACGAACATGTAACAAACATGTAATATGTAATAGTCCCTGCTCTGAAGAAGTGGTTTTTTTACCTACGAAAGCTGATGCCCAAATAAATCTGTTAGTCTTTAAGGTGCCACCAGACTCCTCGTTGGTCCTACCCTGAAGAGTTTATGATCCAAGTTTGTACAGAGATTAAGGGTAGGATATGCTGCTTATGTGGTAGCTATACATAGGGGCCTGACACTGCAGATACTTAAGCACGTGAGCAATACTGTTAGTTTGTGGGGAACTCCTCACATTCTTAAACATTTGCAAGATTGAGCCTTTTGTAAAGGTAGCAAGGTATTAAAGCAATTTCACTCTGTGAGGAAAAATTGATGACAAGTTGTTCTACAGCCCAGGTTCTTTCTGCTCTCGCTTATATGCTAATTTCAGTAATTGCCCATATAAATCAAACAGTTGTGTGGTTAAAGTTTGGAAAATGATGTTCTCAAAGTGTTGTTATTAGACTTAGGCTTTGTCTGCAAACAAAAGTTGTATTGCTTTAACTATACCAGAGTATTGAAAGCCACTCTTTTTCCCCAGCATGGTTATCGTTATACCAGTGTAAATGTGCTCTGTACTGGTATATTTGTTCCTGTACAGTAAGGATAATGAGTTATACTGGTGTAAGTTACATTTATACCATTATAGCTGCATCCACTTGAAGGGTTGTACCGGTTTAACTGTATTGGTAAAAAATCATACCATAACTGACATACCTGTACAAAAACTATGTGTAGACCAGGCATTAAGAGTTAACACTCATTTGAGGTGAGTGGAGACAATTATCAACTTACGGAGCTGTTTAGTGTGTTTGCAGACTCAGAAAGATGACACAGCTTCAGTTTTCAATTGATTTATCCTTAGTTCATATTTGGAAGATTTTCTTCACAACCATAAGGGCTAGAGACGTTTTTTTTTTTAAGTGTCTTTGATTCTGTGGAACCTGTTTGTTATTATCATGGGGTCTGTTGTTTGACATTACTGGACATCTCTGCTCTTTCCCATCCGGACAGAGTCAAAAAAGTCAGTCCCCAGTCATGGGTAGAGATGATGTGCAGATCCTCCCCTCCACCCATGGAGCAGTAATTGTAGCTTAACTCCCTTTTTTACCCACAGAACTGAAAGCAGAGTGTCAGAGCCTCCTTCCCTTCTTTCTGCCCCCCTACACCCCTCAGCAAGCGAGACTCACAATGGCCAGGGTCTCCCCATCTCTCTCTCTCTCTCTTTGAAGAGAGAGAACACAAGCGAGTCACAATTGCAGTGCCTCTCCTTGAGAGTAATACTGATTATTGTCTTCTCTTCTTCCTCCCCATTGAGTAATATGAATCATAGGGTCGATGCTGCTTCTTTACTCTCCCTGATGACAGTAATAATAATTTCTGAATGATTGCCCATCCCTTTTGCCCCCTACCAGTAAATATTGGCCTATGCCTTCCTCCAGTGCTACTCCTTCCCCCCCAGTGAGTAATAATAGCTATTGTCCTTTTTTCCCTTCAGAGTAATACTTGTCAGTATTCGGGGTTATTGTTCCCTGTCCCCCAAAGGAGTAATAATGGTAACACCTCTTCCACATGCAGAGGTTTTTAATGGCGAATGTTACTTTCTTCACTCCATCCCCTATAGTATTGTAGGTTTGTATTGTAGTTTGTTTTGTAAATACATACTTTTATACATTGATGAAATAAATAAATAATTCTGAGTTTTTTCTTTAACTTCAGAAAGAGGTACTAAGTGTATCCCTCCAAAGTCTTGCTGTACTAGAGGGTTGCACTTGTACCTTTTTTTCAGTCCACACTAACCATCTTATTTCAAAATGTCTACACAAATGTTCCATTACTGTTGCAATATCTGCATTGTGCATCATGCAGTTTTCAGCCCAGGTCCCTGAAACAGGGATTTTTAGAATTAGCTAGCCCTATCTTGAAAGATGATACATTATTTTTCTCAAAATATAGAGTATGAAGTAACATTTCTCATTGTACATGTTATTTTTTATTTTGTAAAATTACTTGGCAGTTGTATTGTTATAAAATAGAAAGTTCATAGGCATAAAATCACACAAGCTGAGGTAACTCAAAACAAGAAAGTAATCAAACAAGCACAGGAGACACCTGACATTGTGCACTGGTTGACAAAGGGGTTGCAGGAGCACTGTGAAATTGTGCTGGGGGTGCCAACAGCAATGCGGAAGCTATAACACCAATACAAAAGTATTGGTTTAAACTAGCCCAGCCAATGATACGGTGGCCTGATGTTGTTCTGACTGCTGTTCTGTTATTGGTAAGGTGTGTACAGGAGCCACAGAGGTATCAAATTGATGCTGCTAGGCATGGCTTTGATACTGCAACACATAGCTGTTCCACACCGGGAGTGGTGATACAACTGATCACTCCATCCGCAGAAAAGTTAAAGGATAATGTCAGCTTCACTAAATGGCTGCTGGGGCCCTCTTAACCAAGAATTGGCTATTGGGAAATACAGTTTTGCAAGACTTGATCCTTTTCTAGGTTGCTGGTCACTTCGACTAGTCAAAAATTTACTGTGATATCTTTTTGGCCTATCTGAAATGGACTAGTAATTTCAACCTAATCCAGTTCCTAGTTGACGTGGCCTCACATGAAAAACTACTGAAGGTGGCAGTCTCAGCAGAGAAGCCACTGACTGAATGGATGTTGAAAACAATCTGCCTTTTCACATTAGAGGTGGTCCCTCCAGTTCCAGTTAGCAGTATGTTGATGAATCAGTATAGGGAAGCTTACAGGTCACTGCCCTTAGTTTATCTCTGTCGAAGTCATTCTGTCAGCCTTGATTATTATTAAATTCCCAACAAAAGAAATATTACATTGCTGTTTCTGGAAAAGGGATAACGACTGAACATAATGAACAAAACCGTCAACTTACATGGATGCTGTGATTCCACTGAGGGTAGTAATGCTGTAGTAAAGATTGAGGAGGAGTTTCTGTTATACTATGTAGCCCCTTCTGTATTTTTAACTACTGTTTTAATGCCATTTCTCTTAAGACTATGCTACTTAATTTTTTGTGTGGTAATTTAAATGACCATGTAATAGATGCTTTGGCAGTACAGTATGTAGGTAGGTAAAGTACTCCCTTACTCTACTTTTAACTACTGGAAACTTTCTCTAATATTCTGCCAAGTATCAGAGGGGTAGCCATGTTAGTCTGTATCCACAAAAAACAATGAGGAGACCGGTGGCACCTTAAAGACTAACAGATTTATTTGGGCATAAGCTTTCGTGTGGGTAAAAAACCCCACTTTTTCAGATGCATGGAGTGAAAATGACAGATGCAGGCATAAATATACTGACACATGAAAAGAAGGGAGTTACCTTACAAGTGGAGAGCCAGTGTTGACAAGGCCAATTCAGTCAGGGTGGATGTGGTCCACTCCCAAAAATTGAGGAGCTGGTATCAATACCAAGAGAGGGAAAATTGCTTTTGTAGTGAGCCTGCCACTCCCAGTTCCTATTCAAGTCCAAATTAATGGTGTTACATTTGCAAATGAATTGTAGCTCTTGCAGTTTCTCTTTGCAGTCTGTTTTTGAGGCTTTTGTTGTTGAAGGATGGTTACTTCTAAATCTGTTGTTGAATGTCCAGGGAGATGGAAGTGTCTCCTACTGGCTTTTTATGTTACCATTCCTGATGTCTGATTTGTGTCTATTTATTCTTTTCTGAAGAAACTGTCTGGTTTGGCCAACGTACATGGCAGAGGAGCATTGCTGGCACATGATGGCATATATCACATTAGTAGATGTGCATGTGAATGAGCCCCTGATGGTGTGGCTGATGTGGTTGGGTCTTATAATGGTGTTGCTAGAGTAGATACGGGGGCAGAGTAGGCAACGCGGTTTGTTACAGAGATTGATTCCTGGGTTAGTGTTTCTGTGGTATGGTGTGTAGTTACATGTGAGTATTTGCTTCAGGTTGGGGGGCTGTCTGTAAGCGAGGACTGGCCTGCCTCTCAAGGTCTGTGAGTGTAGGGGATCATTTTCCAGGATAGGTTTTAGATCGGTGATGATGTGCTGGAGAGGTTTTAATTGGGGGCTGTATGTGATGGCCAGTGGTGTTCTGTTGTTTTCCATGTTGGGTCTGTCCTGTAGTAGGTACTTCTGGGTACCTGTCTCGCTCTGTCAATCTGTTTCCTCACTCCCCAGGTGGGTATTGTAATTTTAAGAATGCTTGATAGAGATCTTGTGTGTGTTCGTCTCTGTTTGAGGGATTGGAACAAATGCGATTGTATCTTAGGGCTTGGCTGTAGACAATGGATCGTGTGATGTGTCTGCAGAGCTACAATTCATTTGCAAGTTTAACACCATTAATTTGGACTTGAATAGAGACTAGGAGTGGCTGGCTCACTACAAAAGCAATTTTCCCTCTCTTGGTATTGACTTCTCCCCATCAATTATTGGGAGTGGAATTCAGTAGCTGTTAGGAGAAAGGGGACTAGGTTCAGCCAAAGCTCCTGTCATCTACTCTTGGGATTATTGGGAGTGGACCACATCCACCCTGACTGAAATGGCCTTGTCAACACTGGTTCTCAACTTGTAAGGTAACTTCCTTCTCTTCATATGTCAGTATATTTATGCCTACATCCTTAATTTTCACTCCATGCAGCTGAAGAAATGGGGTTTTTTACCCATGAAAGCTTATGCCCAATTAAATCTGTTAGTCTCTGAGGGCTTGTCTACATTATCAGTTTACAGAGCTGCAACTTTCTGGCTCAGGGGTGTGAAAAAACACCCCCTTGGGTGCAGCAAGTTTCAGCGCTGTAAAGTGCCGGTGTAGACAGAGCACCAGCGCTGGCAGCCGCACCTCTTGTGGAGGTGTTTTTTTTTTTTTGTTTTTTTTTAAAGAGCTTTAGCGTTGCCACTGTAGACTAGCCCTAATATTCTAGTACCTGTAGTTTAATCGCTGCCCTTCTTCTTTCTTCAGACTGCCTTCTCGGTTGCCGTAGTCATTCCTGGATATAAATATGTTAATCTCGGATCCATTAATACATGAACGTGACATCACAAGTAATTAATGGATGTGGCATTGCACTTGCTACTCTGATTATATTTTTTTCCACAAGTTGCCTTTATGTAGCAGTTAGCTAAGGTTGAGGATAATGTTCGCTTGTACTTAGTTGTTGGAGGTTTGATGATTACATGTTGGTTCCTTTTCGCTTTTGATTTTTAGACTGCAACTTCATTGTTCTTCCAAGGCAAAGTACTTGTGAACGTTGTTCTTCTTACCATTTTTTTTACTATTGGTTTTAATATTTTTGGAACAAAACCTATTTTCAGGGAAGTGTAGTGTCTTTAATTTTTTATTTACCAGAGTATGCTTTTCACTGCTGAATGTCCAGCAGATTTGAAATTCATAGGCTCCTTGCTGAGACCTTTACTATGATCTCTAGACTAGTTGTTTAGCTCCTTGTTTCTCTTTTCAAAAAGGTAGCTTCGTAGCTGAAGAAATGACCTTCAATGGTCTGCTTTTGAACAGCTTTTTATTGTTCGCTTTGGTTATTTTATTCAATGACTACTTTACTGAATTTGTTGTGTGAATTTTTTGGTTTTCCTGTCTCTCCCCTTCTATTTCACTACCTTTGCTTCTGTGTAGTCTTCCATTGATGGACGTAATTAATCATTTGTTGAGATGATTTTATTTTGGCTTTATGGACAGTCACTATTTTTTATTTATGTTAAGCTTTTTAGGAGCTAAGAGACTATATAGGGCCCAGAATATTGGAAAAAGAAACAAGTACAGACATCTGTCCATGTAAATGTATAATTATGAGGATCCAAGCACTTTTATCTGTCATTCTTTCAGAACTGCAAAATACACATGGAGAGATGTGAACAAATTAAAATCTTAAACGCTACTTCTTTGAGTCTGCCCTCTTGGCTATTTTTCTTTTTAATTTCTAAATGAACCTAATTATTTGGAATTCAAATTAAATAAATGGTGTAACTTATATATTAGGAGGGAGTAAAGTTTTCATTGATATCACTTAATTAATGGGGTTTTTGCCAAGGTCCTCAATGGTAGAATTTAAAACACAAAATAGACTTGTCATGAAAAGCCTAAAATCTCTGAAAATTGTGAAATACAAATGTTGTGTCAGTTTTTCACCTTTTACGTATGCACAGAGAAACACTATCAAGTTGTGGATTTGAAATGACTGATCCATCTTGTTGAGTGCAGGAAACATGGGGCCTTGGCAGGAGCCAGGGTACTTGCTCTTGGGCTCTCTCCTCCTGAATCTGTGGACTAGATTTCTTAGAGCAGCTGAGATGAACAGAGAGTAGATGACAGGAGCTTTGGCAGAACCTGGTCCCCTTTCTCCTAACAGCTACTGAATTCTTTCCCATCCCTCCCATTCCTGTACTTGGTGTTAATTAGTACCTACTTGGGGGAGTGTCTCTCTATGCCATACTGTTGCAGATGTGACTAACAGAGGTGCTTATGCTGGAGCCCTCTTGGTTTAAAAGGGAGAGAGTATTATCAGCATTCTGTCAGTCTCCATGACTTTGGAATGTTCTCCCTCCTGAAAATAGCCCTTTAAGGTGATCTTTAAGGGCATGGCTACACTTGCAGGTGTAGAGCGCTGTGAGTTAAACTCACCTTCGTAGAGCACAGTAGGGAAAGCACTGCAGTTTGTCCACACTGACAACTGCAAGTGCACTGGCGTGGCCATGTTTGGGCACTTGCAGTGGCATTGGGAGCGGTGCATTGTGGGCAGCTATCCCACAGAGCACGTCTTCCTATTCTGGTGCTGTGGCTTGTGGGTAGGGGGTGGGGAGTGCGGGGCATTCGGGGTCCTGTCCCAACTCCCCGTGATGCATCGGTTCGCATCCCAGCATTCCCTTTGCTTCTGTCCACATTTGGCCCCATCTTTCAATGGTTTTTGTACTGCACGCTTCTTCCCTTTTGGTCTGCGGGGATGGAGCCCGAACTGCTGAGGAATGTGCTGACGAGTCTCGCCAGCGCATCACGTTTGGCAGTCGAAGGATTCCTTAAGATCCAAAGTGACAGTCAGGACTCCGATTATATCAACTCGAGTAACGCAAACAACATGAGTTTGCTTGTGGCTTTCACAGACATGCTCACCACTGTGGAACGCCACTTTTGGGCTTGGGAAACAAGCACTGAGTGGTGGGAATCACATCGTCATGCAAGTCTGGTATGATGAGGCGTGGCTGCAGAACTTTCGGATGAGAAAAGCCACTTCATGGGACTATGTGAGGAGCTCACCCCCACCCTGCAGCGCAAGGACACGAGATTGAGAGCTACCCTGACAGTGGAGAAGCGGGTGACTACTGCAATAATCTGGAAGCTGGCAACTCCAGACAGCTACTGATCAGAGTGGGGAAGTCGACTGTTTGAATTGTATTGATGCAAGTTTGCAGGGCCATTAATTGCATCCTGCTCAGAAGAACCATGACTTCAGATAATGTGCATGACATTGTGGCTGGCTTTGCACAAATGGGTTTCCCTAACTGTGGAGGGGCGATAGATGGGACGCATATTCCAATTCTGGCACCAACCCACCTAGCCTCCCAGTATGTTAATCGGAAGGGCTATTTCTCTATGGTTCTCCAGGCGCTTGTGGATCACCGTGGGCGTTTCATTGACATGAACGTAGGCTGGCCCGGAAAGGTGCATGACGCACGCATCTTTCTTAACACTGGCCTATTCAGGAAGCTGCAAACCGGGACTTTTTTCCCAGACCAGAAAATCACAGTAAGGGAAGTTGAAATGCTCATTGTACTCCTTGAAGACCCCGCTTAGCCTTTGATGCGTGGCTCATGAAACCATACACAGGGAGCCTTGACAGCAGCAAGGAGCAGTTCAACAACAGGCTGAGCCGGTGCAGAATGACTGTGGAGTGTACTTTTGGCTGTTTAAAGGGTCGCTGGCACTCTCTGTATGGGAAGCTGGACTTGGCCAATAACAGCATCCCCACGGTTATATCTGCGTGCTGTACTCTCCATAACATTTGTGAAGGGAAGGGTGAAAGATTCACTCAGGCATGAAACTCAGAGGTTCAACACCTGGAGACTGAATTTGAACAGCCAGAGAGCAGGGCTATTAGAGGGGCCCAGCGTGGGGCTGCAAGGATTAGGAATGCCTTGAGGGAGCAATTTGAGGCTGAAAGCCAACAATAATATCTGGTGTGGTGCCCTGCATGGGAGCGAAGTCCAGTAGGAATCTGTGTTTGCAACGTATGATACGCTGACTTGCAGCATCTGTTGCTTTCCTGGCTGAGGTTTCTTTTACATTATGCAATAATAAATGTTTTCAAAGCCAAAAAATCAATTTATTGAAAAGAAACACAACACAACTGCTTGGAAAACACAAAGGGCAAGGGGGTGGGGTAGGGGTAGGGGTACAATCACAGATTTGCATATGTCCTATCTGGAGTGCTGCGCAATGCATGCTGCACTTCAGGATGGCTATTGTCAAGGTTCCTTCCCCACTCTGAACTCTAGGCTACAGATGTGCATGAAAACCCCCTAAGCTTATTTTTACCAGCTTAGGTTAAAAATTCCCCAAGGTACAAACTATTTTACCTTTTGCCCTTGGACTTTATTGCTGCCACCACCAAGCGTCTAACAGTTATAACAGGGAAAGAGCCCACTTGGAAACGTCTTCCCCCCCAAAAAATCCTCCCCAAACCCTCACCCCCTTTCCTGGGGAAGGCTTGATAAAAATCCTCACCAATTTGCATAGGTGAACAGAGACCCAAACCCTTGGATCTTAAGAACAATGAAAAAACAATCAGGTTCTTAAAAGAAGAATTTTAATTGAAGTAAAAGAATCACCTCTGTAAAATCAGGATGGTAAATACCTTACAGGATAATCAGATTCAAAACATAGAGAATCCCTCTAGGCAAACCCTTAAGTTACAAAAAAGACACAAAAACAGGAATCTACGTTCCATTCAGCACAGCGAATTTTATCAGCCATTTAAACAAAACAGAATCTAACTCATATCTAACTAGATTACTTACTAAGCTCTAAGGCTCCATTCCTTTTCTGTTCCTGGCAAAAGCATCACACAGACAGAGAGAACCTTTGTGTCCACCCCACCCCACCCCATCCCGGCTTTGAAAATATCTTGTCTCCTCATTGGTCATTTTGGTCAAGTGCCAGTGAGGTTATCCTAGCTTCTTAACCCTTTACAGGTGAAAGGGTTTTTCCTCTGGCCAGGAGGGATTTTAAAGGTGTTTACCCTTCCCTTTATATTTATGAGAGCTATACTGCATGGTGATGGGGGTTGAGCGCAGTGGGTAAGGGTCGTAGTTTTCAGGGCTGGGTGGTAAAGCTACAGGTGTTGGAGGCAGCAGGTGGCTATAAGAACCCAGATGTTGGGGAAAGTGGTTTGGAGGTGACATGGTGGCACAAGGGAAAGAATTTTGGGACAAGGGCTGCAGGAGAAAGGGTGGGTGTCGGAGTGCTCCGCCTGCATGGCTACGAGCGCCTGGATCGAGTCCGCTTGGCGCTCCACGATGCTTATCAGCTGCTCTGTGTTTTGGTGCCGGTGATCCACAGTCTGCTGGCGGTCCCTCATTTCACTCTGCAGCCACTCCTGCACTTTTTTATTTTCATTAGTTGAATGCTGCATGACTTCATGCAGCATGTCCTCTTTGCTTCTACGTGGCCATTTCCTGATTCTTTGCAGCCTCTTGGCCATTGATAACATGGACAGCTGAGATCTCAAGGTTTTATCTGTAAAGACAAAATGCAACACTTAACAGAGGCGGCATTGTTCACACCAGACAGAGCAATGATTCTCCTGTACTCAAGGGCAAGCACAGTCTACAGTGGTTCTCAAAGCTGGTCCGCTGCTTGTTCAGGGAAAGCCCCTGGTGCACCGGACCGGTTTGTTTACCTGCTGCATCTGCAGGTTCGGCTGATCGTGGCTCCCACTGGCCGCAGTTCGCTGCTCCAGGCCAATGGGGGCTGCGGGAATCCGCGCGGGCCAAGGGCCAGTGGGAGCCGCGATCGGCCGAACCTGTGGATGTGGCAGGTAAACAAACCGGTCCGGTGTGCCAGGGGCTTTCCCTGAACAAGCGGTGAGCCGGCTTTGAGAACCACTGGTCTACACAATAACATAATTTGCCTGTCCCAAAGCGAACACACACAACCCGTGGGAGCCCCAAAATGGTGAGTAAGCACAGGGTCAAGCGTGACTCATAGTTTCACGGCTGTACTGCCCTCTGGGGTCTCTGTGCGTTGGGGAGAGCCAACAGCAGCAGGGGGCCCCTATACTGAACACTGTCCCCACTTTTTCCACAGGAGTTGGTCCTGCAAGATATCTCTCTGCTGAGGGTGACCAGGGAAGCAAGGGAGGGTCTTCCACCCTGGCCCATATGCAGCTTGCCTGTGTGCAGCAATGGTCCCCCCTGCCTCTCATGGCACAGTGCCGCGGACAATTCAGTCTTACTGGGATCAGGAGAAGGGTGGCTCTCCCGAGAAACCTCCACAAGCGCATTGCCCAAGTTCTGGCTGAGACCTTTGAAGAGATCACTGAGGCCGATTACTGTGATGAGAGAGCACGTCAACGCCCTATTCCACATCTAGGCATGCATTCGGCCCTAACCCTCCGCGCCCCAAGAGCCTGCACCAAATAACTTCCTTCCCAAAATAAAAGCCGCTTACCAGGAACCTCCTCTGGTGTTTGTCCTTCCCCAAGCACTGGCCGCCGCGACTGGCTAGCTTCCTCCTGGCTTGATAACAGCTCCTGGCTGCATGCATCTAGGGATTCCGGGGTGTCTTCCTCTGCCGGAGCACCCCCGCACCCGCTTTGCGGCTCCTCCTACCTTGTTGAACTGGGCTCTGAAGTGTTCATGGTGGTACTCGAAGTGGAGGTGGGGTTGCCCCCAAGTATCATGTCCAGCTCTTTGTAAAAACGGAGCGGCTGTTTGCCTCTTGGACTTTGCAGTAGGTATTCCGCAGCTCCTTCACTTTAACCCTGCACTTCAGTGCATCCCGGTCATGGCCTTTCCAGCATGGCCCTTGATATCTGCCCAAAGATATCATAATTCCTATGGCTGGAGTGCAGCTGGGTCTGGACAACTTCCTCCCCCCAAACACTGATGAGGTCCAGCACCTCACCATTGCTCCATACTGGGGATTGCCTGGTGTGTGGAGGCATGGTCACCTGGAAAGATTTGCTGAGAGCACTCCACGCCTGGCTGAGCAAACAGGAAGGGGATTTTCAAAATTCCTGGAGAATTTAAAGGGTGGGTCTGACGGTTGGTCACCTGAGTGCAGGGCAGTAGAGTTCAAAGTAATGACCAGAGTGGCTAGAACAGGTATTGTGGGATACTTCTGGAGGCTGATCGCAGCGCAATAACAGACCAGGGTGTCCACACTGGTGCTGCGGCATTCCAGCGGTGGTGCAGCAGTCTTCCACTCGCCTAGGTGGAGTACCAACAGTGCTGTAGCCACGGAGACAGAGCACTCTACGTGCCTTGTCAGTGTGGACGGGGAGTGAGCTAGGGCGCCTGGGGCTCCTTTATTGCGCTGTAACTTGCAAATGTAGCCAAGCCCTAAATCTGTTTTCTTAGACCTTTGGGGAGACAGAAAACTCACAAGGGTAGATGGGTACTAAGTGTGCTTATTTTCTTGGTTACTTTCTACTGTTAAGCTTGAGGCAAAATTTCTGGTTCTGTGTTAAGGGTTGCATTTTAAATATTTGTCAGGGGCTTCTAGACCTTGGTTTGAAGAACCTTGTTCTGTTTTGTACAAATCAAAATAAATTGTCAGAGAGAGACAGTCATTCTCTTAGGTATCTTGTACCAATCCCATGAAGGCTAGGATCTTTACTCCCTGGACTGGCTCCTCACAGAATATTCCCCAAATTCAAAGTAGAGTATTGGGGTGATGAGTTGTTAGTGATTGCTGCTGAAGAGCTTTTAAAAAGTTATCCATTGATCCTTATTATTCAGTGTAAAGCACCAACAAACCAAGAAGTGAATGGGAATATAATAGGTGCTGATTTTTTGCTAGTTTGGTGTGTGTGTGTCTTTTTTTTTAAATCATATACTGGGACATGTTGTTGGTTGATACTAGCCATTAAAGTACTTGATTTTGAAATGTGTTGCCCTATGAAATGTACTTTGTCCCATGGAAAAAACACACTTCTTTTTGCGAACACTTCTTTCTGTGTAAACTAATGTAACCTTAAATTGTATTTACTTAATCTGTGAGTCACTTTCATTGATTTAAATAGAGCAGAATTCCAGAAGTACATTTAAAAAAAAGGATTAGAAGTGGTTATTTTGTATTCAGATTGTTCCCTTTTTTCACTAACTTCTAATATGAAAAACTTTTGCTAATCTAGTAACTATTAGAATGTAGATTTAATTATTTTTTCTTAATATATTTTAAAGTGAAAGGTGCCAGATTGACAGCTATGGAAACGAAATATCCTGTCACATAATAGGTACGTATTGGCAGTGCAAGCTTCTCTACACTGTTCAAATGTGACACAACCTTCTTGAGGGGTGAAAGGATAGTTCAATCTCTATTTATTCCTTGACTTTTCTGGTAAGTTTGCCAGCAAAGGTGCCAGTTTTGATTCTGATTTTTGTGTTGTGACCAGCTATCCTCCAGGACATAATTGAGACCAATAAGTCATTTTATGTCCACTGACCAGCTTTCAGCAGATAATGACTCAGTCCTATACTTGTTTGAATTTATTCTAAGGACTACTGCCTAATCTGGAGTTCGTGTGTGCAGTACTGGTCATCCTATCTCAGAAAGGATATTGTAAAATTAGAGGGTGTTCAGGCGAGAGTGAAGAGAATGATTGGGGTAAGCAAAAACTCACCTATGAAGAGAGATTTAAAAGATTGCAGTTGTTTATCTTATAAAGTAGACAAATTTGAGGTGGGTCATAATAAAAATATAACGAATGATATGGAGAAGGTAGATTAGGAATTGTTTCAATGCAACAACAAAGGGACATTAAAAATAAATGGGGTAAATTCAAAACTGAAAAGAGGTCCCCCGCAACCCCCCTTTCAAAATGCATAATGAAACTGTGGGACTTATTGCCACACAATATTGTTGAGGCCAAAAGCTTAGCAAAATTCAAAAAGGATTGAACTTTTATGTAGATGATAATATTCACAGTTTTTAAAACTGTTGCTTACATAAATTTTGGAAGATATGTTAAACCTCATGCTTCAGGGTTTAAACCAGTCTCCCAACTGTAAGGGATTAGAAGGAGACCTAATGTGGGGTTCAGATTATATTGCATCTGCCTATTTTGGGGTTTTGTGTACCTTCCTCTGAATCACCTGGTGTTGGTCAATGTGAAACAGGTTTAAAAAAACCACTACTGGAAAGAGGTTATAGTTTTGTGCTAGTAGTACTGTTAAATATCAGTAACTATTTGATTCAGTAGTGCTCAGAGGCATCAACCAAGTCACGGTCCTATTTTGCTGGGCACTGTGCAAACATATACTAAATGACAGTCCCTGCCTCAAAGATTTTACATTGTCTGAATCATAAGACCTGTCTATGAAGAGGGGGAAAAAGTGGGTGTGGAAGATGAGGTAACTTACAGCAGAATGTTTTAGCACAGAGTAAAAAGAAAAGGAGTACTAGTGGCACCTTAGAGACTAACCAGTTTATTTGAGCATAAGCTTTCGTGAGCTACAGCATCCGATGAAGTGAGCTGTAGCTCATGAAAGCTTATGCTCAAATAATTTGGTTAGTCTCTAAGGTGCCACTAGTACTCGTTTTTTTTTTTTTTTGCGAATATAGACTAACACGGCTGCTGGATTTTCTTGCCAGGCTGTATTAGGAGGAGAACATCACCAGACAGACATTTAAATTTGTTTTATTTAACTAAAACAACAACATTAGGTATTCTGGATTTTTTTTTTAGCAGCAAACATATAATATTTTAACAAAACAAGCATATGAATTTTTGAATTTAAACATTCAAGTTTTTTAAAAGCAGGTTTGTTTTTCTTAAAATTGTTTAAAATAATTAAATGAAATATTTAAAAAAACAAAAATTATATGGACTATGTCAGCCAGGTCAACATGAGAAACTTAAAATATTGACTTCTGCAGCTACCTCAGTCATCTTCACCTTCATTTTCCGGTTTGTTCATAATCTGGAAAAGAAAAACAAGCTTTCCTGCTTTTGCAGGTCCCAAACGATTTCTCAATTTAGAATGAATTAGTCCAAAGGAAGAGAATATTGTTTCTACACTGTCAGAAGAAGCTACCGCTGTTAAAAGTGACATTATCACTTTAACAGTCTCTGAATCCAAGTGCTTAAGTGACTTCCACCAGTTCACTGGTGTGATGTTCTTTAAAACATCATCAGCAAGCATATATTTCTTGAATGGTTCACCCTTAGCTCTGAAGTTTATTATAGTTGGCATTATGGAGGGATGATAGCTGGATGTCCATGTCATAGGCAACTCCTCTTCTTCAGCAGTTAAGGTTTGACCCTGGTACCAAGTATTGAGAATATTTGCAAGAAAATGATCTGGAGATGATGCTTGTCCCATTTGTTTTTTTTAATGCTTGTAATTTAACTCTGTCATTGCATATTTCTCTTTTTAAAATCTCGCTCAGTAACGTCAAAATTTCAACAGCATCAGCAATAAAACAGCTATTTCCCTGCATTTTGTTTAAAGCCTATTTCTGTAGCCTTGGAGTACCCAGCATGTGTTTCAACATTTCTCTTAAGCCAATGTTGAGAACTTTGGCTGTGACAGTGCCATCTATATTTTCACAATTTTGTCACAAACTGTCATCAGATTAGGCCAGTTCTTGATATAGTGCTAAAAACAGTCCACTACTGAGTTCCATCACACCTCTTGTGGGAGAATTAGCTTGGTTCCTCCCACTTTTTTCAGAGCAGCTGCAAAGTGGTTGTTATGGAAGTATTTTGCAATTTCAACAACATTAGCCTTTATTTCTGGAACACTGAAGTCTTTGGCTAGGAGGTGCATCAAATGAGCACTGCAGCCGTAATGTTGTTAGCTTGGGAATCTCTTCAAATAACTTCTTCTCATCTTGGATACATTTGCAGCATTGTCTGTGACCAAGCTGTGTACTAACATTTGAATTTTTTTTCCCACAGTTTGTTATAGCTTTTACTGCTGCTACTTGTAAATATTCTGCTGTGTGTGCATTTCCTGATGTATCCATTGTTTCTGTAAGGAAGACATTCCCTTCTTCTGTTGTCACACAAGAACATACAACAGGATCAGTATGGATATTGCTACACCCATCAAAACTCAGGTTAACAATTTCACCCTCTACATCTTTCGCACACTTTCCAATTTCTCTTTCATATACTTTATCTGCGACGTCTGCTCTGTTGGGTGGACTGTGTCCTGGTCTTAATGACTGAACCATGTTAATGAAGTGTGGGTTCTCAATCATACGGAAAGGAGAGTTTGTTGCATAAACAAACTAGGCAATTTTTGTAATCTGCTGGTTCTTATCACAAACTTATCTATCGTTGTTACTGGATGATGGCGATACTTTTTTTTTCCTTTTGCTGCTGGTGATATACTGTGGCTATGTGACATATAGGATATGACTGAAACACTATCATTGGCAGATAGCTCTGAAACTATAGAAAATGGTGATCTTGAAGGTGGATAGTCTTCAGAATCCTGTATGTTGAGGATGGATTCTCCTAAACAAAATAAGTCCATACAGTTATTTAATTACTCATTTACTCACTACTGCTCATTTAGTATTTAGTTTGTATTCACTGACACTCAATACTACTTTAAAGGTGAAATTGTAAAAAGATCTGCCTATTCCAGCTATTTATTTTTTATCACAACTGCATCTAAAATGATAGTACCATACAGCAACAACTATATATTTTGCTCAAACATGAGAATTCAAGAATAGTCCAGAAGGAAGACAGGCAGTCCTTAAGAAAGAAGCATGAAATAAAAAAGTTACTAACCTGAAGATTCTGCATGTTCAGACATGTTCCTTTCGTCATCTTCAACGCAGCTTCCTCCTGAGAAGGAACACTTCTCATGATGTTGTTTCATTTGGGCAACCAGGCCTTGCATTTCTTTGTTGCACTGTTTGCATTTTGCACGCATGCCTGTCTTACCCACAGGTAGAGAAATTTCATTAAAATATTCCCACACTGGGTCTCTCTTACGGCCTGCTGCCATTATAGTTTTTCCCTTCTAGTGAGAGAATGATATGATAGATCTCAGATCAATGAAGCCTGCACTCAGAAAGACCTCACGACTTCTGGAATATGCTGCTCATACAGTTTGACTTTTGTTTCTACTGCCTGTCCCTCCCTTCTCACATTTATCTCCAGACTTCTTCTCCTCGTCCAGATCTGTTCTGCCCCCAACAATCTTCTGTTCATTGAACTTTTTGAAACTTTGCACTTTTAGAAAGAGGTAAGGGATTGACTCTGTGTACACAAATTTGCAGAGGGACAAAAGGGTTGAGGTCTGTTATTTTTCATCTTTGTTTGTTGGTTTGTTTAAAAACAGGTTTCAGAGTAACAGCTGTGTTAGTCTGTATTCGCAAAAAGAAAAGGAGTACTTGTGGCACCTTAGAGACTAACCAATTTATTTGAGCATAAGTTTTCGCGAGCTACAGCTCACTTCATCGGATGCATACTGTGGAAAGTGTAGAAGATCTTTTTATATACACACAAAGCATGAAAAAAGACCTCCTCCCACCCCACTCTCCTGCTGCTAATAGCTTATCTAAAGTGATCACTCTCCTTACAATGTGTATGATAATCAAGTTGGGCCATTTCCAGCACAAATCCAGGGTTTAACAAGAACGTCTGGGGGGAGAGGGGGTAGGAAAAAACAAGGGGAAATAGGTTACCTTGCATAATGACTTAGCCACTCCCAGTCTCTATTCAAGCCTAAGTTAATTGTATCAAATTTGCAAATGAATTCCAATTCAACAGTTTCTCGCTGGAGTCTGGATTTGAAGTTTTTTTGTCGTAATATCACAACTTTCATGTCTGTAATCGCTTGACCAGAGAGATTGAAGTGTTCTCTGACTGGTTTATGAATGTTATAATTCTTGACATCTGATTTGTGTCCATTTATTCTTTTACGTAGAGACTGTCCAGTTTGACCAATGTACATGGCAGAGGGGCATTGCTGGCACATGATGGCATAGATCACATTGGTGGATGTGCAGGTGAACAAGCCTCTGATAGTGTGGCCGTGTACATTGGTCAAACTGGACAGTCTCTATGTAAAAGAATAAATGGACACAAATCAGATGTCAAGAATTATAACATTCATAAACCAGTCGGAGAACACTTCAATCTCTCTGGTCACACGATTACAGACATGAAAGTTGTGATATTACAACAAAAAAAAGAATTGAACTCAGGTACCCAGTCCAGTGCTTTAATCATAAAACCGTCCTCTCTCTGATTTGTAATGAATAGAACTATCTGGAAATATGTATGTAGTACAGATAAATCTTTTCATGTGAAGGATGGGTATCATTATACTGTCTTCCTGATATCTTTACTTTATAAAAACAAAGTGCATATAAAAATCCAGGAATGTGTGCTACACGTACAATGGGGGACTGTTTTGTTCTTTGAATCATGAATCCCTCATATTCCTAGTAACAGGAGTTTTATACCATTTATCTCTTCTCTCCCATCTCTCAAGGATGTCATGCATCGGTTGGAGAACAGATTTTTGGATAGTAAGAAATAACTTAAACTTCAAAAAAAATTGGCTTAAAAAACTATTTACAGAATAGTGTGTGTGTACATATTCTAGGCGGAACTGGTAGAACTACATGTTAAGCTTATCTGATACTTCCTATTATAAGATCCTATTTTCAGTTGCTAAACATGAAATGTTTAGGCTGAAATTTTCCATACTAGGTTTCTGCCTCATGGTGATCATTATTATTTTATTTTTAATTTCAGTAAAAATAGTTCAACTGTTTCTGAGAATAAGGTTAGGGAAAAATATTTTGTCAATGTTAAATTCTAGCAACATACATATAAAAGCTCTAGCACGCCCCGGTTCCAAAGTATGGACTTGAAATTCCTCAAGACAGTGGTGTTTGTGTTAGGCATGTGTCTTTTGCCATCCCCGAGAAAAACTACCTAAATTTGGCCAATTTATTAGTCTTTGAAAAATCACAGTTCACATATGATCAATAGGGATTTCAAAGCTCCAAAGATTCTGTCCTTGCTGAGCATGCACAAGCCTCTTGCAGCTCCTAGTTCTGACTAGACTGTACATGTGTTATCTCAGAGAAACTGAGCATGCCTCCTCCAGCCCAGAGTTAAGGGTTGAAGCTCGACTTTCCTAGTAATGGCTGCTAGGACAAGGACAACTGCTCTGGGGCAAGGTGGGGACCAGACACTGGAACTGAGAGCAGGAAGCCAGTCTCATGCGCTCTCAATGATGCCCCCTGCTGCCATGGAGACAGTGTGGAGGAGGAAGCTGTCTGATTTGAATGCACTGGGGACAAAAGCCCAACTGAGGGGTGGAAAGGTCAGGTTGGACTGGAACTGGGGAGGGAAAGTGGGATTGGGCCTGGACAAGGAGAAGGAGGCTGGAAGTGGGGAAGGAACCACACTTTATATGACCGTGCTTATCAGATATATAGCGAGAAGGTATGCTTATTAAAAATTTGTTTGCTATATACACAGTGCTTCTATCAGTTTGTGGGAGATTCACTATGCTTAAGATGAAGATTGGATATTATTGGTTCTACTGGCAGTTGCTAACTCTCTCACTCTCTTGGGATGGTTTTGGTCCTGACTGTGGGAAATCTTATGATGACATGAAAAGCTCTGTTTGTTGTCCCAAGGAAGCAAAATCCTAGAGAGAGGGAGAGAGATTCCGTTCCACGATGCCCTGTAGGCGCATTAAACTGCGAGCTCAGAGAGCATGAGTTTTACTTCCTGCTTATCTACTGACTGCTGTTAATGCTTCTGTGCACTTCACATCTCTTATTATGAACCTTGGTCTCATAATGCTACCTTGAGAGTAAGTGACCAGTATAAAAGTGTTGTGTGTTTGATGTGATAAATTTCAGAATCCCATAATAGATTCATTTATTTTGCACCTTTGACCTTTTTGCTTACTGTCTGCCCACTAATTCACCCATCCAGGACGACTCCTAAACTTCTGAGCAGCTTCAAGTACATTTAAAAAAAAAAAAAGTTACTATAGAAAATGTTTGTTGCTTTCTCCCAAGGTGTAGAGTTCTCACCTCAAACTTACAGCAGCTTGAGACAATATTCAGTGTATATTTTGACCTGCAGAGTCAGAAACGGGACCCTTATGCCATCCAAAAGGAGGAATTTCTAGTTCCTAAACTGAACCCTACAAAATTCTGAGATACTGAGCTTTAAAGCTTGGGACACTTATGTATAGAAAAATCACTTTACTATAGGTCACTTTTTCAGGTGTTTTCCATTTCCATTTTAATTTCTCTCTCATTCTGCGGCCTGTACAATGGGGTTTATAGTAACTAAAGTACCTGGTTTTCCAAATGCAGGAATACAAAAAGTAGTCTCAATAAAGATAGGTTTCAGAGTAGCAGCCGTGTTAGTCTGTATCCGCAAAAAGAAAAGGAGGACTTGTGGCACCTTAGAGACTAACACATTTATTTGAGCATAAGCTTTTGTGAGCTACAGCTCACTTTAAGGTGCCACAAGTCCTCCTTTTCTTTTTTCAGTAAATATAGTTTCTGTAACAAGGATCTCGTAGAGGGCTTAGTATGATATAAAGATTTTATGAACACTCATTTAAGATCACCTTCCCATAGGGTTGCTAACTCTGACTGAAGCTATTCTGGGGGATTCCCTCCCCCCCCCCCCGACATGATGTAATGTCATTTTCTTAAGATAGCATATTAAAATATCTCGGATTGCTTTCAGTAGTCACTAGGAGATGGATGCCAATTCTGGGAGACTGCAGGCCAATTCTGGAGGGTTGGGAACCATACCTTCACAACTCACTTGTGCCATAACTAATGTCTATTAAAATAATTATAGCACAATCACCAAGTCAATCTTTTGGCAACAATAGTTTCAGCATTTTGAGATGCAACTTCTCTCTAGAAGATCTAAAATAAAAATGACATTTTTAGCTTTTTTTATGACATGTATTTATATTAATCTACAGTTTAGTGCAGTGGTTTTCAGTCATGAGTATGTGCACTCCTCAGGGTACACAGAGGTCTTCCAGGGGGTACATCAACTCGAGATATTTACGTAGTTTTATAACAGGCTACATAAAAAGCACAAGCAAAATCAGTACAAACTAAAATTTCAGACAGACAATGACTTGTTTATACTGCTCTATATACTACACACTGAAATGTATGTACAATATTTATATTCCAGTTGATTTATTTTATAATTA
This sequence comes from Eretmochelys imbricata, assembly GCF_965152235.1. Taxonomy (NCBI): domain Eukaryota; kingdom Metazoa; phylum Chordata; order Testudines; family Cheloniidae; genus Eretmochelys; species Eretmochelys imbricata. The sequence goes on along the minus strand of NC_135576.1, from coordinate 60,059,107 downwards.
TATGGTAAATATGAGAAAGTAGGCAATTTTTCAGTAGTAATGTGCTGTGACACTCTTTTGTATTTTTAGGTCTGATTTTGTAAGCAAGCAGATTATAATTGAGGGGAAACTTGGGGGTACGCAAGACAAATCAGACTCCTGAAAAGTGTACAGTAGTCTGGAAAGTTTCAGGGCCATCCTTTTTGTGTATAGTACAATTGTACTTGTGTAGTTTAGAATATATTTTTACTGGGTTGTGACCAAGAAGCATGGGTTTCATTAAAATCGTGTTTCAGTGTGTAAGTTGATTGGTTGTCTCACCAGCCCAGAAAAGAATCAGTGCTACATCTGAGTTTGGTCTCAGGTCCTTGCCTTGGTACATAATTTATTGGTCAGACACAAACCTCAGGAGCTAACAAAAACAATAATTCCATTAACGAAAGCATGCTTCAGTCCCCAGAGACCGTTCCCTTGCCCTGGCTCAGTATTGGAAGGAGGACATACAGTCCCCTGCTGAATCATATCACAAGGGTAGCCCTTAACCCTTTTCTGGTTATTTCACTCTGTCATATGTTGTTAATTAAAGGGATAAGAGTAAAGTGATAACTAGTGATGTGCAGACATTAAAAAAGTTTTGAGGCTTTGTTGGGTTAAGCCTCCATACTGCCTGATCTATTTGGCCCTCTGATACTTTCCCTTATCTTTGTCTGAGAAGCCAATATCATCCAGTCCCTTTTCAAGAGGCAGTTTGAGCAATCCTTTAGTTGCACAAGGTGCAAAGGGATGCTGCAAGGTATAGAGTCTCATCTATAGATCATTGAATCAATAGGGGGTGGGGGTCATTATATGGAGTTTATTTGGGCTTTGGATCAGGTTCTTGAGCAGCAATATTCCTTTCTGTAGGCAGGAAGGGATCCTGATTGCGTTACAAGCATGGACCACCTGTGAGATGCAAGTTGTGAAGTTGCAGGAAAAGTTAGAGTGCCTCTCATTTTGAAAGAATCAGGGGGTAGCCACGTTAGTCTGTATCAGTTGCATCTGAAGAAGTGGTTTTTTACCCACGAAAGCTTATGCCCAAATAAATGTTAGTATTTAAGGTGCCCCTGGACTCCTTGTTCTTCATTTGAAATGAGAGATATGACTGAGGTCAAGTGGCAGATTTATTAGGTCCTTACACTTATCTGCTCCCATCAATGTGGGGGTGAGAGGCATTATAGGAATTCCTTCTCCCCAACCCTCCCATCACCAAACCTACATATTCCTAAGATCTTGTCTACACTACATGTAGCATGTGAGTAGCTAAAGGCTGCAGTAAAAAGCAGGCTGTGTCCACATTTGCTGCAGTGTGCTACATCTGGCACTGAAAAGCTCCAGCAGGGGGAAGACAGCAGGGGAAAGGCAGCAGCTTCTCACTGCTGGAACCTTTTATTGGGGTGGCCGGCGGGGGGGTGGGGGCAGGCTCTGGCAGGGGAAAGCCTTTCCTCACTGCCTTCCTGTCTTTCACTGTCATGGGGGAAGGCTCCGGAAGCTGGGAGGCAGCGGGACACTATGCTGTTAAACATAGCAGTGTAGATATGGGAGGCATTCCTTGGGCATGTGCCCTAAATGTAAAGGGAAGGGTAAACCCCTTTAAAATCCCTCCTGGCCAGAGGAAAAATCCTCTCACCTGTAAAGGGTTAAGAAGCTAAAGGAAACCTCGCTGGCACCTGACCAAAATGACCAATGAGGAGACAAGATACTTTCAAAAGCTGGGAGGAGGAAGAGAAACAAAGGGTCTGTGTCCGTCGGTATGCTGCTTTTGCCGGGGATAGAACAGGAATGGAGTCTTAAAACTTTAGTAAGTAATCTAGCTAGGTATGTGTTAGATTATGATTTCTTTAAATGGCTGAGAAAAGAATTGTGCTGAATAGAATGACTATTTCTGTCTGTGTCCTTTTTGTAACTTAAGATTTTGCCTAGAGGGATTCTCTATGTTTTGAATCTAATTACCCTGTAAGGTATCTACCATCCTGATTTTATAGGGGTGATTCCTTTACTTCTATTTACTTCTATTTCTATTAAAAGTCTTCCTGTAAGAAAACTGAATGCTTTTTCATTGTTCTCAGATCCAAGGGTTTGGGTCTGTGGTCACCTATGCAAATTGGTGAGGATTTTTACCAAACCTTTCCCAGGAAGTGGGGTTCAAGGGTTGGGAGGATTTTGGAGGGAAAGACGTGTCCAAACTACGTTTCCCAGTAAACCCAGTTAGTTTGGTGGTGGCAGTGGATATTCCAAGGACAAAGGATAAAATTAATTTGTACCTTGGGGAAGTTTTAACCTAAGCTGGTAAAAGTAAGCTTAGGAGGTTTTCATGCAGGTCCCCACATCTGTACCCTAGAGTTCAGAGTGGGGGAGGAACCTTGACAGCATGTTTTTTTTCTTCTTCTGTAAATCTACTTTCTCTGTCCTTTCCCCCTCCTTCTACAGTCTTCTCAACCTCTTTGCCACAGAATAAGTACTAGGAGCATTAGAAGTGTGAAAATCTAGTGTGTCCAAAGTTTTGTCTCCTCTCCTCCTCAAAGCACAAAGGATCTCAGTTGGCTAGAAGGACAGAGGAACTGTGCTTTGATAATTTTCAGTCCTCCTGATCGATTGCTTTCTCTTTCAATTGAGAACTGTTGATGGGCACAAAGGAATGTTAAGCTGCTGGAATGCACTGTTACTTGTACTTCAAATTCTTGTCATATTTCTGGTTGTGATTTAGTTTTTCTTGGTATTGATGACCGAGTTGATTTTTGGATTAGAATTGACCTCTGTGGACACTAACGGTCTTATAGTACTCAAAGTTGCTTTCTTTTTTAATTTTTAAATACATATTCTTGTTTACATAAGAGAAATTTTCTTATGTACCAATCTTGCAATATCGTACAGATTTTATTGAAATCTGTTTGCTAAATGCTGAAATTTGTGCTGACCATAATACATTATACACACCTTTGACTAATCTCGTATTACATTGGACAAAGTACCAGTACAGATCATATTTCTCTACATTTCGCACATCGTATCAACATTTTTCTTATACTAATTTACAAACAGATTCGGAATAAAATTTATTTTTATGACCATTATGTGTAGATTTAGGAAGCCAGCTGCTACAGTAATGGATGCAGAATAAATATGTAGATATTGGTAGAACCATAGAACTCCAAATTATCCCTATTTTGATTGCATAACTTTTTAGGGTTAATCTCTATATTATAGTATCATAACACAGTAAATTGCTTGCCTTTCTCCTTAAATTACTGTTCCTTATGATCATGCTCTTTACTGCAGAAGTTACCTTCTAGGGCAGCAATCCCTTTGTCAGAGCAGAAACGTAGGTTTTTGTCTAGAAATGCAGTCACCACCTTGTCGTTTGCCTTAGCATCTAACTTGAGCATGCTCACTGAAAACAGTTAATCTTTTGCCTGTCTCTTTTAATCTCTCCTCTCAACCTGGAAAAATTTTAACTGTTTTTATTAGGCATATTCCATCGGTGACTAGGCCAAAGCCTAAAGCAAAATGGATTTCTTGGGCAGCCCCCTCTCTTCAACATAAGAAACTGAACCATGGACTCCCAGTCTCTCTGAGACTATGGCTACACTGGCACAGCTCACAAATATGTTTCTCTCCATCCATAATCATGAAGTTTCTACCTTACCATACTGTTTTGTGGGTTTTTGTTTTCACCTCCTATGGTAATGTATTTTGGATGCAGCTTCTGATAGGCCAAAGGCTGCATATTTTGCAATAAAAATATAATATGTACAAATATGAAAGGCAAAGTTTGAAATAAGTCCTGGTTTGGGATAATTTAAATAATACAAATCACTTAAATTGCATAATGTTTTATAGTGCAGCAAAACTCTGTGGTATCTGTCTTAGACATTTCCATATCATCATCATATCTAAGTGCGGCTTCAGTATGATTGAACTGTGAGGTGTTGTCCATAGCAGACTTTATAGTGTATCCTGTTCTTTTCATGCCTCAGAATTCAAGGGTGATCTGGTGATGGTCTTGAGAGAGCAGATATGTCAGTTACTAGGCTAGCTGCACTGTGTCCTCTTTCTGGGTTCTCTGAGTGTATCCTCTTGGGAATTAAACTTCATGCCTTTACCTATCGTGGTATTTTGCAGCTCTCCCACTCTTAGACTGGGACTTGGGCTACAGTTTCCTGTGTATCCACCATTCTTAACCTGCAGGTCCCACTGTAGCACAGGCACCTGCGGTTCTTCCCTTCGGGAGTCTATAACCAGTGGTGTACAGTGACCAGAAAGCCTTCTTAAAACCAACAAATTGTTAAAACAAACAGTAAGAATGGGGGGGAGGAGAGGGGAAAAGGAAGGCCGAGCCCTGGCAGGTGCCTCCTGCACGGCTGAAGCTGCAAGCCACGCAGGTGCGTCCTGTGCAACTGAAGCCCCAAGCCCTGGCAGGTATGCGTCATCTCTCAAACTTCTGAAGATTTTTGTATGCAGCTCGGAAGGTCAGTAAATTTGGCCAGCCCTGCTATATGTTGTCTCCTACAGTTCATTCAGTGTGTGAGTTTGCAAAGAGCAGGTCTGTACTTATGCTGCATTCTAATGAAGCTATGTGTTTGAGGAATTCTGCTGAGTTATGTTGAATTTGTATGTACAGATAAATTGGATAGAATCATACTGTTTCAAAATACTTGACTTTTTAAATGTTTCACTTGTAGAAAATTGAAAAGGCTGTAATTAATTATATTAGGAATATTCACACAATATTAGTGAATTTACTTCATTTCAGTTGCTGTATAATGCAGACCAAAATCATATGCTACTTGCTAAACTTTGTAATAGCCACTCTAACTAAATTTATACAGGCAAGAATAATTGAAACTAGAATGAAAACGTTTATTTACTTGTAGTTGGAGTCAAACAATGGGGTGTCTGGTTTAGTTTGAAATCTAGCACTACTGTACATCTCTGCAAGCCCTATGACCCAAATTTCAAGTGCCACTCCATGAATGTGAACGTTAAATATGTAGGCATATTCTCTACAAAATTTGTATTTTTGTATCCGAATAGCTATTTCTTTGTGGAACCCGGCCCCCACCCCCAGTTCTTCTGGTGTATTAATAGAAGCCTGGTGAAAACATTGTCCTCTTAGTTCTCTATATTGGATAAACTAGTAAAACATTTATTAGCAGCAATGAAACCAAAATATATTTCATGCTGAATTATATTCTATATTGCTAGGCATTGGGGGTGAAGAGATGTAGAGTACACATTGGATCCTTTGGAGGGAATATTTTTTGGTTCTGCATGGAAAAGCAATGTAGGTATAAATACGAGTCTGCTTCTAAAATAGCTACCTTATTTTTAAATATTTTTGCAGGTGGAATAGTTGGTTGTTGTTTTTTCAGAGGTGTGCTTATTACATTTCATGACAAAAATGGCCATGTAAAGCATTTGTAGAAAGGAAGATCTAAATGATGTATCTATGTAAGAACAGATTTGTTTCAAATCTAACTCAATATTTAATGCAAAAAAAAAAGTGAAATTTGTGAATTTATACTTCAAGGAACCAACTAGTTAAAGAATGGTCCAGCCTTATTAGATATCAGTGGGACTTGAAACTCAAACCTAGAATAGACTGCAATTCCTGCATTTTCCTATAAGTAACCATTCAGACAGCTTTATAATTTTCCCACTATTCATTTGTGCACCAACAAATTCTAGTTGAATCAACATCTGTTTTTCAAAGAAAGGAAATCTAACCCTCTCTTCTAATTTCCCGCATTTGTCATTTAAACAAATATCAATGAAGGATTCAACAAAATGCTATGTTCAGCCAAAACAATACATAAAATACTGTGTGCTTGTTTTATTCTCATTCTAACACCAAGTCCTCCCTCCAGTGGTTGCTGTTACATTTTTTTTAACTTTTGTCAAAAAGAATTGGTAAATTTTATTTATATATATAATTTTTTGAAAGCAGAATTCAAAGCAGAGTTCTCTTTTGCTTCTAGGTTGGCAGGTAATCACCTGGGTTTTCTATTCTTTCCTCAGTGGTAGGCTCATCACCTAGTAGATGAACCCAGTCTGAACCTGTAGGAGCAAAGTACCCAGAGTTCTGTCTTTAACCTAACTTTTGCTTATGGCATTACCCTAGTGTTGGTTTTACATTGGTTTACCTGACTTATTTTTTAATTTAAAAAATTCACTCCATGTTCAAAGATGACAAATTTTATTTGTTTTCTGACTAGTAACAATTGTTCAGGGACTTGTCCACAACCTGTAATTGTGTAAACTAACTTGTCAAAATATGGTTACAAATTGTTGTTTTAAGTGTGGTCTGGGAGAACAAAGTACTAGGCATCACAAGCTGCAGTGTCTAATGTTGTTTCTTTGAAATGTGTTGTCACATTGATCAGGTGTTCTGGTTTCTAACACTTCTTAGATGTTAATTAAAATGATTTTTTTCCAAATGCCGTAATGGTATTTACATAGAGTGTGGTGTCACCATTGCTTTGCACATACAAATGCACATATTAATGAATGACAGGAACTTATATTCAATGAACTCACTTGGTAGTCTATTTGCAAGCGTTGGAAAAACAATGAGGCCCGATTTTTCTGATTGTTGATTTAGACATTTCCTCCTTTACATTATCTTGGTTGGGTAAGATATGTTCCAGGAAATTTAAAAATTTCTCTACTTAGTTTTATTATTATTTAAGCTTCTGTTATGAGTGCAGCATTATTTTTATCTAGTAAAAATGTAAGTTTGCTTGAACATGCAGATTTTGTTAGTCTTGTTTAGATTAATCATGTTGAAATGTGTCAGAATTGGAGAAGTCCAGAATCTGAGTTGGGGTCCTGGATAAAAGATGAAGTGAATTTGGGGAGCCTTAAGTTTAGAGGCACTGGAAGTGTGCCTCCATTGCACTGTAGTAGAGTTTGTGCAGTTTTCTTTGTTCTGACACATAAGAATGTTCTCCCACAGGTCATACTTGCTTAATGATTTACTGGACCTAATATCAGTTTTTATAATTTATGTACTCTTTAGCTGACAAACAATGGCCTTTGAAATTGTTGCATGTGATTTTTTCCCTTTAAACCAGAAGATATAACAAAACATGTTACCTAGATACTATTTTTTTCTCTAAGACCATGAGTGCATGTTATCCATATTACTCTAAATCTGCTAAAACAGAACATATGGCAGCTTTTATGCTATTTAAATAAAATTAACCCTCTTAACCTTCCAACATTGGTTTGCTTATTAAATATCCCTGTTAACTAGTTAGTTTCACAGTGACCTACCAAAACTGAAAGGAAATTATCTTGGGGTTCCTGCTTATAGATGTAAGTCTGAGGGAGTCAGGACTGTATTAGGCTTGATCCCATTAGTTTTTGGAGAGAAGATTAGCAAACCTATATTGGAAACTGTTCCAAATTGCTACAAAAATGTGGTTCATGCAAACACAGCCATGATAAGATGTATTGTGGAGAAGGATAAATCAAATGGATGGCAATGGAAATTTGTAACCAAGAATCCAAAAAGCTTAAGGGGAGAGGGGGAGGGAGGGAGGGGTTCAATGCTCCCACAGTCCTTTATTTAAAAAAAATCAAGCTGAGTTGCTATGTTGGTATTCTTCCTAATGTCAAATTCATGTGGACGGAAAAAGGTCACAGAGTCGAGTGTTTGAGGTCCTCGGCTGAAAATGGAAAAATATAATTATCTTTTGCTGCTAATGATCTCTCATGATAAATAAATCTAGGAATACGTGTGACTGTACACTTATTCTTTATAAATTCTTGATACTGTGTAAACAGGGCATACAAGAAATATTCCTGTGTTCTTTGTTTTGGAATGGTGACTTGATAAAGATTACACATGACATGTTGGTTATAGTTTTATTAATACATAGTGGATGTTCTGGATTGTAGAAAGCAAGAAGTTATGATAATTGATTTGTGTAGTTCACAGAACAAAATTGCAGAAAGAGATATTTTGAATATACTTTAAGTTCTAACCATTTCTTGTAAATCCTTATTTAAACAGTAGTGGTTATCAAGAGCTATGAAACGTATCCAATTCACATCAGTAAAAACCTTCTGCCACTTTATTCTCTGTAACCTAACTCCCATCAGAAAATTAATGTCAAATAAACCATGTCAAGTGCACATATTAATGTATTTTTTCACACAACGCCCAGTCAACCTGTGGAACTCCTGGCCGGAGTATGTTGTAAAGGCCAAGACTATAATAGGGTTCAAAAAAGACCTAGATAAGTTCATGGAGGATAGGTCCGTCAACGGCTATTAGCCCGGATGAATAGGGATGGTGTTCCTAGTCTCTGTTTGCCAGAAGCTGGGAATGGATGACAGGGGATGGATCACTTGCTGATTACCTGTTCTATTCATTTCCTCTGGGGCACCTGGCATTGGCCACTGTCAGAAGACAGGATACTAGGCTAGATGGACCTTTTGGTCTGACCCAGTATGGCCATTTTTATGTTCTAATATGTATCAAATATATTGAACTACTTGTTGGCTGCATTTTTTAATAGTGTTTACCTTTGGTCATGGAGACTTATAATTCTGAGTTTTTATTACAAAAACTAAATTGGGAATTTATTATAATCTTGATTTAGGTATACCAGCTGTGCCACAACAAGGAAAACAACTTGGAGGTAAAAATGTAATAGAATGAGTAAGAGCAATAGACCGTTCCAAGAGTAACAGCAGTTTGTGTTGTCACTGCTTAGGTTACAACTACATTGTGATGAGTGATGTACTAAGCAGCTTTCTAAATCTTCATGGGGATACTCAGAAAAATTAATCTGATTTAACTAAGGGTGTGAATTCAAGTGGATTAGTTAAACCACATTAAACTCCTATGTGAACATGTCTATTCCAAATTAAAATGTCCTTAATTTGGTTTATCTTAGTTCACATTGGAATTCACTGAAGTCAGGCCATTTAAATTATAAGAGCATCTACATCGGGGCTTAATGAGGTTTAACTAATCCACTTTAAATTCACACTTTTAGTTAATTTGGATTAATTTTTCTGAGTGTTGCTGTGTCTTAAACTAGATTGCTGTAATGTAACTCTAGTCACTGTATGTAAATGTAGCAAAACTTAATCCTATGTAGGTATAGTAAGGACAATAAATGGTAACTGCAGTTTTAATGTGGGAATAATCTAATTGGATTGGGGGTTGCTGTTTGTCGTTTATGCTTTTAGTTTATATCTTCCATTTCTTACATTGATCTCCAATAATTACAAACCATATGTAATTTGGAAGAGCAACAGGTTCACACTTCTAACCCCCTGCTGGAATAGCTATAACGGAACATCAGTTAGATTCTAATGAACTAATCTTTACCATTACCACTATGAAATGGAATTCTTCACTAGGCATCGCAAGGGGGCTTATATAGGCACCACACTATTTTTCTTAATTTTTTATGAGGTAGTTAAATTTTTAAGTATGCTGTTTCTGTTGGTGGATTAATAATGGCATTGGTGATTTCTCAAGGCAAGGCTAAAAGTCAACTTTGACTTTATCTTTTGAATAGTATATCAAATGTGTTAAATTTCTTTCCAGCAGAAAACTTTTATTTTTGAAGTCATTTATCTATTTATAAATTTACCAGTTTATATTTGAATGGTATGCATAATAACGTGATATCTAGTTAAGCAGAAATCAATGAACTGGCTAGTTCCTAACTTTGATTATTGATTTTTAGCTCATCCTGTGAAGATTGATGTCCTTTTCCTTCATCACTTTAATTTTGTTGACAATTTGGATAAACATGGCGCAGCTCCAGCAGGGAGGCCCAGATGAAAAAGAAAAAACTACTGCACTAAAAGGTATAAACTTCTTTGGTTTCTTTTTATATTTATATGTATGTATAGATATAAATTATTTCAGAGACATTTATTTAAAATTAAGGAAAGGGAAATAGAAATAGAATTCCTTTGTTGTAGCTGTGGTTTAGGATCCTGCGACTTACCAAAATGGATTAGATTGGTGGTCCAATATCCTGTCTCTAACAGTGTCCAGTATCAGTTGTTTCAGAGGAAGGCACAAGAAAACTGAACTTCGTGGTCAGTAGTGGAATAACCTGTTTATAAGTTTGTTTGCAGAAATTATCCTTCAAGAAGACAATTCATGTAATGTAGTGTTCTTATTTTTCAGGAGCCATTGGGGAGGAATATTATGTCAACTTTATGCTACTGATGTTTTATTGCTGAATAGCTATTTACAGTATTAAAAACCTCTTTCAGTACACAGTGTTATGAAATATATTTATAAGGCACTGATCCAAGTGAACCAGCTGTACAATTATAGAGTCGTGTGTATTTCAACAAAATAAATAGAAGTAGGAATAGGATCTAAATGGTTTAATGGATAAAATACTTTTTGTTCAGGGCTAATTAACTGTAGTCCTCTTCTAGATAGTATTTTTCAAGTCTGGCAGTATCTAGGGTAGTTTAGTCCCACAACTCATCTGACAAAAAGGATGGATTTCTGGAGATTTGACATAATTTCTGTTGCACTGGGGGTAAGCTCACATTGCAAGTGCTTGCATTATACCATTATTATCTAAATTCTCCTCTACAAAGGAAACAAAAGTACATTTTGAAACACCAATATTAAAATTGGATGTCTACAAATGCATTGGCAGAAATTTACCTTTTATGAAATGATTATTCTAGAGTAGACACTTCTGTTATAAGCTTGAGCTTTTGAGATCTTTCAGTATAACTAAGTTCTCTTGCTGTTGCTCAGTATAAAGGTGCATTTTTGGGGAAAGGTTTGGTGAAATTCCATCTTGTCATTTATCAGAGATGATAGTATTTTTGACAGTTAAAAAATGTACAGGTAATTATTTTCTCCAATCAGAAAACTAAAGCTTGTCTTCAAACTTATCATTGACTTAATCTTAATTAAAGAAATGTGTCTTGGAATATTCCAAATAATGAAGTTATCAGTGTTAGAAAGTTGTATACTTCGCATGGTTTAGTGAATAGATAGTCTAAGACTTAATATCTCCTGCTGGTCATCAAACTTAATCTCTAGTGAACCAACATGGTTCCAGAGTCAAGGTCCTCTGCCTAGAATGATTAACCAGAGCTCCCAAAGGCTGTCATCTAAGGACAGTTAACAGTAGTACCTCAGCTAATCTTAGCTATGTCAAGGGTATCTAGGAAGAGAGTAATCATCTAGGTAGCAAGAACCCAGGCCAAGTGGGGTTTTGTAGATTACTACTGTGAGTTGCACTTGCCACCAATAAGAAGCTAGTCCTGAATATGGAACAATGTAATGTGCTCCATGTGTCCACACTGTTAAGAACTGTGCTGTGCTTTTCTGCACTTACTGAAATATCTGTGTAGGCTACTTGGAGGGTAGCTCCAAGTAGAGCAAATTACAGAAATGTGAGAACTGTCATGGAGATCAATTCTGAGATAAATGGACACAACTTCCTAATAGGAAGTTAACTAGTACGATTAACTCAAAAAAATTTAATCGCGATTAAAAAAATGAATCACAATTTATCGCACTGTTAAACAATAGAATACCAATTGAAATTAAATATTTTTGGATGTTTTTCTACATTTTTGAATATCTTGATTTCTGTTATAACACAGAATGCAAAGTGTACAGTGCTCACTTAGTATTATTTTATTACAAATATTTGCACTGTAAAAATGATAAACAAAATAAATAGTATTTTTCAGTTCACACCATACAAGTACTGTAGAGCAATCTCTTTATTGTGAAACTGTAACTTACAAATGTCGATTTTTTTGTTACATAACTGCCTCAAAAACAAAACAATGTAAAACTTTAGAGCCTACAAGTCCACTCAGTCCTACTTATTGTTCAGCCAATCGCTAAGACAAACAAGTTTGCTTACATTGTGGGAGATAGTGCTGCCTGCTTCTTTTTACAATGTCCATGAGAACAGGCATTTGCATGACACTTTTATAGCCAGTGTTGCAAGGTAGTTACATGCCAGATATTTTAAACATTCGTATGCCCCTTCATGCTTTGGCCACCATTCCAGAGGACATGCTTCCATGCTGATGATGCTCGTTTTTTTTTTTTTAAAAAGTTAATTAAATTTGTGACTGAACTCCTTAGGAAGAGAATTGTCTCCTGCTCTGTTTTACCTGCGTTCTGCCATATATTTCATGTTACAGCAGTCTCGGATGATGATCCAGCACATCTTTTTTTTTAAGAACACTTTCATAGCAGATTTGACAAAATGCAAAGAAAGTACCAATGTGAGATTTCTAAAAATAGCTACAGCACTCGACTCTAGGGTTAAGAGTAAAGTGTTATCCAAAATCTCAGAGGGACGAGGTGTGAAGCATGGTTTCAGAAGTCTTAAAAGAGCAACACTCAGATATGGAAACTGTAGAACCCGAACCACCTAAAAAGAAAATCAACCCTCTGCTGGTGGCATCTGACTCAGATGATGAAAATGAACATGTGTTAGTCCACTGAGCTTTGGATCATTATCGAGCAGAACCCACCATCAGCATGGATGCATGTTCTTTGGAATGGTGGTTGAAGCCTGAAGGGACATATGAATCTTTAGCGCATCTGACACGTAAATATATTACAACGCTGGCTACAACAGTGTCATGCGAACGTCTTCTCTCACTTTCATGTGAGCTGGGAAGTGGGCAGCATTATCGTCTGCCAATTGTAACCAAACTTGTTTGTCTGAGTGATTGGCTAAAGTAGGACTGAGTGGCTGTGTAGGCTCTAAAGTTTTATATTGTTTTATTTTTGAATGCAGTTATTTTTTGTACATAATTCTTCATTTGTAAGTTCAACTTTCAGGATAAAGAGATTGCACTATCGTACTTCTATTAGGTGAATTGAAAAATACTATTTTGTTTTTTTTTCAGTGCAAATATTTGTAATAAATATAAAGTGAGTACTGTACACGTCGTATTCTGAGTTGTAATTGAAATCAATATATTTGAAAATGTAGAAAATATATAAAAAATGGTATTCTATTATTTAACAGCACAGTTAATCATCTGATTGTGATTAATTTTTTTCATCGTGTGATTAATCCTGATTAATTTTTTTCATCGCTTGACAGCGCTACTTCCGAGCCAACTACAGTTGGCTCTCTTGGACACTGCTGCAACCTGGTGCTGTAAAAGCAGAGAAGGATTTTTAAAAAACAAAACTAAAACCATCCTTTTTTGACAAAGGACCTCTTCTACTTCCTCTCCAACCTTTCCGCCGTATAAGAAGCAGAAAGAACTCATGCCAAATTTTTCAGACACTTTACTTCACTAACCAATATAATCTTCCACCTCAGCTGAGCTAAAATAAACTCCCTTGAGTCTGCATTACCCAGATCTGGGATAGAAGAGAGATAGAGATGAGTTGTTGGCATGCTGTTACCCAAAACATCTCCCAGTCTTCTCTAGTGGTCTTACAGTTACTCAGGGCTCTTTTTCACTACCAGGGAGATCGACGCTGTTGCAAATGATGCAGCAGGTGTCAATTTAGCAGGTCTAGTGAAGACCCTCTAAATCGGTGACAGAGCGCTCTCTGGTACTCCAGCTCCCTGAGAAGAGTAAGGTAAGTCAACTGGCGAGCGTCTTCCATTGATGCAGTGCAGTGAAGATACCTTGGTAAGTCAACCTAAGCTATGTCGACTCCAGCTATGTTATTCATGTAGCTGGAGTAGTGTAACTTAAGTTGACTTACCCCGGTAGTGAAGATAAACCTCAGATACCACAATCTAGGTAGACAGGCATTGAACCTTGTGGAACCCCACAAGATGTCCTTTGGGAGTGGATAAAAAATTGTCCACCGTTACTGAGTGGGATCTCTCAGAAAGAGAGGACTAGACATAGTTAATTATACCCATCCTAACAAAGCATTAAATAAAACATTTTTGTCAGATATGCTTGTTAAAATAAACCAGGCATACTACGCTGTGTTTTCCTTTTTAGATTTATTGTCCAGAATAGACTTGGATGAACTGATGAAAAAAGATGAGCCACCACTTGAGTTTCCCGATACTCTTGAAGGATTTGAGTATGCCTTTAATGAAAGTAAGTAGAATGTGCTTTGTGGAGATTCTACTTAGAAATTGTATAATATTAATAGATTGTTAGAAAATGGATTATACCTTGTAAAACCTTGCTAGAATTTCATAGTTTTTTGTTAAAAAATATAATTTTATCCTTAAATATAACTGTTACGCTGTTTGGAGTGGTCGTGACCATGAGTGCCTACCTCAGAGCGGACTGTCAAAAACAGGGCAAACACCTCAAACTGGTGGTGTGTCCTATAATTAGATTTTACTAAGACAGTAACAAATATGAATTCCTGGATCACTATAACAGTCTTACCATGGAATCACAGATAGACAGAGTCTAACTGGACTCAGACAAACTGGACTTAGTGATAAATAGTCACTTACACCAAAAAACACACCACATTCAGGTTGTTTCCAGTCATTTATCCCAGATCAGTTGGTACCCTAGATCTTGCACCAAAGCCACAACGTGTAGCCAATCCTGTAATAAACTATGTGATATTTTATTAACTAGGAAAAAGAAATGACACAGTTATTTACAGGTTAAAGCAAGCAAACAAATACACACAAGTGAGTTACTATCTAAATCCTAAGAGTGACATAGTTGTTTGATCAAAGTATCTTTCAGGGAGACTCAGGAGCCAACCCCGGGGATCTCTGGCTTCAGTTTAGAATCTCTGGCCATTCAGAGTTCAGGGATTTTTATTTCTTTCCCCCAGAGCTCAAGATGATGGGACAAGTTCACATGCACGTCCCCTCTTCATGGGTGTGGGGGGAGCAATAAACAAAGTAATTTCCACAATGGTGGTTCTGGTATCTATGGGCCTTATTCTGTTGAGCAGGAGATAACACCTCCTGTGGCAAACTAGTATTTCACATTTGGTAATGTTTCTCTCCTCACTGTCCGGGTTTACCATTTCAGAGCAAACACTTTTACATTTGCAGACCATACATTTAAATATTACCTGATAACATGGGATATAGATATTATAAGTGAGATTAATGCATGCAGCAACATACAAGAATTTCATAGGCTAAACACTAAATACAGTCTTATAAGACTAATACCTATTTTGAGCAAAACCAACATACAGGTGACCTGATCTGGTTTCTGGCTATGATGTTGTCAGTTCTTAGCTAATGCCTGCAGATTGGGCAAGAGGTGGCATCTGGCCTACCAGCATCACAATAATGCTTTTGGAAATCTAGCTAAGTAATTTCAAATTTTGTAGATTTGTCAAACAGTTCTTGGTCCAACACGTTGTTCCATCATTTAGATTTGTACATGATATACCTATGTAGATTGTTCCAACTTCCTTTCTTTCAATATGAAATATTTGATACAAAAATTCTAAAAATTATTTCTAAAGGTATTTATTTTTAACGTTTAAAATTAAATCAGTTTCCTTGCCACTAGTAATATTTTACTTAGACTCAATTTACTCGTTGATGGAGAAAACTATTATTAATAATTTAGATAGCAATTTATGCATTTGAGTTAAACTTGAAAATTCCATGTCTGCTGATGGGAATATAGTTCTTCAGAAGGGAATGCTCTGGGATAACAGGATAAATCTCTGAATTAATAATGGGACGCTGTCTTTTACTATAGGTCACAAGTGTGAATCTAGGCTACGTTAGGAGAGACCACAAGTTACCACCATCTGTTTGGTGATGTATGTTAAATAAGTTGGTGGCTTTTATAATTGTCTAATATCTACATTATAAAATCCATCATCACAGTTGGTACCCATATTATCAATCTCAGATGAGAAATGGAGGCTAAAGAAATATCAGATTCCCAGAAGGGGTCCCTACAAAACTGTTTGAAACCTGTAGTAGGGCAGACTGGGAAGTTTACACTCCTATTGCCATGCAGTGCCTGTTCTGTGAATAGAGAACTTTAGTTTCTAATGCTGTCGATTTTACACCTTCCACTTTTAAGGGAGTGGGGGGGGAAAGCTTTCCTTTAAATGATAGTCATTTATGCAACACTTAGCTTTTTAATATCCTGATGGCTTTCAAAGGAAGGTACTTAGAGACTAAAAGTGTCATGAAAGTGATGCTCTTTCTTTGATGGGAGGGGTTAACACTGTCACTTTTCAGTTTTTTTTTTTTTTAAGATACGTACAGCCTCTACTATTGTCTGTCTGCTCTACTGACTTCAGAGTTAATGGTGCACATGTGGTTTCTAAAAGGAGAGGGGCTGAAATCTGAGTGGGGAGGGATGATTTAGAATTATATTATTAAAAGTTCCTTCACTAATGTAATAGCCTGAGTGACTTCCTTAGGGAGTAACAAACACTACAGCATATGCTTCTGGTTAAGGTATTGCCAGAGAGGGATATGTTTTGCTCTGATATTTATAATTTTTATGTCATCTGTATGTTTCTATTTATGAAGAAGTAAGTAAGTTGTTTTATTTTCTGCTTTGTAGAATTTGAGAAGATGGGAGTTTCCAAACATTTTAGGAATATTTGAAAATAAACTACAGTTCTTACTAGATATTTGCTATGATTCCTTAGGGAGAGAGGAACTTCATCAGTAACCTGCTTTAAAACAAGCTATACTGAATAGTAACTAGCTAAGAAGGAACAACTGAGCCTAGAAATTTAAAATATGTAGAAGTCTTAGAGTATGGTGATTCCATGAAGAGTGGGATTTTGGGACCTGAGATATTGGATATGAACTTGGGAAGGAACATTTCCCTGGAGGTTAGTAATCGGAAAAATATACTGAAACTGAGGTAATGGCAGGGCTGAGAGAGTCAAACCTCTTCTATTATTAAATGAGCAGGTTTATAGGCAGGTACACTGAAGACAACAGAAAGCTCTCATATGTTTTGTTTGCAGCTTCAGGAGTTTTCAAAACTAATCTTACTCCTTTTAAATAACATTTTCACGCACAGAATTCTTT
The DNA here is from genome assembly GCF_965152235.1 of Eretmochelys imbricata. NCBI lineage: Eukaryota > Metazoa > Chordata > Testudines > Cheloniidae > Eretmochelys > Eretmochelys imbricata. Next base: position 60,042,131 of record NC_135576.1, on the reverse strand, counting down.
ATCAAAGCTTAGAATTCACAAGGAGATATCAGCTGAGTTAATGTCTTTGTCTTCACGTTGCAGAGGAGGAAAAATCCTGCTAATAAACCATGCTTCTGTCATTCAGATATTTCAACATTTTACGATAAATGTTTAAATATTGTTGCTTTTAATCACTTCTCTTGTTAAACGCAACTTTGTGACCATAACATTTTATGTTTTTTATTTTGGCTAATAAGTTGAAATATAACTGGTAAAATATCTGATATACTTCTCCCTACCCCAGTCTACTTCTTTGTGGGTTGCCATTTTATTCCTCAGTCATCTCCATCTAATCCCTTCCTTCATCTGTAGCTGAATGTGCTACTTCAGCTATGAAGCTAAGAGACTGTAATGTTGCTCTACAAAAAAAATTGCTGTGGTGTGCACATACTACTTGGACGTGCTGCATCATTTTTCTACTATTAGCTCATGGTGCAAGAGTCCCAAGGTGTGTCCTGAACTAAGGTCCCCCTCTTGATTGCATTGGGGTGCTGAAGCATTTGACTTGTAACTGAAACTATGTTTTGGCGATTAAGAGCTTAATTTTCAAAAACTCTTTTCCTTTTTGCATTGCAATGTGCCACTCATAGTTTTTTTACACGTGCAATTTAATTGAGTACAAATGAGTAATAGTTGGTATATAGTTACCTGGTCGGTTGGTACAAATCAGATTGTTTGCTATTCAGCTGCTAATTCTTCATTTTGCTGCATACTTTTAGGGACTCAAATATTAGTTGTATAACAAGTTGTCAGGCTGAAATTTGGGCCTGAAGCTCAGTATGTCACCTTTTATGCTCCACTTGATTCAGAGGTGAATATGAGCTAGAAGTGAATGTGATGGTGGTCTTGCTGCGGTCCATTTGGTTTAAGTGCCCTACATTGTAATAAGGGAGGGAGAAAGAATAATGTGGTATATGAATGAAAGTGGTTCTGCTTTCAGATGAACATTGTCTTTTGCTTTCCATTGTGAATTGTTACCTCTGCTTTTAAAACTCTTAAAATGTATATTTAAAGCTAATATTATTGTTTCTTTTATAGAGGGGCAATTAAGGCATATAAAAACTGGGGAGCCATTTGTTTTTAACTACCGTGAAGATTTGCATAGATGGAACCAAAAGCGCTACGAAGCTCTTGGAGAGGTATATGCTGTGTGTGTGTGTGTGTGTGTGTGTGTACACTGTGTGCTGTAGTTTTCCTCTGTGTACTAAAATATAGATAGAAATGAAATTATTTTAATTACCAATTGTTTTTTAAAAAAAAAGTTCTGCATTTTAATGCTCTAACAATAATTTAAATTATTTACTGTATAATTTATAATGTTGCAGTTTAAGTCCTGGCCTACATCCTTGGACCCTCTTTTGTGTTTAAAGTAGAATATAGTTTGGACCGTACAAACAGAAAAGAGACAAGGTGGGTGAAAGTCTTTCTTTCACCAACAGAAGTTGGCCCAATAAAAGATATGTCAGCCACCTTGTGTCTCTAATATCTGGGACCAACACAGCTACAATAACACTGCAAACAAACAGAAAAGAGTATTTTTCATATTGTATGATAGCATTTTTTAAAAGATACATAATTTCTCTAAGTTTCCTCTCCACCAGCCAGAGCACAGGTACTAAACTTCTGTGACTCCATTTTCCATATGGAAGAGATGTACTAGCTGAATCTGCTGATTTCTCTTGTTGTCTTCAGCTGGTGGAAAGAGCGATCAGGCTTGTTAAAATAAATGTTTGGATTTGACCATTTTTGTTTTGGCAAATGGTTTTTTCACATCTTTTACTTTGTTAGGATTCGTTAGTTTGGAATAGGATGCTTCAATGTTGTTTTCTTTCCTTTTGCTTACTGAAGTATTCTTTAGAGATGTGATGAATTTGCTCTGTCTAATACCTCTTTCAGTTGTGCGAGAAAGTGGCCTTCCAGTTTGTGTGTCGTGCTACTTATGCATGGGAAGCTGTAGCATTGAGTTGACATGAAAGGATACTTCTGGCCACAGGGGCTGTAAGAACATGCATGTCTGGGTCTGTACTGCTCTGCCCCGCTTGTTTCTGCCCAATAGCAGAGACCAGTTTGAGCACAGTGACCTGTCAGTATGTTGGTCCTGCTGTAGTCAGTGGCTTTCCCTGAAGAGGAATTCTTTGATGCACAAATTGGTGCTGTTTTCTCAGAGACTGTCTTTTGTTGTCCATTCTTGGGAGGGACCATGGCACTATCAACAAAAAAAACTGTGATCATCCTTTGCCTCTGCTCCTCATTCATTGGCTGTTTTGCCTGGCTGTGGGATCAGGCCCATTTTTTGAAATGCTTTGCTCTCCATTTCCTCTTTCTGTATACTTAACTCAGATTACCGAGGGATGTATTTGATTGTGAACATGTTTAGAAAACATTTTGTCTTTTTGAAATTTCCTTTCTGTTCAAGTGTAACCACGTTAAAATATTAAACACAACAGCCCAAAACCGACTGTGCCAAGATAAATAGTATAAATTATCTTGAACAGGTTTCTGTGACTGCATAATGAGAAATGTACTTAAATTTATCAGTTTTTTAAAAATTCTCTGCTGCTTGTGATGATGCCAAGGGTACATTTATTAAGACTGAACATACATATAATCATGGGGTGTTTTCTAGTTATAACAGGATTTTTGTATATTATGAGAAATTCTGTAGACATTGACTAAGTGGGCTCAAGCAAAGGGTAGAGAGCACAAGTCACAAAAGTGATTGTTTGCTCCTGTACCTGATTGATTGGATAGCATAGACAATACTCCACTTCCTCTAACTGAGCCCTGGTAGAATGAATGGCGTGTGATCTGAGGAGCTAAACACAGTCAAAGTAGAGATTGCTTAGTGTAGCAGTTGGGACAAGTCTAGGGACTGTGCAGAAAGGAAGGATGCCGTTCCTATAGAAACTGAGGAATGGAGAGGAAGGGGAGGAGGATACAGGAGTTAAAAAGGAGATGTGTGTGTACACACACACACACACACGCACACACACACACACCCCCCCCCCCCCCCCCTAAAATATACATAGTATTTATTTTATGTAACATAAAACATAAATAGTGCACCATCGTGCAAGAAAAAACACATAATTTATATGGCAGAGAAATATAAATTATAGAAAACCTAAATCAGAAAATTTCTATGAGATTACCTAAATAATATGTATTAAAAGTTTTGTTACACTTACCACAGAAAGTTTTGTCTCACCACAGAAGTCAGGGGTCATGTGCAGAGTTTAGGTTCAATTTATTATAGAGTTGTTAGAACCTTTAGTGTGCAGGTACAGGGTTAATATTTTTGCAAATGCAAATATTTAGAATTATGAGTATGATTAATCATAATTAAAATAGGATATTTTTCTCCAGATCTCTTTTAAGTTAAAGAACAGCTTTGTCTCAGCAGCATTAAAAATAAGCTTTTACCTGCTACTAATTTTCTCCATAGTTGCAAAGACGAGCATTGTTTATTTGAACTACTAAGAGAATGGAGCTGTTTACGTAGTATAAATGAAAGTGTAGACAAATGGTTGAGGACCTGTAATGAGGAAGGGAGCATTAAGCAGTTTGCATTTGGAAGGACAGAAGCTTAAATTAACCAAATTCTGATGATAGGTTGCATGTGCACCTGAAGGCATTTGTGGCCCAGTCCAGCAACCCTTACTCGGGTAAATAAGCTGCTGGATCAGCTTCCAAATAAAATCTGCATGTGGGCAGTAGAAATTCTTTTCCAACTACAGTTATGAATTCGTTATCACTAAACATTTCAGATGCAGTCTGACTAGGTAGCCCTTATTACAACAAACTAAATATGCACTGTTCAGCATGGCAAAATGATGCTTGCATTCCTTTGTCACCTATGTGCCTAGTTTGTTGTGGTGTGTTTTTTTTTTTTAAATGGTGGGAACACCTCCCTTTACTGAGATAGCATAAAGTAAATCAAGAGTGGTGGAATATTTTTCTGAATTTAGTTAATATGTCAAGAATATGCCATGAATCTACAAAGAATGTAGAATTTTTCATCATGATATGGAAGAATGTTCATCACTTATGCATAGCATAGCCTTGAGTGAAAAACATAATCAATCCTTTGAAGTGTTAAAATCATCCTTGTATTACATAATCATATGATTCAATCCCATATCTTTTAAATTGTGTCTTGATTTTAATTTTGCATTCTAGTGGACCTGCTGCTGCTTCTACTGTGTTTCTATTTAGTTGTGTTGGCTTAAGGATATGAGGCAAAGCTGAGGGCCATCAGCTCTTCAACCAGTCATGAACTGCAAGAAAATGCCAACCACACTGATTATCCATGCTTAAATAAAAGTTATTTAAAAAAAATCTGTTAAAAATAACACTATTGGTTGCAAAGTCAAGCACTTAAAATTTAGGAAATGCCAGAATCATTCACATTCTTTTCCCTGGCCCAATTACTATTCATTTTCTTTCATAGTGGCAGTTCATTGTCATCATAAACTATGAATAGACATTGGTCTAGGGAAAGAGCATGTGAATGGCATATAACCTGGAAGTTAATGCACTCACGTAGGATGGGGAGACCCAAGTTGAAGTCTCTACTTCACTGACTGTTTTATTTATAAAATTTGGAACAGCTTCAACAAGAAAGATTCTGGAGCGAGCCCCTCAGTATATCCCATAACCCAGTGGCTAGGACACTCTCTGGCTATGTGGAAGACCTATATTCAAATCCCTTCTGCACATCCGGCAGATGGGGGAATTGAAACCACATCTCCCACATTCCAGGTGAGTGCCCTAACCACTGGGCTGAAAGTTATAAGGAGGAGGCAGTGGAACCGGCACCATTCCCACCTCCTCTTCCTCAGGCCATTTTGTGAATGGAATCTCAGTCCTGGGCGGGGAGGGAACTCTGCTCTCTGAGTTTGTGTCAAAATTGTGATTGGTTTTGTAGGACTGAAAAATGGATTTTCAGCAAATAAACTATTGTAGGAAAAATCCTATTCAGCCCCTGGAGCCCCAGGATGAGCATGCTCTATGGATGGAGCATGTGCAAGTCAGTTGGCAGAATTTGTGAGGGGATGGAGATTGTTCTGTGCAAAGAATTAAGTTGCCAAGCTCCAACAAGTCTCTAATTAGTATATGTTGAACTACATTTTTTTTTTCCCCCCCAGAGGCTCAAAACTTAGCTAAATTTGGGTGAATTTTCACAGGGACAGTAAAAGCGCATCCCTGGCACAAAAGCAATCCCTTGCCAAATTTCAAGTCCCGGCCAAAAGACATGGTGGTGCTAGAGTTTCTCAATGAGACAGTTTTCTGAATTTTTTTAACATGTGCACAACAATGTGTTTTTTCCATTCTCAGATATGACTGAACTGTTTTAGTTGAAATGTAAATTCATTCTAAGGCAGACACGTAACATGGCTAATTTCATCCCAAATGGCTAAAGTTTGACAAAATTATAAGTAACTGAAAATGGAGTGTTATGGAAAGTGGAGGGCAACCTTAACTATAGGCTCTATTCCCTGCACCAGCCCAATAATATATTTCTTTGCAATTGGATTCCTTTTTTCTCCCTCTTTTCTGCCCCTGAAATAAAAAGGCTTGTTTTCAAACAAATGGCTTTAATAATAGATAGGGAGTGAGAGGTGCAGAGGGGGGAAAAAACCCTCTAAATAATCAGCAGGTGTTTAACTTTTAATAGTCTGTTTACCGTGAACTTTGTTTTTTGGTGAGTAAAAAAGGTGGAGAGACAATTAGTCATTTTTTGGTCTAATAGCTATTCAAAGAATGAAGACCACTAAAGAAAAGATGCATTTATGTTTAAATTTAAGTCTTAGCTGGGTGCAGTATTCATTTGCATATGTTAAATCCACTTCTGAAAATCTGATGTTTGGAAAGACTTTTACTTGAAGAGATTATGTCAGACGTGCATCAGTGAATTCTTCTAGTCTGTAGGCAGCAATTGGCGGAAGGTTCATCATAGTGACATGACAGTACGCAGGGTTCAGAGAGAGTTTCATAATTATTGTTAGCACGTTTCTTGAAAGAAGTGATGAGAGTCTCATAAAACCCAGATGGGAGTATGTTACATTGTTGATAAATGTGTTTTTACATTTTAAAATTGAAAAACAGTGAAAAACAGAAAAGATACAGTAAGGCAGATGGTTGTTTATATAACTACTGGCAAGTTGCTGTGATTTGAAGAATGTTAGTTACAGTTAAAAAACGGGGGGGAGGAGTGTGTGTGTGTGTGTGTGGGGGGGGTGTTTCAATGGGTTAGTCATGAGTTTCTTAAAATAAAACCTTCAGAAACTTTATCTCAATCAGAATCAGTTCCACTCTCGCCATCCTAAGTCTTGCATCCTAGGCTGACATTGAGTATGTCAGCACTTAGCAGACTTTTGCACATACCATTTTCATGCAGTTGGAAGACTTGAGGATAAAAATCAAGTGTGAAATCTTCAACTGTTTAATAGCATGGTCATGATAGATTTGAGTACCATGTAATTTCTTTCATAGTTTTTTTTTTCTTTTTAGGTTTTTCTCTTTTGAAATAACTTCTATCTAAATATAGTTTTACCTCGGCTTTTTATTGCTTCTAATAAAAAAGCAGATATTAATTGCACAGCAAAGTTTTATTTGCCATATTCATTGTTCACATTGCCTTACAATGAATAGAACATCTAATACCAGAAACATCAGTGTACACAGAGGAGAAAAAAGAAGTGAGGATATAAAGTCTGTCCACTATTTGTGGGAGAAAAGGTGAACAAAAGCTGCTTTTCTATTAGATAGATGGAAAGTAGAAAAATTTTAAAAGAGCAGTTCTTAAACAGAACACAAATCAACATAGTGTGGTGGTGAAAACACACTGATTTCATCTTCACTAGATGGTTCCATTTCAATGATTCCATTTGATTGTGTGTGTGTGTGTGTGTGTGTGTGTTTAGTGTCCTTTTTCCATCAAGAATCATCAGAAGCTTTTGTGTAGAGGACACCTCCCACTGCAGAAAAATGTCATATTACTTTACCTGGAGTTTTCTAGAAACAGGATAGATGTGGAGAACCCCTTCATCAATAAAATATTTTAAAATCCATTTATATTTATTATTCTCCTCCTTTGTTGAGTTGCAGAACTCAGGGAAAATTAGTGAAATGTTGTTTACATTTTTAATTCCTTTACTAGATTTTCTCCTGGTTCCTAGAATCAATAAAATTAACCAATGCAGTACCTTTAGCTGCAGACTTCTTTTTTCAGTTTTCTGGGAATATCTTGAGATTTACAGTAACCTTTGATGTTCCAGATACAACAGAATAGGAATTTTGTTTTATACATCTACCAGCTGTGCAGAGTCTTTCCTATGGGGATCTTGATATTAGCTCTTCCTTCGTTCAGGCATGTTGTTCTATATGCTGATCTGCCCACTGGAGGATTGCCTTTCTGTTTTAGCAGTCTAATTTACTGTTTAATGTTAATGGTGGCGAGTTTAAGTAGCAGAGTTTATAGTTTATTATCAAGAACCTGGAACTTGCTTTGTACAGTGGATCGTATTCCTGTACATTTCACAATTTGTTCACGGCTGAGGAATTTACAGTAGAATTCATTCCTTGATTTAGAATTATGCATCAGAATCTTAACTTTTCATTTAAAAAGAGAGACAATTCTATTACTTTTTGTTGTGCAGATAATCTTCCAAAAGTAAATCATTGTACTGTTGTGTTCCTGAATCAGCAATCTGCCTGATGCAGTTTTCAGAAGTGGGAACTGCTCCATTCATATCAGTGGGGTGTTAACACACAAACTCAGTGACAATTAAATGTAAACATCAGCTACTTCAGTGCTGTCACTGAAGCAGAAATACCCAGTTAATGTACTTGCTGTTGTTGGATATGGGGAACAGGAGCAGGTGGACACTGTCACAGGTTGGTTAGGTCGAAAACAAAGTTCAAGCCCTCCTACCTCCACCCAAAGGATTTTTTAAGTTCCCTTACTGTCCATCCATAAGTGGGAGGGAAAGTAGAAAAGCCTCTCTTCCCTGGGGCCAAAAGCATCAATTGCTTCCTGCTTGCCAAAACTCCAAACTTACCTGTCTAGAAGCCAAAAGCTTTAGCTTGTTTTAACCTAGTTGCCAAAACCTCCAGCTTTCCTCTGACAACTTCTGCAGTGCAGTTACACATTGTCAGTATGAACTTCTCAGGCACATGGTAAAATAAAATGTGTTGTTTATTTTGATAAATTCAGTGGAAACTGCTGATAACATTATTGATTTTTACATTTAATTTAATTAACTGATGCTGCCATAGAATGTCCAGTCTGCCTTTCTAACGAGGGCCTTTGTAACAGTATTTAGGTTCAGCCACAGTTTATGGAAGTCTTGATTATATCTTTATCTCTGGTCTGATTTAAAACTTCCAGCAGTTTTCGAAGGGAGAAAAGCTGAGGTCTGGTCTTTATTACAGACCTATATCAGTACAACTACATTGTTCAGGGATGTGAAAAGTCTACACCTCTGAGTGACCTCTACTACCTCTGAGTAGTTATACTGACCTACTCCTCCCCCTGTTATACCAATAAAATAAAAACCAGCAGGACCTTATTAAAGGGGAAAAGGCAAAATACGAAATACCACATTTATTGTGAATACAGAAAGAATCATAGTAAGCAGTTAAGTTATAGTTGTAACATTCCATTCAATCTCATATTTATTCATTCACACACACACACAGACACACACACACGTTCTGCAAGGTTGTTATAATTACCAGCCTTAGAGTTGCTCATGCCAAGCCACTGGCCAGGTGGCCTGGACATGAGGAGGGAGCAGGGCCTCGTCAGATGCACATCTGGTGCTCCTGGAAGTTGGTTTGCAGAATCAGACCCCAAAGTTCTTACTTTCCAGAGTCCATTTTTATGGGAATTTCTTCCTATGTCAGTCTCTGGGAATTGCTTCATCATGCTGTTGCTGAATCAATCAGCAGATGTCACATTCCTGACGGCTCCGTGCTGCCAGATGTTATCTTGTTCTTTGGTTCTCCCATTCTTGAGGCTGTTGGGTGGATTCCAGTCTGCCCTCCGGGGGTCCTCTGGTTATTTCCACTTGACGCCTTCTTCAGCCGATGGACACTGGATTCTTAGACTGGCACCTCCCTGATCATTCAGTTATTATCCACAGCAAGCATCCATCCATAGATATCCTCTATTTCTATTTTAATCACAATTGTTAACAAAGCAAGATGAATAGAACAAAAGGGCGGGGAGTCTCTGGGTGCTGTTTCTATTGTTACAGAGTATTGCATTGAGTCTCTCTCTGTGTGAGTAGTTGTTGTTACAAAGAATTGCTTTGAGAACAGACTCTGTCTTAGAATGTACTAACACAATTAGCAGCTTGCAAGTTTCACACATAGAGGGAGAGAAACAGTACCAAAACCAAGAGACCTCTTAATTAGTAATACACTGGAATTTAAACTATGGGGAATCAAACTCATTTGTGATTTTAATACAGAACTTCTTTAATATGATCCAACACCCCCACCCCTGGCACCATGTAGACAGGGCTATGTCAGCAGGAGATCTCCTGCCGACACAGCTACCATCTCGTGGGGAGGTGGATTAACTACACCGACAGGAGAGCTCTCTACCGTTGGCATAGAGTGTCTTCATTAAAGCACTGCAGCATGCAGCTGGATCGGTGCAGTTGCGTTGATGCAGCATTTTAAGGGCAGATGTGCCCTGAGAAAATGAGTTCTCTGGCTGCTGTAAAATGGGACAGAAGCTTAATTTTTGTACTCCCCCATGTTTTAACCTCTTCCTGCTCAGGAAATTCAAGCAGTTCAAACCACTAATTTCAGCTCCCTCCCATTTCTCTGTCTCTGCCATTTCAGCAGTGGTGGGCTTAGTCTGGGCTGGCTAGGGGAAACACATCCCTTGGACTCTTCTGCAGCACCTCCCTTGCTGTGTGCCCCTCATCTGTGTGAGCTGTGTGTGTGGGGTGAGGGCGGGGGAGTGCCTCTCCTCTTGTGCGGTGGCTCATTGGCTGGTGTGGCGGGTTCGGTCACAGAGATATCCTTGGGACTGTTGCCTGGTGTGCTGAAATTACCTCTGAGCCTGTTTTCCTTGCCAGCTTGGGACTCCAGAACCCTGCCTTGTTGAGCCACACACGCTAGCCTGCTGCAGCTCAGAGTCTGGGCCACGCCCCCAAAGCTGCAGACTTTAAACAAAAACAGCTTAGCAAGTTACCGCTCCAGCACCCAGTTCCCAATGGGATCCAAACCCAAAATAAATCCGTTTGACTCTTTATAAAGCTTATACAGGATAAACTCGTAAATTGTCCGCCCTCTATAACACTGATAGAGAGATATGCACAGCTGTTGCTCCCCAGGCATTAATCACTTACTCTGGGTTAATTAATAAACAAAAGTGATTTTATTAAGTATAAAAAGTAGGATTTAAGTGGTTTCAAGTAATAACAGACAGAACAAAGTAAGACACCAAGCAAAATAAAGCAAAAACACTCAAGTCTAAGCCTAACACATTAAGAAACTGATTACAGGTAAATATCTCACCCTTAGAGATGTTCCAGTAAGCTTCTGTCACAGACTAGATGCCTTCTGGGCCCAATCCTTTCCCCTGGTACAGTCCTTGTTAGTTCCAGCAGACATCTCAGGTGGTATGCAGGGGCTTTCTCATGACTGGTTGCCTTTGTCCTGTTCCCCACCCCCTTTTATAGCTTTGGCACAAAGCGGGAATCTTTTGCGTCTCTGAGTCCCCACCCCTCCTTCTAAAAGTATGAGATTTAAGATGGATTCCAGTATAGTGACATGGTCACATATCCTGTGAGACCCCAGCCTCCATTCTTCCTGGACTGGCCCACACATACACAGGAAGGTTTGCAAGTAAACAGAGCCATTTATAGTTCATTGATTCTGAAGCACCCTTAATGGCTTCCACTTAATATGTTTACATCAGTAATACAAGTTTATATCTTATTCTCCTAAATTCGGACGTAGAAATAATACATGCAAATAGGATGAACACACTCAGTAGATTATAAACTTTGTAATGATACCTTACAAGAGACCTTTTGCATAAAGCATATTCCAGTTATTTACATTCATAACCATATTTTCATAAAGCATATGGAGTCCGACGTCACAGCTGGTTGTTAAAGTGCTGTAGAAGCCAATTGCTCCTGCAAATCCATGTAAGCTACTATATGATCTGTTGTTGTTGTTGTTGTTTCCACCAATGTTACCTCCTCTCCTTTTTAGTTTAGTGTTAGAACTGGGTTTCTGGTTATGCTGTTAGTAATAAGAGTGTTGTAATAATCTTTTGGGGAAAGAATTTTTCCCCTCATCACTGAATCAGCCATGGGGAGGTTTGGGAACTTTTGCTTTCCTCACAGCAACCTGGAGGTCTGGTAGGTAGGGTACCTTTTATGTTAGTGGTGTAACGTTTGATTGTGGGTCTGTCTTACATCAACAAAGAAATGAAAACATTTTTAAAAATAAGTAAATGTCATAGTAAAAACAGAAAAGTTGGCACAGAAACTCAGGGAAGGTATAATTCCTAATATTTCTTTTAAGCTTCTATTTTTGAAAATTGACTGAATTTCAATTTGGAGTCCCTTCAGTTTCTACTGTGGTTTACAGCAGCACATATGGCTAGTCACTTCACTCTTTTATTCCAGAACAGTGACATATTTTTCTTTGAGACAAAGTTTGACACTTCTAGAAACTTGTTAGCTGGTCATAGTCAACACCAAGGGAATCTAAGGTTGGTCACAAAGACCTTGTAGGTTTTTTAAAGTGTTAAACCTTCTCTACACTAGTGTTGGAAGAAGTTTCTTAAAATGTGTTAGCTAGACACATTTATAAAGTTGGTATTTTCCTTGTCTAGACATGCCCTTCATGTCCCAGTCATTGACCTAATAAACTGTAATACTGGTGGCTAAAGCAAAGAGGGCAAATTTTGAATGTGAAAAGGTGAGAGTGCTGAGTTCAAGGAGTCTCCTTCCAACTGGAGTTCTTGCCAGTAATGTCTTTTCACATTAGCCCCTAATTCCAGCCCCCACTTGCTGAAGGAAGGCCTCCCCTACCCCCCCACTGGGACCCGTTCTATCCAGACAGCTTCTGTCATTGTTGTCATTTTTAGAATGGAGATGTTGAGCCTGTCATTCCCAGCTCCTGTGACCTCATCTTGCCTCTGGTTTTGATTGGATAGATTGAGGGAGGGAATTTTGCAATGGGTTTTGTTTTGCAAGGGCTTTGGGTTATTGGAAGGCGGATGGTTTAAGTCCAGAAACTGAGTAAATGAATACTGGATAGATCAGTGGTTTGATACTATGATGATGGTTGTTAGAGAAAAACCTAAGACTGGATGTTGTTCCTGGAAACAGAGAACAGAACTAAAAGGTTAGTAGAAAACCTCTAAGTGGGTACCACTTACATTAGTTCTTGGACCCATAATATAGTATTTAATATTTTAGCATAACACAATTGGCGAATGCCACCAATTACATAGCAACCACGTGGGAGAACTGACCTAAACTGCAGAATGACTCTAAAAAGTTACTAGAGTGGGCTTCCTACAAAGAGATAAGATTTAATATTAATATGTGTATAGCGTACTTAGCTGTCTCCCAATTTTATATTTTTCTCTATCTGGTAGAAGCAAATCTATTTTTTAAAAAAAAGTAGCTGTAATGGTAGAAAATTAAATATCAATTCACAGGTCAACAAAGAAAATGCTGGGCTTGTTGATGCTGACCTGAATGCATATATGAGATTAATAATATGTAATGCTGGTGCACTACATAGCCTTGATATGACAACATTTTGAATGCTATGTGTAGTTCTGGTTGCAACAGTTTAGAGCAGTGGTTCTCAAAGCCGGTCCGCCGCTTGTTCAGGGAAAGCCCCAGTGCACTGGACCGGTTTGTTTACCTGCCACGTCTGCAGGTTCGGCCGATCGCGGCTCTGACTGGCTGCGGTTTGCTGCACCAGGCAATGGGGGCTGCGGGAAGGGCGTGGGCCAAGGGACATGCTGGCCGCCCTTCCCGCAGCCCCCATTGCCTGGTGCAGCGAACCGCAGCCAGTCAGAGCCGCGATAGGCCGAACCTGCAGACGTGGCAGGTAAACAAACCGGTCCAGTGCACCGGGGCTTTCCCTGAACAAGTGGCGGACCGGCTTTGAGAACCACTGATTTAGAGGATGAAAAACAAAGAAAATACGAAGTGCAGTAAAAGTAAGATAAAGATTGTAGTCCAAGACTTTCACCTTTGTATAGACTAGGAAAAAGAGACTTGTGCAACATATTCTTAAGCTACACCTACCTTGTTTCTGGATGTGGGTCCACGCATATGGTTGTGCCAGAACCCACTTGCCATCCATATCTAAACCCCAGAAACATAGGTTTCAAGACATGTCTGGGGAAAGAATTTTTAGTAGACCTGAGGGGTGTGGATATGAGTGTGCCTCGGGTGGTGGCATGGCCTCACACCCATGACAGTGTGTAGTGAGGACGGGGCTAAAGGGCGTGTTCTGTGTCCTGAGTTCAGGAGTCCTCCAGCTCCCCAAGAAGAGTAAGGTAAGCCGACGGGAGAGCATATCCCGTTGACACAGCTCAGTGAAGACACCGGGGTAAGTCGACCTAAGCTATGTCGACTCCAGCTATGTTATTCAAGTAACTGGAGTAGCGTAACTTAGGTCAACGTATACAAGTAGTGAAAACAAGCTCTAAAAGAGGAGATGATTTTAAAACACAAACAAAAATTAAGCCAACAGGTGTCAGCAAAGACCATGGAACAAATATCAGATCAAATCACATTAACAGCATATGCTGCACTCCTTACAAATCCCTGTTTTGTTTTTTAAATTTCTCTCAAAAGATCTTGAGATCCTATTTGTGATCAGTCAACTCAGAATCTAGAATATCACATCTATGAGTTGTTTGAATTGAATTACTTTCAATAGAAAAAGCAAGAAATCCCTTAGAGGTAATGTCAATTCCATCCGAATGAATTGTCCAGCCACACTATAATCCAAGTGAGGTCTTTTGTGGATTTTAAAAACGCTATTGATTTTTTTTTTTTAACTTGCAGTGAACAGAGCCTTTAGAAAGACCATTCAGCTTTTAGGTTTTTTTGTTGTGTTGTTTTTTGTCACCAGTGCTGAGGTAAGCCTGTGTCCAAGAGCAGTATGTCAAAATGTTCCTTTGCATCTTTCATTGTTACTTATTGGCAGGTTTGTCACTTAAGGGTCAAAATAAAGCTCATTCAACCAAAGCTATGGCAGCAACAGTAGCAAGCCCTGAGTCAATCCTACCACATGAGATTTGCCTCAGGGCAGTCAGTTGGAATTCATTGTGCATTTTTCACTGAACGTTGTTGACCTAATACTGCAAATTGAAAATTTGTGGGCTGATTTCTATATGTTAAAAAAGCTGTTTGTTCAGTTATTTATTTTAAGTGCTTATTCTCAGTTAGGACACACATCTTGTTAAACAATAAATCCATAACTTGGATGGGTTTTTCTGTTAGTGGGTTTTATACTTGTTTATTTTCAAACTTTAGAGATAAAACACCTAACCTGCGTATTCTGCCTTGAATTCTCTGTAGTTGTGAAAGTTAAACCTGAGGTTGAACTTGAATTCCCGAAAATAGTGTCCTTCATAGATCCATTAATGATCCATTTACTTAAGAGTTAAATTACTCTAGAGCTATAAGTTACTAAGTCAAGGCAGAACTGACAGTTGGAAACCTTTGAGAAGCCTGGAGAGAGGGAAAACTATTCTCTTTCTGTGCATGTACAGAGTCAGCTAGCAGAATATGCTACTATCAGAAAAGTCCACTTATAGGTAAATGGTAATGATTTCATATATATGTGGAATTATCAGCCAAGACAATATTGTTGGGCAGGTACAAGTATTTTTTTATTATGTGATGGTCTCACAGTATGAGAATGTGTATTTGATCATTCAAGTTTAATAGTTTGAATGCTTTCTCTAACAGAAAAAAAATCTTAAATTTTCATTTAGTTCAACTCAAAGCATAGTAAATCATGTTTGAATTTTTAAAGATAGAAATATTCAATTCAATATTTTGAACAGTACTTTCTTGAGAGCATTTATTTTAATTGTAATTTCCCTCCTTTTTTTAAACACTGCATGTTTGTTTGTTTAGGAGATTAAATTTGCATTACAGTTTATGAGCCATAAGTAGGCTTGGAAGGATTAATTTTTTATCGCTAAATGTTGATAAACGTTGATTTCACCAGACACATACAAACTGATATAAATACATTTCTATCCATAATAATTGAAATGTACAGATAGGCAAAATAAGAAAAATGCTGCTTGAGAATTTATTAGTTTGATTTTTGGATATTTGCGTTGTATATTTTGTCATATGATGCTGACAATTTTGTTTTAACAGTTATAAATCTTTAACTTTTTAATATCAACATATATTGTAATTAAGTATTTATTTAATGACTCCCCCCATAATTTTGCAAACTGAAAATTTTAATTGATAGAATTTGAAAAAAAAAGCCTAAAAATAAATATTGATGCTATTTGTCAAATATACAAAAACAAAAATCAATTTCTGCCAAACCTAGCAGAAGTAAAGTGTTGTTACCCAAGTTATATATGGAAATGTAGAGAAGTAAAGTAAGAATAACAATCTGGAAAATACCATAGGTATGAATGATTTGCTAGGTTTTCTTTCTAATCTTATGTATCTATTATTTGCCCAACTCGTTAGAGCAGTGGTGGGCAACCTGCGGCCCATCAGGGTAATCCTCTGGCAGGCTACGAGACCATGTTTGCATTGACCGTCTGCAGGCATGGCCACCCGCAGCTCCCAGTGGCTGCGGTTTGCCTTTCCTGGCCAATGGGAGCCATACGACGTGGTGGCCATCATGTCTCTGCACCCCACACTCCTCCCCACAACTCCCATTGGCCGGGTACGGTGAACCGCGGCCACTGGGAGCTGCAGGCTACCATGCCTGCGGATGGTCAATGTAAACACTGTCTCGTGGCCTGCCAGTGGATTACCCTGACGGACCACAGGTTTCCCACCACTGCTCTAGAGTCTGGTCATGAATAAAATTATTTAAAGGAAAATTATGACTGACGGACTGAGTTCTCCACCCTGCAAATATGTATTTTGAATGCTTGATTTAAAAATAAAACTAATGTTCTGACAAGGTCCCTTTCAGTCCCAAACATAACCCTACACATCCTTGGAAACAGAAGTCTTCTGTCCACTGAATGCGTATAACAGCCAATACTCCTCATCCTTGACATGGAGTGATGATGGATTATTTTTGTAATGTAAACACTTTTCCACAAGGAACATGACAAAGGCCAACTTATTTCATGTAGACCTATGAATAGTCATCAATTGGTAATGATTTCCAATGCTGACCCGTGCCCATTGTTTGAACAAATGGTATAGAGGTGAAAGGCTCTGTATCCTGTTTCCACTTCCCTCATTTAGCCCCATATAGTACCTATGTTTTATATTTTTAGCAGTGGATTTTCTTTAACAAAACATTGGCGTGTTCCCAAGGCTGGGCAGGCCTTTTAATTTATGTATTTACTTTTTGCCTATTTTTTTTCTTTCATATGCACTGGACTTTTGGACTTTCTGGTGGGTAGACTTGCTGAGGTTGGTTTTGAAAATGGGAATATACCTGAGAACAGAATTCAGAATGTACTGGATGTAAGTCAAAGAATGCAAGGGGATGTGCTA
The DNA here is from genome assembly GCF_965152235.1 of Eretmochelys imbricata. Lineage (NCBI taxonomy): Eukaryota > Metazoa > Chordata > Testudines > Cheloniidae > Eretmochelys > Eretmochelys imbricata. Next base: position 60,025,380 of record NC_135576.1, on the reverse strand, counting down.
TTAAGGCTCAGTGCTCTTCATTGCATGGCATGGATTTTTGACATGGTATATGTACTGTAACAGCTTCTCTGGAGTAGCATGTAGGTGTTCTAAAACAAGTCATTCAGGTGTGATGTATCTTGCTCATCTGTATCATGGAAGAGTTCACCAGCAGATCAGTTATATTTTTCTTTGGGTATGTGATAATTCATTTACTTTAATTATTTAAAAAATTAGGATTTCGGGGTTTTTTATTTTAAGATGAGCCATTTTCAGAGCGCTCTTTCTACTTTGTGGGCACACTTTTGGCTGCCATTTTTTTTTCAGATTGTTTTATTATTTAATGCTTAGTGTACCTTCAAACCTTAGTGTACCTTCACTATATTGTGGAGTCTAATTTGTATTTTTCTGCTCTCCTAATTTACATTGTGGCTCCAATACTTAAGGACATGTCTAAACATGTTAATAGTTCTGTTGACTTCAGTGGGACTACTCATATGCTTAAATACCTCTCTGATTTGGCCCTTAGTCATAGAATCATAGAATATCAGGGTTGGAAGGGACCTCAGGAGGTCATCTAGTCCAACCCCCTGCTCAAAGCAGGACCAATCCCCAGTTAAATCATCCCAGCCAGGGCTTTCTCAAGCCTGACCTTAAAAACTTCTAAGGAAGGAGATTCTACCACCTCTCTAGGTAACGCATTCCAGTGTTTCACCACCCTCCTAGTGAAAAAGTTTTTCCTAATATCCAACCTAAACCTCCCCCACTGCAACTTGAGACCATTACTCCTTGTCCTGTCCTCTTCTACCACTGAGAATAGTCTAGAACCATCCTCTCTGGAACCACCTCTCAGGTAGTTGAAAGCAGCTATCAAATCCCCCCTCATTCTTCTCTTCTGCAGACTAAACAATCCCAGTTCCTTCAGCCTCTCCTCATAAGTCATGTGTTCCAGACCCCTAATCATTTTTGTTGCCCTTCACTGGACTCTCTCCAGTTTCTCCACATCCTTCTTATAGTGTGGGGCCCAAAACTGGACACAGTACTCCAGATGAGGTCTCACCAATGTCGAATGGAGGGGGATGATAATGTCCCTCGATCTGCTTACTATGCCCGTACTTATACATCCCAAAATGCCATTGGCCTTCTTGGCAACAAGGGCACACTGTTGACTCATATCCAGCTTCTCGTCCACGTCACCCCTAGGTCCTTTTCCGCAGAACTGCTGCCTAGCCATTCGGTCCCTAGTCTGTAGCGGTGCATTGGGTTCTTGCGTCCTAAGTGCAGGACCCTGCACTTATCCTTATTGAACCTCATCAGATTTCTTTTGGCCCAATCCTCCAATTTGTCTAGGTCCCTCTGTATCCTATCCCTGCCCTCCAGCGTATCTACCACTCCTCCTAGTTTAGTATCATCCGCAAATTAGCTGAGAGTGCAATCCACACCATCCTCCAGATCACTTATGAAGATATTGAACAAAACCGGCCCCAGGACCGACCACTGGGGCACTCCACTTGACACCGGCTGCCAACTAGACATGGAGCCATTGATCACTACCCGTTGAGCCCGACAATCTACCCAACTTTCTACCCACCTTATAGTGCATTCATCCAGCCCATACTTCTTTAACTTGCTGACAAGAATACTGTGGGAGACCGTGTCAAAAGCTTTGCTAAAGTCAAGAAACAATACATCCACTGCTTTCCCTTCATCCACAGAAGCAGTAATCTCATCATAGAAGGCGATTAGATTAGTCAGGCATGACCTTCCCTTGGTGAATCCATGCTGACTGTTCCTGATCACTTTCCTCTCATGTAAGTGCTTCAGGATTGATTCTTTGAGGACCTGCTCCATGATTTTTCCGGGGACTGAGGTGAGGCTGACTGGCCTGTAGTTCCCAGGATCCTCCTTCCTTTTTTTAAAGATTGGCACTACATTAGCCTTTTTCCAGTCATCTGGGACTTCCCCTGTTCTCCACGAGTTTTCAGAGATAATGGCCAATGGATCTGCAATCACAGCCACCAATTCCTTTAGCACTCTTGGATGCAACTTGTCCAGCCCCATGGACTTGTGCACGTCCAGCTTTTCTAAATAGTCCCTAACCACCTCTATCTCCACAGAGGGCTGGCCATCTACTCCCCATGCTGTGATGCCCAGCGCAGCAGTCTGGGAGCTGACCTTGTTCGTGAAGACAGAGGCAAAAAAAGCATTGAGTACATTAGCTTTTTCCACATCCTCTGTCACTAGGTTGCCTCCCTCATTCAGTAAGGGACTCACACTTTCCTTGGCTTTCTTCTTGTTGCCAACATACCTGAAGAAACCCTTCTTGTTACTCTTGACATCTCTTGCTAGCTGCAGCTCCAGGTGCGATTTGGCCATGTTCAGATATTTATCTTTTGTTCACTTGGTTCCAGTACGATGGGCTGAAAAGTTTTCATTAAACATGCTTTTAATAGAAGCTTTTTAATGTTTTAAATAAATTGAAAACACTCTTTTAGAAAACACATCCATGTAACTGTCTTAAAAGAACATTATGGATGCAAAATCAAGATCTCGGCAATTAGTGTATGCCAAAATTAGTTACATTTCCCCATGCTGCCTTAATCTGGCCCTCTTATGCCTATGAAACATTATACCTGGCCCAGCATTACATAGGAAATCTGGCAAAATCAGGAATAGAATTCAGCTTTTTGGAGTCCCAGTCTAGCACCTTACCCACAAGAGAATGTCTGTCTCACTCACTGTCCATCCTAATGAGTAGGGGTAATATACCATAAATAGTATATGATCATGTCATTAATATATTTACACGAGTCTGAATTAAGGTCTCATAAATGGGGCTTTCTTAATTCTGGAATTCCTGTCTTTTGAGTGGTACGCTACTTTGCATTCTTAACATCTTTTAATATAAAGGTTTAACCATTAACTTTTTTTTTGTAATTTGGCAGGTGCCCAGTGCAGTTAATTGTTTAAGAGGGGGGTTCAGTTCCTTGATAAACCAGAAATGGAAGTGGATTAGAAGGCCTTTACTAAAGGAAAGTGGGAAATAGGGTTGGTATTGCTCATGTCTAATGCAATGGGAAGACAATCTCCTCCCTGCCTTAACCCTCAGATGAGCGGAAGATGGCAGCGTCTCTGCAGTGGTCCTGGAACAGTTAATGGAGTGGGGGGTTGATAGCCCTCCACCAGGTGGGATGATTACAAAGGATGGATGATCTGCACTGGATAAGTTATTGTTGGATAGTTCCCTGATGTGTTCCTTAACAAAGTTGTGGCCTAGTTAACCACATCCCAGGTGTCTTGTCTTTCCTGGTACAAGGAGTTGTGACCTTTAAAGTCTAATTGAGACTATTTAAAATCTAACATTATTAATCACAGACTTTTTTTTCATCTTTTTACCTTCAAGGAAGAAAAGAATAAAATAATTAAATATTTTTTAAATCTCGTCAATTTTATATTGCACAATTACATGCTACCTGAAATTACAAGAAGTCAAAAAATGCCAAGTTAAAGTTCCAGCTACTGTATAATGTTAGATCAGCAGCATTATAGGTACTTTCAGCCATATTCTCCACTGAATATGGAGTGTATGCTGATTTCCTGACAAAAAACCTGCAAAGCCAGCAAATCTGCTCATTGTAATATTCCTCCTAAATAATTATTAGGGAATTATTAGGTTGCCTAGCATCTCCTAAAGTATCCTCTACCCTTCCTACCCCCTGTGGTAGCATGAGGTGGGTGTCACTGCTTATCAGTGATCTCTAGTTGCTAAAATGATCCCGAGGACCTGTTGGAAGCTGGCACAGTTTAGAGTAGACATTAGTCGGCTCTCATCCATGTTGGGACACCTGCCCAGTGCTGAGCAGACCAAGGATCAGAGTACTACCCTCCCCTCTGGTCTTTCATCAGATAGTCTGGCCCATGATATATTTGATTACTGTTTTTTCTGGTTAAACATATACATTCCTTTAAATGTTTTTTGTTATCTATACAGTTGGTTTATGTTAACGTTCCTGTCTTTTTAGGATTTGTGTTGTTATATTACAAAAGTCCTAAAGGCCCCAATCACAATCAGAGCCTCATTGTGCTGGGCTCTCCAGAAACACATAATAAGAGATAGTTCCTGTCCTGAAGCGCTGATGGTCTAAACAGATAAGACGGACAAACAAGAATAGATAAAAACTAATAGCCAAAGAAAAAAGATTTTTTTCCATATATTATCTAATATATATGTTTTCTTTTCTTCGCAGCAGTTTTTTAAAATGTCCTTTGAGCTTTTTTGATACATTATTTAGTTCTTATAGCCATTGGAGGTTGATACAAGATTTAGTGTGAAAAATAAAATCCCTATGTTTGAGGTCATATCATCATTGTATTCATTTTAACGTCTGTATGCCATCAGCACCTGAGACTGTAGGAACTTAAATGCTTTGCTGTTGGCATAATACTGAAGTTGATTTCAGTGAACCATAAACAGTTTGGCCCTGGAGGTAAAATTACACTGTATGCATGTTCTTAACATACTGCTTTGGGGATAAACATGTCTTAAATCAACTCCTTGCTTAAAGCTAAGTTCCCTCTCCAAATGCAGTTTCCCTGTAGATGGTAATGTTTAGTGAGACTGATTTTCTTTAAAACCGTAAAGCTTTTTGAGTGTTTTTCTATCAATAAATATATTTGAGCAGGGTAGCAAAAAATCCATGTAATCCTAGTAAAGACTTTTTTACGGCATTTTTGTTTTTTTTTTTAATTAGCTTTCATCAATACATTTAATTCATTGACATTCGTTTTAAATGTTTGTGTGCTACATCTGCTCACATGTATGTAATGAAAACTTTCAGACTTTACTAAAACTTTATTTGGTAATTGCGCATTTGGAAAATTAAAATTGAAATTTATTATGCCCTGGCTCCTGCCTGCTCAGTTCATTGTGTGTTGTTAAGATGCCATCACTTGGGAACTTTGTTACAACTATGTTTCTGTTGTGTTTTAATATGCTTTGGATTAGGATGGCTGTAATTGTGGCCTTGAGGGGTTGTACTAAGGAACACCAGGTGGGTTTGCACCCAGATATTTTTAGGTTAATGTTTTGGGACTTATCCTTTATTTTAACTGCAGAATTTAAGTGTAGTTCCCTGAGTCTTAAAGGGGGAGGTGAGCCCCATTTGAGCCTATTGAGAACCTTTCCCCCCCATACACGTTTTAATTTGCCATTTTTCTCTGATTCTTTAGCCAATGAAATACATGCACTTATTTCAGAACCATTTTTACAGTCCCATATGTACAAAAGCATTTTAGTTTGTCCCCAAATTTAACTCAAAAACTGATAATAGTCAGAAAGTTCTCCATTTCCCTATTTATGAAGGTGAAAAATAGTTTTCCCTAGATATTAGGCAAGCTTTTGAAGGTAGAACATGTTTTGTTAAATTTGGGGTAGCAAGGAAAAGACTCTTAATATTTAGGGTGACTAGGTGGATTTTTTTGCGGGGGGCGGTAGATATTTGAAATTATTCCCTTTGTTTCATGCCTAAAATTTCAGCTTTATTTCTACTTCGAGAATGCAGACCCACACACACCCTCACCTCCCATGCTGGAGTGTGGTTCAGTTCTCTTCTATTTAGAACATCTTTGACCTGTCCCTCCCCTGCTCAGTGAATAGAAATGGAAGGCGACTTGTGCTCAGGATGACTAAAGGATTTCCTCTCCATGTATCTCATGAACTGAACCTGCAGGGGAGAGGGTTTCAGGAACCCTACTCATGGAAAAATTCTTTTTAAGTATTTCTTTGCAAAAGAGAGCCTTTCTTGTACCCCTGAGTATATATTAATTGGTCATAATCCTTAGTTTTGAGCTACATAATTATTCACACAGCAGCAGGTGGTAGAGTCACAGGTATAGTTAGGATTTCTTTGTACTGAAAAGTAGCACATTCTGAGGGGAAGGGAGGACCCATTTTCATGAAGATGTATATTCTGTAATTTGTTGTTTAGGGAAGAACACAGAGAGCAGATAAACGCTCTGTTTAAAAGAGAAGCAGTTTCACTAGCCCACTTTTGTTAAGGCTTTTATGAATGGGTGAACAATTTCCACAAGTGCTTTAACTTCTGTTTTCTTTTTTGCAGATTATTACTAAATATGTCTATGAACTACTGGAAAAGGAATGCCACTTGAAAAAAGTAACTCTCCCAGTAAGTTGATTTTTTTTCAAAGATGATGATGATTTCTTGGCGCTACAAAATGCATGAATAAAGAGACAGTCTCTCCCCTGAGGAGTTTGGAATCTAGATGTCCGATGCAGATACGACAAACTGTGCTGAGGGCCCAGTCAAGGTGTTGACTTGACCACTCTATACACATGCAGCATGCTTATATATATATATATATATATATATATATATATATATATATATTAAAAAAAAAACAAAAAACCTACGCCATTTTGAAAACTGTTTATGGTTCCCCTGAGACCTGTGCAGTTGGACTCAGAGAACTAAAGGCAGGGAAACAATGGTCGATTCTCTGTAACCTGAAGTCTTCAAATCAAGATTTGAGGATGTAGGTAACTCAGCCAGAGATTATGGGCCTATTATAGGAGTGGGTGGGTGAGGTTCTGTAGCTTGTGCAGGAGATCAGACTAGATCATCACGATGGTCCTTTCTGGCCTTAAAAGCCTATGAGTCTATGACTTTACAGGCAGAGGAATGGAAAAAAATAGTCCCAATAAAATGTTTTAAAACTCTTTTAAAGACCCTCGTATAATAGCTTTTTTAGTAATGTGTGTATGCAATACATAAGTGTTTAATCACCTTTTGGGAGTAATGCAGCCATCCACAAATTAAAAGATGTATAGCTGTACATACACTCCCTACCACAATGTATTTTTACATTATAGGGGAATAGAGTAGTGACCCTAACACCTTCCATTATAAAGGGTTCTTGTGATCTTTGCTTTGAGAAGTTTTCATACATTCCCATTGTTTGCAGCAGGCCCTTGATATTCGGTATGGGGAATCCTTTTGGACTACAGAAGTGACTCTCTTTGTCCCATGAGACTCCCTTTGGATTTGGGTGAAATATAAAATATTTGTTAAAAATTACCATTACCTTCTCTCACTTACTGCTTCAGGAAATTGTTGGTAGCCTGCCAAAATCACTGAACATTCAAAGGCTAGGACTTGCTGCTGACACAGCAGCAGGAGCAGAAGACGCTATACTGGGAGCACCACACAGCTGTCAGAGTTGGGGAGAGAGCTGGACTGGGCTTCCTGCACCATGCAAATTCCAGATGCAGCACTTGGAACAAATAGTCCCTTTACTCATGCCCACCTCGGGGCACCACATTGAATAGGTGCTCCCCCTACTTCCAGGCAGAGAGGGAGGTGCGCTAGACTCCCCACAACCACCTTCTGGCCCAGCACTGGTGTTCTATATATACCCCACTTACTCTTGGAGAATCTGACTCTAGTAGTCTCCCCAACTCCCAGACAAGGAAGCGGGGAGGGTTGAGAGAGTGGCCAGACTTCCCGCAACCATCCCCAGACTCAGCATGTGGCACCAGCAGCCAGTCCATCCTGTGGGGGCAACACATGGAGCAGGAGCTCCTCCAGTACTGCGGAAGGAGGGGAGAGAGAGCCAGACTGGGCAGGGCTCACCCCATGACCATTATTGAACCAAAAGCATGCCTTGCAATTACAATTACTATTATAGTAAAATGACAGAAATACAGAAAAAGAAAGTGACCAGTTATCTTCTGGAGTGTATCCCTGTCATCGTGGATTGCTCTTACAGTGCTCCAACTGCCCCTTACACTTTACGTAATTTTATAAGTCCAAATTACATATTTATTTGTTCTCTTCCAATCACCATTAAGTATTATATGCCTTGTGCAACTCATACAATACGTATGTGTAGGCTTCAGTTGGCATGACTTTTGCTATCTATGCCATCTTCAAATTGTTTTTCTCTTTGCTAATTGGTTTATTACCACTGATTATGCACTAACCAGACATAATTGACCAGGTCATGTCGACCCTTTGTTCTGCATAGGAGCTTTTGGGGACTTTCCTGTGGTAGTTATTTTTTTTTTTTTTTTACTTGCCTTTTCCTTAATTGTGTACTGGCAGCACATTTTGTGTGTCTCTTGTCCTTCAATTTAAGCACAGTGGTCAAGATATCCTCTTTGTCCTTTGCAGCAGTTATAAACAAACTTACTGAATAACAAGGTCATTAAGGCAACATTACACTCATGTCAAGCAAACTAGGCCAAAACCAGCACAAATATAACCTTTCTTTCCAAACTTATGTATCAGACACGACATTATAACATTTTTTAATGCCAGATTATGTTGTTAGTTCTGGACCTCTAGAAGGAGCAGTCCACTAGAAGCTGAATGTTCACGGTTCAAGTCCTGATAATACACGACGGTGGGTTGACAGTATGGTCCATATTAGAGTTTTTTTTCCTTTTTCTTTTTTAATTAAAAAAAACAAACAACCCTAAGAAATTGCACATAAATAACTTACATACAAAGAATATTACATTTACATTGCAAAGTCAAGGTCTCCAAAATTAGGAAACTCCAAATTTACAATTGCCTGTGGAATCTCAATTCAGTTCCCTCAAGTGTCTGCATTATGATAAAATCTACAATTGCAGAAGAACATGCAATTTTTCTATAGGACTTCTGCCTCGTTTAGTGAACAGGATGGACACACAAGAGGGCAGAGTTAAAGTTACACTGGCAATCATAGATCTGATGTTGCTTAACTTTTGATTACTTGATTTTCCAAGCTAAATAACATTCTTTTAACATTATTTTTAAAATATGTAAAATACAAGTGTATAGTGAAAAACTGTATTAGTGCAATTCTAAGACTGCTCTGCTAACTTAATAAAAAGTCAGGACATGAAGAAAAGTTAAGTTTCCAGCCACACCTTAGACAGCTATGTCTATGTTGTACATCCTGTATGTTATATGGAATGCATTCTCTACCTTATTTTCAAAAAGCCAGTTTAGCAAATATGTGATGACAATAGTTGCATGTGTAAATAAGTAGTACAATTACACATATTTTTGTATACCTGACTTTTTGAAAATCAAATCTTTTTTTTGGGGGGGGGGAAGGTATTTCTAACTGTATGTATGTATTTGCTTATTATTTATGGTTAACATCTGTGGGCCAACCAAGAATGGGGCCCATTGTGCTAGACCGAGTATAAACACACAATAAGACAGTCCCTGCCCTGAAGAGCATACAGTAGCTAACCAGAGAAGGCAGACAAAGGGTAAGGGGAAAAGATATAACATACAAACTGAGTGAACAATGCAATGTCTGAAAACCATTGTTTTAGTTCTGCTTTTTCTTTGTCATTTAAATTATTTCAAAGGGATTATGTCAGTAGATGAGCTAGATGGGAAGACAAAAGATGGGAGTAGGGTTGGAAATCACGAGAGGGGGCATGGGAGGGTTTAAAGCAGGGGCGGGGCAAACTTTTTGGCCTGAGGGCCACATTGGGTTTCCAAAATTGTATGGAGGGCCAGTTAGGGGAGGCTGTGTCTCCCCCAAACAGCCAGGCGTGGCCTGGCCCCCGCCTCCTATGCAACCCCCCCAGCTTCTCGCTCCCTGAGGCCCCCCACAGGACTCCTGCCCCATCTACCACCCCTGGACCCCTCACCCCTGTCTGTCCCCGCCCCACCCCTATTCCTGACTGCCCCCCCCCCCGGGACCCCTGCCCCATCCAACCCTCCTGTTCCCTGCTGTCTGACCGCCCCAACCTCTGACCACACCCCCAAACTCCCCTGCCCTCTATCCAACCTCCCTGCTCCCTTACCGCGCTGCCAGGAGCACCGGTGGCTGGTGGCACTACAGCCGCGCAGCCCAGAGCACCGGGTCAGGCTGCGGCTCTGCAACGTTGTGCCGGCGGTACGGCGCGCTGAGGCTGCGGGGGAGGGGGAACGTCAGGGGAGGGGTGGGGACTAGCCTCCCAGGCCAGGAGCTCAGGGGCCAGGCAGGAGGGTCCCGCGGGCCGTAGTTTGCCCACCTCTGGTTTAGAGCAACAGCTATCAGCCGAGTGAAAACTGCAGAAAGCAGAGATTAGCATGATCACTGTCTTTCAGTCCCTGCTTGAACAGCTTTCTGTAGCTCCTATGTTGGGTTCGGTCTCTGGGTGGGGTTCCTCCCTGTAGGGTCTTTCCTATAGGCCATATAGCTGAGGGAATGATATAGCTAAGGGAATGGGGGATGTTGCATGGGTACTAGTACCTTAGGAGGGCTGATGGTGTTTGTGGAAGAATGTTTAAACTTCTCTAACATACTTTAGGACTGTGTTACTTTTTTTTTTCTCAGTAGGATTTCAATAGTGTGTAGAAAATCCATGTGTTGGAAGTTCAGGGTGGCTGCACTTGAAGTTCTCTCATCTTTATTTTTGTTGTCAAATAGCAGTTTTGTCTGTTACTCATTCTTTACATTTTTGGATTACATCTTCAGCAGCAGTATTTTATTCAGATGTAGAATCAATAGCAGAAAGCAAAACAAAAAAACATTTCCTCTTCAAGTGATTACACATGTCCATTCCACTTCGGGGGGGGTGCGCGCACCTAGTGCACCAGAGTTGGAGACTTTTTTTTCCTTTAGCGTTACCCTTTGAGGCTCTGCGTGCACCTTCTGCTGCCTTATGCTGCTGTATGATAAAAAGGGTGGAGTGGCCCCAGACACTCTCAGTTCCTTACTACTGCCTGTGATGGATAATTGGAGCATGTCAGCTTGCTGCTTCAAGTTTTCTTCCCTTACAGAGATTTTGTTTTTTCTTCTGTAAATAGTTGATGCTGTTTGTTAGCATAATTAGTTACTTAGGTTAGTATATGCTTCATTTGTTGGTTTTCTTCACTATTTTCATGGAGTGTCAGTTCCCTCTTGTTACGGAGTGCTGACATCTGGTATAGGTGTATACCTCAGTCTCTGGGATTTAAACCTTGTGCCAGCTGCAAAAAATGTATGCCTTCTTCCACCTGCCTAAAGTGCCTCAGCGAAGGTCACGTTAAGGACCACTGACAAATTTGCAGAAACTAAGCACTGGATGAAGAAAGGCAGGTGAGACTGTGCCATATTATGGAGGCTGCCCTGCATTTGCCTTGTGAGCCTTCCCACTTGGAGTGTGCACTGAGTGTTTTGGCATCAGTACAGAGTACGCAACTGGATACTGTTGCTGAGGCAGGACCTCTGGTGCCAAGGAATAAGCACAAGAGGTTAAATTTGTCCAAGGAGCTGAGACTTAGTTCTGCTAGATGGTCATGGTCCCTGGTGCCGTCCACCAATAAGCACTTCGGAGGACAGGGGACAGTGTCCTCTGGCATGGGATGCTCTCTGGTACTGGCCTCTTTTCACTAGGGGTCATGGACCTCAGCACTGGCTGAGACTGACCCTTGCCATGGTACTGACTATTGCTGTGCAGCAACATCAGCAACAGGAAAGTCTCTCGGTACTGGTTCTGCCAGTGGGATGTGCAGGAGCACAAGACTTTGCCTTTTGGTGCTGATGGTATAGGAGACAGCTCACCCGGTACTGGCGCATCTTCAGGCCCTGGTTACGGACTTAATTCAGGCTTCTGATCAGCACTCAGGACTGTGTGAGGATAAAACATCAGGGCCTCTGGCATTTTCTCCACAGGTGCAGTCGAGGGTAAACCTACCCTGGGTATCCCTGGTACTGACATCTCCAGAATGCCATCCCTGGACCTTGTCATCTCCTTGTACCGCACCACCATGATCATCTGACTTCTGGTCCTCCTTGGAGGGTGGGTAGGCTTTTTTGTCCTTCACTCTGAAGACAGATGACATCACTCTCTTACTCCATCACTGTGAGAGTTTTATTGCTGCTACCCACTGGAACTACAGAGACATTTCAGAGAAATGGAACCTTGGAGTTCTCATGGCTGGGGTACTGTGCTGTACCAATGACCCTATTGGAACCAATGGGGCATGTGTCCCTCATGCAGATCCTCTCCAACTCCTCAGCCTTTTCAGTGTCCTGCTAGACAACATGTTATCCTCCTGGACTTCCTTAGGATAGTTGTCATTGATACTGAGCAAAACCTGCAAGATCCACTCTGTATGCTGCATTAGGATCAGCCTTAGCCTCCTTTGCATTTGTCCTCATCCTTACCAGATGAAACTGCAGCTTCTCAGGATATCTCACCAGTCCAAGATGACTACAAGGCTTACCCACACCTTTTAAAGAGAGTAGCTACCCATCTTGATATCCCTGCTGAGATGAACCAGGAGAGTTCTTGTCGAGACTCATGGAAATGCTGGGTTCAGCAGGGCCTTTTAGAGTGGTTCTCCCTATCAATGAGGCTATGTAGAGCCTACAAAATCTTTGTGGCAAACACCACCCTTCCTTCCTCTGACATCCAAAAGAACCAAGAAAAGGTACCTCAGGTACCTTCTCAAGGCTACAAACATTTTTATACCCATACCTTGCCAGGTTCTTTGGTTGTTTTGGACGTAAATGAAAAAGCATATCAGGGTCATCTGTTTTCACCTCAAACAACAAGGATGCAAATAAATTAAACTGGTGAAAATGTATTCTACATCAGGTCTACAATTGTGCACTGGTAACTAACAAGCATTACTGACAAGATATGACTTCTCCTTTTGAGATAATATGCTGAAGTTCTCAGAAAAGTTGCCAGAGGAGGCCAGACAGGAATTCCAGGCTCTGTTAGAGCAAGCTGGTAGCTCCCACCTTTCTACAAATGTCCTTTGACAGGGCAGATTCAGCTAGAGCCATGGCATCTACAATATCTGTGCACAGATATTCGTGGCTTCAGTCTTCGGGTCTACTGCAAGAGGTCTAGCAGATGATCCAGAATCTTCCCTTTTGGGGGTCTCATGCTGTTCTCCCAGAAGACAGATGAGATGTTCCAGTCTCAAAGATTGAAGGCCCGCTTTGAAATAGTTGGGAATTTACACTCCTTTCCCTAAAAAGGAAGCAATTCTACTCTGTCTCTGCAGACCTTTTTTCCACTGAGACAGCCTGACCAGTCTAGGAAAATCATAGGAGAAGACCATCTCTTCCTCACTTTTCTTCTTCAGCTGGTTTCTCTAGACAGTCAGACAATCCCAAGCAGTCTGTTTGCCTGCCTTGTTAAGTACAGAGTGCCAGATCCAGTTGTTCCAATTTCTCCTTTCCCTATTTTTCCAACAGATTTTCCCACTTTCTATCTTCTTGGTCCCCTATTATCACAAGTCGATGAATCCTAAGTACTGTGGAACAGGGATAGTCCCTGCAGTTTATTTCCATTCCTCCTTCCCCTTCCCCACTGTGCCCCATCCTTTTTCAGGGACCCTTCTTACAAGGCTGTCCTCCTTCAGGAGGTCCAGTCTCTTTATCCATTTGACAGCTATAGGAGAGGTTGCCTTTCTTCTCTAAGGGAAGGGGTTCTATTCACGTTAATTCCTAATTCCAAAAACAAAAGGAAGTCTCAGACCCATTTTAGACCTGCAAAATCTGAACAAATATGTAAAGAAAAGAAAGTTTCATGCAATTACCCTGGCCTCCATCATTCTTTCTCTGGATCCCAGCAATTGGTATGTGGCCATCCACTTGAAGGATGAGTATTTTCTTGTCTCTCTCCATCAAAGCAACAAGAGATGCCTAAAATTTCTAGTCAGTGACCCCATTTTCAGTTTACAGCCCTACCCTTTGCCCTGTCTGCTTCCGAAAAAATATTTACAAAATGCATGGTGGCTGCATTCCTAAGGAAAGCAGGGTTGTAAGTATTTCCTTACTTGGATGGATGGCTGGTATGAGGTTGATCCAAGCTCCTAGTAGAAGTCAGCCTCTTCAGAATATGATCCCTCTGCAGTGTTTTGGGTCTATTCATAAGTGAGGACAAGCTAATATTTTCTCCAAAGAATATGTTACAGAAATGGTTCTGAATTCTACTGTAGCTGTGGTGCTCCTACCTTAAGCCAGATTCCAGACAATATTAAGCATTTCCATAGATCTCAAAGCCCATTGATTACAACAGTGAAAAATTGCCTCAGGCTGTTGGGGCACATGGGCTCCTGCGTGTTGGTGGTTCAGCATGCCAGAATTTGTCTCAGGAAATTGTAGGGCTGGTTAAGGTCAGTGTAATCTTTGGCTCTTCAACAATTGGACATGCTGCAGGAGTGATAACCCCTTGGACTGATGGATGGACTCAGCCAATGTATGTGTGGGAGTTCCCTTTGCCCCTGCCTTACTCATACTGACTCTCATTGAAGCAATGCCTCATGCTTCTTCTGTTGGCTGGGGAGATCACCAAGAAACTAACAAACTCAAGGTCTGTGGGCCCAAGAAGAGTTCAATCTCCACATAAATGTGTGGGAGTTGTGGGCTGTTCATTTGATCTGTTGAGTATTTCTCCCTCGTATATAGGGACAGAATCTTCATCTTCATGGACAAGACTGGAGTGATGTTCTGTGTGAATAGGCAGGGAGCAGCCAGATCAGGTCATCTCTGTCAATAGACAATACATCTTTGGGAGTTTTGCATCACAAGTGCAATACGTCTCAAAACCTCCCACCTTCCTGGGGCTCAGAACAGCTTGGGGGATCAACTGAGCAGATCATTCAGTTGAGATCATGGTGGTCTCTCATAATGGAGTTTGTCAGATTCATACTTCAGACCTGGGGGATCCATCACATAGACCTGTTTGCCACTCCTCTCAACAGAAATGCCAATTTTGTTCCAGCGCAAGACCTCTGGATGCTTTCCTGCTCTCTTGAAAAGACAAACTGTTGTATGCCTTCCCTCCCACTCCACTCCTTCCCAGGTGTTGCTCAAGTTCAAGCAAGCTCATGCTTGCATAATCCTCATAACACTGGTATGGCTCAACCCTGGGTTTAGCAGGCCAATACTCAAACCACTGAGCTATCCGCCCCCCCAGTTAGTTTGCTGAGTCTAACTTCCAGGGCTCCTTTGACACTTCCTTCAGAACTCAACTTGATCTCCTAAGACCATGGTTGCCTGCTACATCCCAACCTGGCTGCTTTCCATCTGACAGCCTGGATGCTCCTTGGTTAATGCCTCAGGAGGTAGTGTTCAGGAAATGTGCTAAACATCTTCCTGAATAGCAGAAATATCTAGGAGATGGCTGCTTACAATGGAAACATTTCTGTTCATAGTCAAAGCAGAAGAGTGTTTTGCCAGTCATGCCTCTATCCAACATGTTCTGGCCTGTTAAAATTGTTCTACCTGAAACAACAAGGACTACTGATTAGTTCAGTCAGAGTTCACATGGAAGCTATTTCTGTTTTTCACCTTTTAATTGCAGGCTGCTCTGTATTTTCTAGTTCTCTGTCACTCAGGCTATGTCTACACTATGAAATTAGGTCGAATTTATAGAAGTAGATTTTTTAGAAATCTGTTTTATACAGTCGATTGTGTGTCCCCACTTAAGACCATTAAGTTGGCAGAGTGCGTCCACGGTACCGAGGCTAGCATCGACTTCCCGAGTGTTGCACTGTGGGTACCTATCCCACAGTTCCTGCAGTCTCCACCGCCCATTGGAATTCTGGGTTGATATCCCAATGCCTGATGGGGCAAAAAGCATTGTCGCAGGTGGTTCTGGGTACGTGTCGTCAGGCCTCCCCCCCCCCCCCCCCGTGAAAGCAACGACAGACAATCGTTTTGCACCTTTTTTCCTGGGTTACTCATGCAGACGCCATACTACAGCAAGCATGGAGCCCACTCAGCTCACCATCACCGTATGTATCCTGGGTGCTGGCAGACGCGGGACTGCATTGCTACACAGCAGCAGCTCATTGCCTTGTGGCAGCAGATGGTGCATTACGACTGGTAGCTGTCCTTGTTGTCTCCTGGGTGCTCTTGGCTGGCCTTGGTGAGGTCGGTCGGGGCGCCTGGGCAGACAGGGTGCTCCTGGTAGATCTTGGTGAGGTCTGTCTGTAAGGGACGCCTGGGCATAAATGGGAGTGACTCAGGTCATGCTCTTCTTTAAGTTTTGTCTAATGGAGTTTCAGTCCTGCCTGAAATATTGGCAGAGGGATAGCTCAGTGGTTTGAGCATTGGCCTGCTAAACCCAGGGTTGTGAGTTCAATCCTTGAGGGGGGCCATTCTGCCTCAGGCTGCTCTCCCAGCCAGCAGCACCGCGAGGACCCAGGAGATGATGACAGTAGCAGTCATACTGCACTGTCTGCTGCCAGCTTATCCCTTGCTCCCCCATCCTTCCCTCCTTGAAAGCAACGTCTGACAATCGTTTTGTGCCTTTTTCCGTGCGGGCATCATATTGCTGTCAGCATCGTCATCCACCCGCCACTTCTGCTGTCACTCTGCTCTCCTGCAGATGCCATACCATGGCAAGCATGGGGCCTGCTCAGATCACTGCAGCAGTTATGACTGTTCTAAACACCACGCACATTGTCCAGCAGCATATGCAGAACCAGAACCTGCAAAAGCAGGTGAGGAGGCGACGGCAGCACGGTGAGGAGAGTGATGAGGACATGGACACAGACTTCTCTCAAAGAACGGGCCCTGGCAGTGTGGACATCATGGTGGTAATGGGGCAGGTTCATGCTGTGGAACGCCAATTCTGCACCTGGGAAACATGCACAGACTGGTGGGACCTCATAGTGTTGCAGGTCTGGGACGATTCCCAATGGCTGCGGAACTTTCGCATGCGTAAGGGCACTTTCATGGAACTTTGTGACTTGCTGTCCCCGCCCTGAAGCACCGGAATACCAAGATGAGAGCAGCCCTCACAGTTCACAAGCGAGTGGTGATAGCACTCTGGAAGCTTGCAATGCCAGACAGCTACGGGTCAGTCGGGAATCAATCTGGAATGGGCAAATCTACTGTGGGGGCTGCTGTGATGCAAGTAGCCAATGGAATCACTGAGCTGCTGCTACCAAGGGTAGTGACTCTGGGAAATGTACAGGTCATAGTGGATGGCTTTGCTGCAATGGGATTCCTAACTGTGGTTGGTCGATAGATGGAAGGCATATCCCTATCTTGGGACAGGAGCACCAAGGCAGCGAGTACATAAACCGAAAGGGGTACTTTTCAGTGGATCACGGGATGTTTCTCCAACATCAACGTGGGATGGCCGGGAAAGGTACATGACGCTCGCATCTTCAGGAACTCTGGTCTGTTTGAACAGCTGCAAGAAGGGACTTTCTTCCCAGACCAGAAAATAACCGTTGGGGATGTTGAAATGCCTATAGTTATCCTTGGGGACCCAGCCTACTCCTTAATGTCATGACCCATTAAGCCATAAACAGGTAGCCTGGACAGTAGTCAGGAGCTGTTCAACTACTGGCCGAGCAAGTGCAGAATGGTGGTAGAATGTGCATTTGTACATTTAAAAGCACGCTGGCACAGTTTACTGACTTGGTTAGGCCTCAGCGAAACCAATATTCCCATTGTTATTACTGCTTGCTGTGCGCTCCACAATATCTGTGAGAGTAAGGGGGAGATGTTTATGGTGGGGTGCGAGGTTGAGGCAAATCACCTGGCCCCTGATTATGTGCAGCCAGACACCAGGGCGGTTAGAAGAGTACAAGAGAGCATGGTGTGCATCAGAGAAGCTTTGAAAACCAGTTTCATGATTGGCCAGGCTACGGTGTGAAAGTTCTGTTTGTTTCTCCTTGATGAAAACCCCTGCCCCTTTGTTCATTCTACTTCCCTGTAAGCTAACCCACCCTCTTCTCCCTCCTTCGATCACCGCTTGCAGAGGCAATAAAATCATTGTTGCTTCAAATTCATGCATTCTTTAATAATTCGTCATACAAATAGGGGGATAACTGCCAAGGTAGCCCGTGAGGTGTGGGGGAGGAGGGAAGGACAAGGCCACACTGCATTTTAAAGTTTATTGAATGCTAGCTTTCTGTTGCTTGGGCAGTCCTCTGGGGTGGACTGTTGGGTGCCTGGAGGCCCCCCACCGCGTTCTTGGGCTTCGGGGTGAGGAGTCTATGGAACTTGGGGAGGAGGGCAGTTGGTTACACAGAGGCTGTAGCGGGGGTCTGTGCTCATGCTGCCTTTCCTGCACCTCAACCATATGCCGGAGCATATCAGTTTGATCCTCCAGTTGACTCCTGCCTTCTGTCAGCAAGCTGACGCCAGCTATCATCTTCAATCTGCCACTTATTATCTTCATCCCGCCACCTATCCTCGTGTTCCTATTGTGCTTTCCTGGACTCTAACATTGTCTGCCTGCATGCATTCTGCTGGGCTTTTTCAGTGTGGGAGGACTGCATGAGCTCAGAGAACGTTTCATCACGAGTGCTTTTTTTTTCTGCCTTCTAATCTTCGCTAGCCTCTGGGACGGAGATGATAGGGGGAGCGTAGAAACATTTGCAGCTGCGGGAGGAAAAAAAGGGGAGAGTAGTAGTTAAAAAGACACATTTTGGAGAACAATGGGTAGACTCTTTCAGGGTGAACCTTGCTGTTAACATTACATAGCACATGTGCATTCGGTACAAGGTCGCATTTTGCCTCTTATATTGAGGGTCTGCCGGTTTGGTGTGAGAGATCACACACGTAGGGCTGGCGGGCAGCAGAATTCGGCTTGCAGGCAGCCATGGTAAGCCACAGTTTTTTGGCTTCTTTAACCTTCATAACATGTGGGAATGGTTTCAAACAGCAGCGCCCTCATTTCCCATACCAAACAGCCGTTGGGTTGGCCATTTAAAATGGGTTGGCAATTTAAAAGAAGGGGCTGAGGTTTTCAGGTTAACGTGCAGCACAAACCCAATTAACCCCCTCCACCCCCACAATTCTCTGTGATGATCACTTCACCTCTCCCCTCCACCGCATGGCTAACAGCAGGGAAGATTTCTGTTCAGCCACAGGCAAACAGCCCAGCAGGAACGACCACCTCTGAATGTCCCCTTAATAAAATTACCCTATTGCAACCAGGTGACGATGAATGATATCGCTCTCCTGAGGATAACACAGAGAGATAAAGAACGGATGTTGCTTGAATGCCAGCAAACACCGGGACCATATGCTGCCATGCTTTGTTATGCAATGACTCCAGACTACGTGCTACTGGCCTGGCATTCTAAAGTGTCCTACTATGGAGGATGGAATAAGGCTGCCCTCCCTAGAAACCTTTTGCAAAGGCTTTGGGAGTACATCCAGGAGAGCTTTATGGAGATGTCCCTGGAGGATTTCTGCTCCATCCCCAGACACGTTAACAGACTTTTCCAGTAGCTGTACTGGCCGCAAATTAATCATTAAACACGCTTGCTTTTAAACCATGTATTATATTTACAAACGTACACTCACCAGAGGTGCCTTCTCCACCTGGTGTGTCCGGGAACCTGCCTTGGTTAAGTTCGGGGGGTACTGGCTCCAGGTCCAGGGTGAGAAACAGCTCCTGGCTCTTGGGGAAAACAGTTTCTCCTCCTCCTCCTCATCTTCCTCATCCCCAAAATGCACGTCCCTGTTGCGTGATAATCCATTGATGGAGTCAAAGCACAGGGGTGGGGTAGTGGTAGCTGCACCCCCTAGAATGGCACGCAGCTCATCATAGAAGCGGCATGTCTGGGGCTCTGACCCCGAGCGGCCGTTTGCCTCTGTTTTTTTGGTAGGCTTGCCTGAGCTCCTTAAGTTTCACGCGGCACTGCTGCAGGTCCCTGTTATAGCCTCTGTCCTTCATGCCCTTGGAGATTTTTTCAAATGTTTGGGCATTTCATCTTTTGGAACGGAGTTCTGATAGCATGGATTCGTCTCCCCATACAGTGATCAGATCCAGAACCTCCCATTCAGTCCACGCTGGAGCTCTTTTGCGATTCTGGGACTCCATCATGGTCACCTCTGCTGATGAGATCTGCACTCACCTGCAGCTTGCCACGCTGGCCAAATAGGAAATGAGATTCAAAAGTTCGCGGGCCTTTTCCTGTCTACCTGGCCAGTGCATCTGAGTTGAGAGCGCTGTCCAGAGTGGTCACAAGGGAGCACTCTGGGATAGCTCCCTGAGGCCAATACCGTCAAATTGCGACCACACTACCTCAAATTCAACGTGGCAAGGTCGATTTCAGTGCTAATCTCCTCATCGCGGGAGGAGTTCAGAAATCGATTTTAAGAGCCCTTTAAGTCAAAGTAAATGGCTTTGTCATGTGGATGGGTGCAGGGTTAAATTGATCTAACGCTGCTAAATTCGACCCAAACTTATAGTGTAGACCAGGGCTCAGATTCCTAAAGGTTACATCTCAATGTCATACATCCTGTTCCTCTCTGGGACTTAAATGTGGTGCTAACAAAGTTGAAGGGTCCACCCTTTGAGCAGGCAGCTACCTGCTCCTCACTGCATCTATCTATGAAAGCTGCTTTTTTGGTAGCTTATTACCTTGTCTGCAAGAAGGGGGGTGGAGTTATGAGCATTGGTAGCTTTCACATTTTCCTGGTTAGAATGAAAAACAACAACCTAGTGATTCAATATTGTGAGGACTGAAAAATAAAATGGACTAGGCAGCTTTATATAGAACCATCTGTTCAGACTCCTTGATCACATTGCAGATGTTTTTAGAAGTTAGCAAACCTGTGCCCCCTCACTGATGTTCAAGTGTGTCTCTTTCACATCCAGTAACAGTTGTTTCCACTCACTAGTCAAACACGTAAGTGATTCCACCCATTCCTCTTTCTCTGTGGGCTTCTAGATCTATGATTTTCGTAATGTTTCTTAATAAGCAATTTTAGTGGCCTCATCATTTCCTTTTAGGGTTTGTTTTATTATTCAGGAAAAATACCAGGTTCTCACAATGCTGGGGCTATCCAAAGACTTGAAATTGAACTTGTGTGTCATGCAAGGCAGTATGATGTATAGCTGCCAGGTTTAGATATAGGTAGGATTTTATGCATATTTTGATACTGCACTGTCTCTGTTTATTCAATAGTTTAATCTCTTTAACCCCATTTATTGATGAAATGTGTGCAAAGTGTTGTTCTGTTGCTGGTGGAAAAAGTGTATATTTATTATTATATAAGTCTTAAACAATTTTAAACAAGGAGTTTAATACAGGTATTAAACATGCTGGCAGCCCCCCTATCAGTTCCCCTATGTCCCACCATCCCCCAGCACCTGCCACATGCCAGCAGACCCCGCAGATCAGCGCCTTCACCCTGCTCCCTTGCCTCTTGCCCATGCATGGCAATCAGCTGTCTTGCGGCATTCAGGATGCTCGGGGGAGGAGCAAGGACACGGCGCTGGGGGGAAGCCTCTCCTCTCCCCTGCCTCCTGCCCACGGCAATCAGCTAGTTTGCGGCATTCAGGAGGCAAGGGAGGGAGTGGGGAAGCTGTGTGCTGCATCCTCGCTCCTCCCCCCAGCTGGGGGGAGCAGGAGGAAGGCACTGATCTGCGGGGTCTGCTGGGGGGGTGGGTGGCGTAGGGGAGCTGATGGGGGGCTGCCAGCATGTTTAATACCTGTATTAAATTGCTTGTTTAAAAGTGTTTAAAATGTATATAATGCTTTTTGTCTGGCAAAAAAAATTTCCCTGGAACCTAACCCCCCCCATTTACATTAATTCTTATAGGGAAATTGGATTCGCTTAACATCGTTTTGCTTAAAGTCACATTTTTCAGGAACATAACTACAGCGTTAACTGAGGAGTTACTGAACTGACTCTAATTTTTAAACTAAACTTTTTTAGTTTTGCTGAGTTTATTTAATTTGTTTAAAGGAAAGAGCAGAGTTAAGATCATAGTTGAAAGTTCATGAGCACATCTAAAACTGCGAATTGTTAATAGATACAAATTGCTTTATGTTGTCTCACTCTGACTAGAACTAAATGGTATTGTAGGCTGATTTGTCAATAAAGTGAGGTTGTGCACAAAAATGACCTTTATGTGCATTCCTTAGTGAAAGCATTTAATGAATTATTGCTGTTTGAAGGCACATTGGTTTGAAGAAAAGTTTCCAAATGTAATTAAGTTGACAAAGGGAATAAGGTTCCCCCCCCCCGCTTCTGTTCAGCATTAACCTATTTAAAAAGTGTGTACTAGTTAATATTATGCCTTCTAGTGCATGTGATTAGTGCAGTGTATTAAAGTGTACAGTAAATTATCCTTTTTTTCAGTTTACATTTTCATCTTAATTGTGGCTATTTCTATTTTCTTAAATGTTCAAATTGTTTGCAAAACTCAAGTTCAACTTACTAGATATCATTTGAGAGCTAAAGTTTTGCTTCTCCCACTCCCAACATGGCTGCAGTCTTTGTTTGTATTGTTGTTGTTGTTAATACTGTCAGTTTTTGTGATGGTAGTGCCTAGATGCTCCAGCAAAGATTAGAACCTCATTGTGCTATGTACTGTACATACATATTTCAAGCTCTTTTGAGTAGGGATTGTCTCCTATTGTTTAACTAGACTAGTCAAAGAAGGGAAGTATATTCCCTATTTTAAAGTGGGGGGACTGCGGCTCCATTTTTCCCAAAATTGTATGCTGTTTGGAGGCAGAATGTATGAAACACAACAGGAGTAAGGTTTTGTATCAAAGTAGGAGCTAAAAGAAAAGGAGTACTTATGACACCTTAGAGACTAACCAATTTATTTGAGCTGTAATTGGTTGTGACTTTGAGCTTTACTCAGGTGAGTGGTCCTTACGTACACAGGCCATCTTATTAACTTCAGTAAGACTGCTTGTATGAGTAAAGACTACTTTTACTAAGAAACGTTTTTGTAATATCATGCCCTTTGAATTTTGAAAGGATGAAAGAAGGCACATGCACAGAAGACAAACTGACTTGATACAAAACTTCTAGCTGTATCTTAATTGTTCAGAAGCTTTCGTATTTTTGTTCTAGAGAAGCAGAGGTCCCTGTTTCTTCAACAGTCATTGATTTGCTGTATCCTGCCCCCAAACATATGGTTCTGACTTGCACAGTCACACAGGGAAGCAAGGTGATACAAGGCACCCCCCTTACAAGCCTGCATCAGTTACACATGCTGTGGGAGAGTAGCTCACTGCATTCACTCCTCTCCTGCTGCTTATTATTGTGGGCAGAAGGGAACAAGCAATAGGTGGGACCTGTGGCTCTGCCCCCTCAACATTCAGGTCAGCATAGTTGTGCTGGTGCTTCAGTAGTGTGCACCAGGTACATAACTGGTGCAGTTCGCTTCCCCAGCCTCCAGAGAAAGGGGGACATTGGATGTCAGATTGTGGCTCCTTGAATCACAATCTACTTCTCAGGCTGTTCCTGAGGCAGCACAACAATGCACTCACTCAAAGCCACTCTTTAGTCCAAAATTGGATTCCTGTATTTTTTGTTTTGTATGTAGATACCTGTTCTCTTAAGGTTTATAATGGACTAAATATATGCTGCTGTTTCATATTTGGATTATTGGCTATTTATGTTGTGGGGACTGAAATGGAATGCTAGGACTTTTTCACTTTTATATGTTTTCTATATGATCTATTATTGCTGCTTCTGGCAAATAAGATGTGACAAATTACCTTTTTTTTTCTTTTTTCTCCCAGGTAGACCTTTTGTGGGCTTTATTTTCTGTCAGTAAATTTATGTGAACTTCTAAATTCTGTGCGTTTTACTCTTTGTACCTTTCATACTTAATCATACTTCCTACTTCTATCTGAAGCAGTATAAGTGTTCTTAGTTGTAATGTACTTTTTTGCTTTTCAAATTAGATCGCAAGGTCTTTAGAGCAGGTTTTGTCTTTATTCTTTGTACAGCATCAAACACATTGTGGCTTTTAGGTGCTAACATAATGCAAATAAATAGTAGTAATGTCGTGTATAAATTCCAATGCTACTTTATAATTGCAGCTGTTAGGTTTTCTTAATATGTTGGTTAATGCACCAGAATGTATTTTTATTGTAAAATTTATTTTTTTTTAAATTTCAGGTAGATGCTACTGAGAGTGAGCCAAAGAGTTTTATCTTTATGAGTGAGGATGCATTGACAAATCCAGATAAACTGATGGTTTTAATTCATGGTAGTGGTGTTGTCAGGGCAGGTCAATGGGCTAGAAGACTTATTATAAATGAAGATCTGGACAGTGGCACACAGATTCCGTATATTAAGAGAGCTATTGAGGTAAGTGTGTGTATGAACAACTGTCAATAATCTGACATTTTTGTTAAGTTATATTAAATGTGTTCCCATAAATTCATTTTATTCAGTATTGGAATGTTTTGTTGCCTTATTTTCAAAACTTTTGTCTAATTCTTTCACTACAAGAGAGAAACTTGTGTGTTAGTTTTGCGTAAGACTTTTGTGGTGGCAATGTAGTTTAATATGGCAGCTAGAGTGACAAAATCCTTAAAGGAAGAAAAAGAAATATAAAAGAAAGCAACCCAGAAATTAGTTAGGATTTCTTTTACATTTCATCAGATTTATGTGTTCATTCAAATGTCTGTTGTAAACCTCGTGATAATGTGATCATTTTAAATAAACCACAGCAAGCTTTCTTAAGCTTCTACTAAGTGGGTTTTTTTGAGGGGAAGGTGCCCCTCTCTCTTCAGTCAGACAAGTCTTATTCTGACAACAGCTCTGACTAGTGATTTGTTCTGCTTCACACATTCATACCTGAAAATATAAAACATTTACATTTTGTGGGCAGTATGTTAATTGACTTTCCCTACCCCAGGCACACAAAATGGTATGGATACATGTAGTAACGCATGGGAAAACAGTATGCAATTTGTGCAATATTTGGAACATTTCTAAATTAAAATTCTCACTTGCACTTTGTTAGCTGAATTAAAACTTTCTGCAATAAACATCTGAAAATCATGTATAAGGGTCCCAACTTTTTTCTGTTATTTCTACATTAAGTTAAATGTAGTATTATTGCTCATCAGCAAATTAATGTCTATCTTGTTCATCCCCATTTGGTTATTACTGCTTTGCTAATTACATCTGTAATTTTTGCAGTGGGCCAAACTTTTTATTTATTTATTTATTGAGTGAATTTTCTTTTTATTTTTTTTTTATTTTTTGGTAATGTAAAGGGATGTAGTGGCAAAAATGTTGGATGTAATTAAACCAAGAGCAGTTAGATAGGCTTGTGGAAAACATTTGTAGTATATCAGTTGCAATTAATTTTGTTCTGTGTTGCCCAGTTTACTGCTGAAGTGTTGCACTTCGTGAAATAAAAATAAAAAGGAGGATTCTGACAATGTGGTATTGGTACATCCCTTCTTTCAGCACAAACTAAAAGTTTATTTCAGTCGAGGAGCTAACTTTTTAATAGGTTTTGATCTAAGAGTTGAGAATTCTGTTGAAAATGTAACATTTTTTCTTTATCTGTTTTTCAAGAAAAACACAAAACAGTGCAATGAGCAAAATATTTTAATTAATGAAATAATATTTATAGCCAATGTAAGGACAGAGGAATTTAAAGATACACACCTATTGCTTTATGCTTTTAGTTTGTCATCTTTCTTTCTTTCTTTCTTTAGTTTTAAATGTATAGTCCTCTTACCTGTGATAGTAATAGCTACTAACATAAAAAGAATATAGCATGTACACATTTGCTTTTACTGAAAAAGTTGGTAACGTATATTTAGATAAAATACCTTTTAAATAAAACTGCTTGATATAAAATATTAGAATAGATTGCATTATCTTTTGATATATTAGCATACTTTAATCTTTTTAATGAGGATGGGGCACATCCAGTTAGGCCAGAACTTTTACACCAGTCCAGCTCCTCTCAAATCCAGCTCCTCTGAAGGTATTTGGAATCATTCAGGTTGTGCCCCAGGAAAAATAATACACAGATAGTCATATGATCATATCAGGTCTGCTGAATGCTCGGATTCTCTAATCAACTTTCCCAGTACAGCCAACCATGCATTTTTAGGCACAAGGCCTCCATTTTGAAATCTGTGGAACAAAATATATGATAAAAAAGAACAATGTTTGGGAATTTCCTTAGTCTGATATGATGATCCAGTTCAGGTGGATTGTATATTATGAAAAACATTGCTCCTGTCAACACAATATAAAGATATTCCACCTCAGCCCTAAGAAAGCATGTTGAAATTAGGTACCATAAAGCCTATAAAATTCACCTAAAAACAGTATGGTGCATCCAGTCAAGGCGTGTTTCTGTTAAAAACTATATAAATTAGAGAACACACCATTTGCTGAACTGGGTCTTCAGTAATTTGAGGGCCAAGATGGTGTCTGATTTAAGTACTTCCAACTCCCAGAAAATGATAGTAACTGCTTTTCAGATTAAAAGGCCCAAATGAAACTTTTGATAGTGATTGCTTCAGATGCTACGTTTCCACTCGAGGCTGTTGTTTTGGCCTTAGTATTCTATTAACTCTTCCAACAAAGGAGAGGTCTCATCTTTAATGAAACATGCAGAAAATGTTTCCTTTATAGGGGAAATTTACAGTGCTTTAGAAGGAGATATGTATTCTCTGAAGCTTAGTATCTTTCACATCAACATACTAAATGAATCTACTGAGGATAATAGTATCCAAGGCTTGAAAATTCCACTCATTTATGGGGAGTAGGAAACTAGTGTGGATGACTTCCAACAGCTTCTGCAGAACCTAGGTTTTCCTTTTAAAATAATAAAAATTTCCAGGCCTTGTGCTTGTGAAAATTAATATTTTAAATGTTAGCGGAGCATAAACTCATGCTGGCCTCTCTACCTCAACCTCAATCTCTGCTGCTCCTTACAGATGTCCCAATTCCAGTTTAAGTGAAAACCGAATGGAGACGTCAGTTTTTGGTTTTGCTATTCAGCACCCTGTGGACAACATGCTAGGATCAGATAAGTTTCACTGTATTTGAGAAAGCTCTGAGGAACAGTAGAGGAGAGGAGGACCCAAACACAGAGGCTGGGGGAGGCGCTGAATACATAGAAATGCTGACTTCACAGCCAGAAAGCTGAGGGAACACAACAGGAGGCTCTGGCACAAGATGGAGGAAACAGGTAAAGACGTGCCTTCTCCATTCCAGCAGACTGGGGGAAAGGGGGGTGAAGGGAAGGCCGTATCAAGCCCGTAATGGCTGGGGGCTGACACAGAAGATGGAAACCTCAACCAGAGCCTTGGGAGAACACTCTGATAGGAATCCCAGCAGACAGGGAGGTGGTTTTCTTCTCATCTGAGTGTTGCCTCTATTTTTTTCAGTCTTCGGTTAATAGGTTTAATCCTTTGGATATGAGGTGTCAGGTAAAATTTCCAAGCCCCATGTATATGAGAGAGGAAGATTAATTAGAACCGAGAAGAGTGGTATAGGAAAAAAAACATTTTGGAGGGAGATATGGAAGAGGAAAACAGAAAATATAGGTGATGAGCTAGAGAACTAACTGTGGGGAAACAGAGAAAAAGTGTGTAGATGGTGGGAGAAGGAGAAAAAAAATAGAGGTTTTAAAGACAGCATAGGAAAAATACACCCAAGATCGACATTAGGAAAGCAAAAGTGAGTTGGCCTTGTGGGGTACACTGAGGATAGAAAAAAGTTTAAGCAAAAGCAAGAGGGACTTAGTTAAGATTACAGTAAATCCATTAAGTGGAAAGTTGATTGACAATGTGTTACCATTACAGTACAGAATAAACAGTCCACAGCTGTGTTGTTCATTCAAATTGAGGGGCATAATCGTGGGAGGCATAGGCAACACCAATATCTTTCACCTAAGTAATTAGGCTTATTCCCTGGGCTAGTAGGTGATGGGTAATTATTTTTTTAGCCCAGATGGCATCCTAACACCATTGTAGTGTCATGGGTACAGCTATATTTCAGGACTCTACAGCATTTCTTACTTTCTCACTGTAGCTAGGTCAGAGATCCAGGAGATAAGCTTTATGAGTTTTCATAGCAGTTAAGATAATTCATATGGTAGTGACTTAAGGACACACGTACAAATACATATCAGAGAGAAGGTAGCACAGTGTTGGCAGTAAAGGTTATTGATTAAGTTGCATGGCAGGCAGTCTGAACATTGAGTCTCAGTCTATGCGCAATATGCCTCAGGTGGCATGTGACCAGGATTAATCACAGAATTTGGTTCGCTGGTTGGATCTTCAGCTTCCCCGGCTCGGGCTGGGTGCTGACTGGGAGTATGACTTGAACGCTGATCAATGTGCCCCTGAACACTGAGTTAGGGGATATATCAGCCATGCAGATGGTGATACTGTCAAATGATGCTACAAAGAT